>NC_057800.1:53030955-53392362 GCF_018294505.1 Triticum aestivum
TTTTTCTGACATGGAGAAGGGCCAATGTTTTCTAAATCAATCAAATGTATTATTGAAATAAATCTAATTATTCTAATGTGTAGGTGGTGGAACAATTTTTCTAGAAATATTGGACTAAGTTATATTCGTTGTCGCGTGGTGGAGAGCTACACTTGGGCCTATGTGGTATATTATCAGAGAGGTTTCAAACTACCAAGACGTATTATCGCAATGATGATTGTACTTATTACGACTGTGGATGACACATATGATATTCATGCTACCATAGATGATTGTCGGAAGTTACATGAAGCCATACAAAGGTGGAGTGGTGGACATTATATTTCTTACTAATCAGATTTATCTTTACCTATGAAACACTAATAGTTGTTTCCTATTAGCCATTTGCAAGCTCAAATATTTATGCATGGGCCAATTATTTAGTATAGTGAACCAACTTTTATTGAAATTATGTCAGTCATAATGACTAAAAAAATTAAATTGGATGTGCTAGATTGTGTATAGATACAATATCTTGGATAAGACATGAACAAATATTTGATATGAAGGGTTCCAAGATGACACACCGCAAAGAATAGGATATACCTTATATGCCTCTAGAAGTTAGTAGGAGATAATGTAAAAGGAAATCACACATGGTGAAAATTGACTGATGAGATGGTCTAATGCACTACACAGGGAACTGATTTGTCTCCAATGCAACACTATAAGCACATGACCTAAATTTAGAAATGTATGCAATATGGAATTTAGCAATAAAAAATAGCAACAATGATGACTGGTGTCGCCTCAGTAGGGCCAACACCCCGCCATTGTCGTTAATTAGACGAGTTCAAGATACATCCACCACAGATACACCATTGTTAGCATGGATCTAACAATGTTTCTAGTAGATGAAGGAGCTGCCACCATAGAGTCAAGGTGAAGTGGCATTTTTTGGGAGGTGGGGAACAACTACATCATCAACGTACAAGGGTTCGTTGCTAGAGGATGGAAGACACATTTCTTCTCTGTCAAGGACCACCCGTCGTAGATATGTCTATGTCGCACAACTATAGCAAGCATGAGGTCACTGAGCTCCTCACGGTCATCCACTACCACTAACTGGTAACCTGGATGTGTCGGTTCTGAGGACACACATATGTGGAGATGAGAAGCTATCATTGAACGTAGGTAGTACTCTAGGTATCTGAAGTTGGCTAGTATTTGATGCATCATTAAGGGAAGGATGTTATGGGTTGTGACCTTCAACCATATGGTATCGTTACAACATCACCCACATACCCGCTAAGACAAAATGTAGCTATGCAGTTGCACAAATGTGTATTTTTTGAACCATGTGCGATTGGTTTGCCATTGCACATAGTTGGGAGGTCATGTCATGGAGGTGGGGCAACACAAGGATCACATCAAAATATCTCGCAACAATTGTTAAGACCAAGGCAAAAAATTTACCCAAGTTCAGGCCCCCGTGGTGGGTAATAATCCTACTCCCCTCGCTGTCGGTTTCTCACTATCTCAAAATATATTACACGAGTATTTGGTGGCTAAAGGAACTTATAAACTAGTGGGTCAAGATCCCATCGATCTCTAGTTCTCGGCATGGTTGGCGATCTAGAGTACTTTGAACCAATCTTCCAAATTTCTCATAGTTGCTTCTGAGTGAGTTGGATTGTGATTTGCATATTCCTTTTATGCCTTAGCCTACAACTCCTTTATATATGCATCTAGGGTTCAGTACAAATCAGGTTGACTCACACGTACTCTAGCCGTTATATGACAGAGAGAATAAAGTTCTGGTTAGCTCATATGAAGCCAGATTCTTGCGCATATTCTTCCATCAACCCTGATTTCCTTATTTTGTAAATCGTGAGATAGAATCTTGTAGTGAGATGTTGATCTTTTATCTGGATCTGCCATCAGTAGGTCTTCATCTAGAAACAATTATGAGCACAAACAAGCTAATAGAAGTGTCTCACTATTTTCTTTTGTGCCACACACAATTGGTCCTATAGATGGGATGAAAGTGCCGTTGATATTCTGCCAGAGTACCTCAAGAGGTTGTATATGGAGTTGCTGATAACATTTAAGAATATTGAGGATGAAGTGCCAGCCAACGTCGACTACAATGTTTCCTACCTTAGAAAAGCGGTAATACATACATGCCCTTTCTATGTTAGAAAATTTGAAATTAAGAAAATATATTCATGATTATGCTTTAGCCCTTTTGATCAAGTTATTTCGCTTATCTTTTGCATGCACCCATGAATACAGTTTCAAAATCACGTCAGCGGTTATCTACAAGAAGCCGAATGGTCACACAATAATCACTGGCCAAAATTTGAAGATCAAGTAAATTTGACTAGCCTAACGGTAGGCGGACCAACACTATCGATGAGTGTGATGGCAGGCGTGGATAGAAAAATAATGAAGCAGTCACTCGATTGGGCAGCTGGTGTACCCGACGTTGTTATAGCAGGTGGAAAGATTGTACGTTTCATGAACGACATTGCTGCATTTAAGGTATAAATTTATATATTATTTGAAGATTAATTATAATAATAATATGTAAACACTTCATGTCGCTTTACGTATATTAACAATGCCGTATACAGCGTCGGAAGTGCAAGGGTGATGCAGCAAGCTCCGTGGAGTGTTACATCCATGAGCATGGAGTCACAGACAAGGTGGCCATTGCAAGGATCGATGAACTAATAGAAGAGGAATGGAAGATTTTGAACAAAGCTCGCTTTGAAAATCATGCGATTCTCCCAGCCTTGCAACCAATTATTGATTTAGCACGCAGCTCGTCATTGTTCTATGATAATAGGAACGACGTGTACACAACAAGTACACATCTTCAGGAGACTGTCGAGAGCCTATTCCTCAAGCCCATCTAGCCTTAAGACCATTATACTTCCTCCGTTCCTAAATATTTGTCTTTCTAGAGATTTCAACAAATGACTACATACGAAGCAAAATGAACGAATCTACACTCTAAAATATGTCTATATACATTCGTATATCGTAGTCCATTTGAAATCCCTAAAAACACAAATATTTAGGAACAGAGGGAGTAGTATGCAACTATTGGCTGTTTAATTCTTCCACATATTTTTTCTTAGTTTTCTTATGCAAATTCAAACCTTACTTTCCCCAGTGAGTCATGTGTTTAGATGCATGAGCCTGCTCCATCTGTGTTATCTATATAAAATAAATGTTTTTCCCACGATGCACGTGAGAAAATTGTCACATATGTTCAAATATCGTCATATTCTCATTTGCAACCAGAAGAACTGTCATATTCCAAAAAAATACGGGCATATTTCAGACCTTGACATGTTGAAATTTAAAGTTATTATATGGTGGTCGTCGTGTGTTGTGATATTTGTCTTGGAGTGAATGTGACCTGAATGTGAGACCTGGGTAAATTTAATGTAATGTCCATGTGAGATTTGGTGATGACCAATTTGCAATGAAACTCTTCTGAATTTGGTTTGTAGGGTTAGCTGCAAACCATAAGTGAAACTAAAATTTTAAATTATTTTATTATATAACCACCTTTGCACGTGAACCTGATAGGAATATATGTCGGAGCCAACCATGATTGTGTATTATTATCCTAGTCGGTTATGTATAGGAGCACCCCAAGGAATAGAACTGTGATGTTAATAATGCGGGACATTCACATGATAGGAGTGTTTACGCGACGACATGCAGGCATGCATATTACATGTAACAACAACAATAAATGTTGATTTTTAAACTTGAAAATGTGTTAACCCTCAAACCACATATATGATTTGCATTTTGTCTTCATTGTTGGTTTCGTCTCGACAAGAGATTGGATACTAGATCGCATGTGTAGTTTAGATGGAAAAAATCATCTTAACAAGTTTTCATGGTGTTGGTATTAAAGTTGCCACAGTCAGGGTGTTGGTATTAAAGTTGCCACGTGGCATCTTTGATACAAACACGGTGACAACTTAGACACAAATATAAGGTAACTTTCCTTATCTTGGGGTGGCAACAAATGCATCTTAAAACTTGCCACCTAGTAATTAATGAAGTAGCCATTGTGTTTATATTAAAGTTGGTACAAAGTCAATTTTCCAATATGGTAGCAAAATTTTCCAATGGCAACTTCATTTATCATGGGGTGGCAACTTTAGGGTCAGTTTTTTGTCAGAATATATTCGAGTGGGATATAGCTGAGAGTCACCCAATGATACAAAACCAGCAGTGAAAACAGATTGTAAATTGGACATATGATTTAACCTAGAAAACATTTTTGTTTTAAAGAATGTTATACTTTGCTTACATCATCATATGCATGCATACAACCACCCATTAGACTTTGCATGCTGTGATTGGGTCACGGCAAGATGAGCGAATGCTCGCCCATTATAAAATCTGTAGAATTACATATCGGAGACAGTTTTGTTTATGTAGCCAACTACGGGCTGATTATGTTTGGCTGGGTTTCTACACATTTCAAGGATTATGTTATTCGAGGTTTTACAAACCAACTGAGGCCAAACTGTTCTAGCCAATTTCATATAATTGAGTTGGATAATATACGAGTACTATCTCCATGGTATAACCGACTTAGAGTTGTGTACTAGAACCGACCGGGAAACCATGTTATGTACTAACCAGGACCAGCAACATAAATAGGGGGTCTGGCAAGGGCCGTGGCTCCTCCTAGGCTCTCACAAATACACGTATACCTGCTTCCTTGTCCTCCATATGTGCCAGAAAATTTGTTTGATACAGATCATTTGGCCCCCTCCTAGCATTACATGACATGTTTGAACCCTCCATCTTAAAGTTCTGGCCCCAACACTCGTGAGGATATGGTCGGCTTGGGCGGGAATGACATTGTTGAACCTCTTGTGATAATCATTGCCGCCGGATGTGAAAGGTCTACATCTAGGATATCTTCACTATCGAAAAGCTAAAGCCCATGGAAGGCATTAGGGGTGAGCAATTGGCATCTGCCATCGCCAATGTCAGCTAGAAGGTGGTGACGCTCAACAATGATATCTTGATGTGATAGTTTTCCTATGTCAAGTGTACTTGTCAGGAGGAGTAATTTTGCGAGGCCGACCTAATCACTGGCCTACAAGGAGGCTTCTGCCTTGTTGGCCTCTTCTTGTCGTCTCAGATGTTGTGGTGGGTCATCAATGGTGAGGGCCACAAAAAGGGAAGCAACGGTCACATTGAGCGCATCATGGGAAACATCCTCATTGAGCACAAGGTGGCGCCAGTTGCTACTCACGACACTTGTGGTAGAGGTAATGATGACTTACTAGATGTGATGATCAAGCTATAGGAGGTCGATGATAACCCACAAGTATAGGGGATCGCAACCGTTTTTGAGGGTAGAGTATTCAGCCCAAATTTATTGATTCGACACAAGGGGAGCCAAAGAATATTCTCAAGTATTAGCAGCTGAGTTGTCAATTCAACCACACCTGGAAACTTAATATCTGCAGCAAAGTGTTTAGTAGCAAAGTAATATGATAGTAGTGGTAACGGTGGTAAAAGGTAACGATAGCAAAAGTAATATTTTTTGTATTTTGTAGTGATGATAACAATAGCAACAGAAAAGTAAATAAGCGGAGAACAATATATGGAAAGCTCGTAGGCAATGGATCGATGATAGAGAATTATGACGGATGCGGTTCATCATGTAACAGTCATAACCTAGGGTGACACAGAACCAGCTCCAGTTCATAAATGTAATGTAGGCATGTATTCCGAATATAGTCATATGTGCTTATGGAAAAGAACTTGCATGCCATCTTTTGTCCTACCCTCCCGTGGCAGCGGGACCCTAGCGGATAACTAAGGGATATTAAGGCCTCCTTTTAATAGAGTACCGGAACAAAGCATTAACACATAGTGAATACATGAACTCCTCAAACTACAGTCATCACCGGTAAGTATCCCGATTATTGTCACTTCGGGGTTAACGTATCATAAGACATAATAGGTGACTATAGACTTGCAAGATATGATCAAGAACTCTCATATATTGATGAAAACATAATAGGTTCAGATCTGAAATCATGGCACTCGGGCCCTAGTGACAAGCATTAAGCATAGAAAAGTCATAGCAACATCAATCTCAGAACATAATGGATACTAGGGATCAAACCCTAACAAAACTAACTCGATTACATGATAAATCTCATCCAACCCATCACTGTCCAGCAAGCCTACGATGAAATTACTCACGCAGGGCGGTGAGCATCATGAAATTGGTGATGGAGGATGGTTGATGATGATGATGGCGACGGATTCCCCTCTCCGGAGCCCCGAACGGACTCTAGATCAGCCCTCCAAAGAGAGTTTAGGGCTTGGCGGCGGATCCGTATCGTAAAACGCGATGAATCCTTCTCCCTGATTTTTTTCTCCCCGAAAGTTAATATATGGAGTCAGGGTTGAGGTCGGTGGAGCGTTAGGGGGCCCACGAGGCAGGGGGCGCGCCCCCACCCTTGTGGACAAGTGGAGGCCCTCCCGACGTGGATCTTCCTTCCAGTATTTTTTATATATTCCAAAATAATTCTCCGTTGATTTTCAGGTCATTCCGAGAACTTTTATTTCCGCTCAAAAATAACACCATGACAATTCTGCTGAAAACAGCGCCAGTCCGGGTTAGTTCCATTCAAATCATGCAAGTTAGAGTCCAAAACAAGGACAAAAGTGTTTGGAAAGTAGATACGACAGAGACGTATCAACTCCCCCAAGCTTAAACCTTTGCTTGTCCTCAAGCAATTCAGTTGATAAACTGAAAGTGATAAAGAAAAACTTTTACAAACTCTGTTTGCTCTTATTGTTGTAAATATGTAAAGCCAACATTCAAGTTTTCAGCAAAGATTATGAACTAACCATATTCACAATAACATTTAGGTCTCATGTCTACTCATATCAATGACATAATCAACTAGCGAGTAATAATAATAAATCTCGGATGACAACACTTTCTCAAAACAATCATAATATGATATAACAAGATGGTATCTCGCTAGCCCTTTCTGAGACCGCAAAACATAAAAGCAGAGAACCTTTAAAGATCAAGGGCGGACTAGACATTGTAATTCATGGTAAAAGAGATCTAGTCAAGTCATACTCAATGTGAACTAATAGTAATGAATGCAAATGACAGCGGTGCTCTCCAGCTGGTGCTTTTTGATAAGAAGATGATGACTCAGCATAAAAGTAAACAAATAGGCCCTTCGCAGAGGGAAGAAGGGATTTGTAGAGGTGCCAGAGCTCGGTTTTGAAATAGATATGAATAATATTTTGAGCGGTATACTTTCATTGTCAACATAACTACCAAGAGATGGCTATATCTTCCATGCTACACGCATTATAGGCGGTTCCCAAACAGAATGGTAAAGTTTATACTCCCCCTCCACCAACAAGAATTAATTGTTGGGTAACGTAGTAATTTCAAAAAAATTCCTACACACACGCAAGATCATGGTGATGCATAGCAATGAGAGGGGAGAGTGTTGTCTACATACCCTCGTAGACTGAAAGCGGAAGCGTTAGCACAACGCGGTTGATGTAGTCGTACGTCTTCACGATCCAACCGATCCAAGTACCGAACGCACGGCACCTCCGAGTTCAGCACATGTTCAGCCCGATGACGTCCCTCGAACTCCGATCCAGCCAAGTGTTGAGGGAGAGTTTCGTCAGCACGACGACATGGTGACGATGTTGATGTTCTACCAACGCAGGGCTTCGCCTAAGCACTGCTATAGTATTATCGAGGTGGACTATGGTGGAGGGGGGCACCGCACATGGCTAAGAGACGATCAACTTGATCAACTTGTGTGTCTAGAGGTGCCCCTGTCGGTGTCAAAACCGGCGGATCTCGGGTAGGGGGTCCCGAACTGTGCGTCTAGGCGGATGGTAACAGGAGACAAGGGACACGATGTTTTTACCCAGGTTCGGGCCTTCTCGATGGAGGTAAAACCCTACGTCCTGCTTGATTAATATTGATGATATGGGTAGTACAAGAATAGATCTACCATGAGATCAAAGAGGCTAAACCCTAGAAGCTAACATATGGTATGATTGTATGTCCCTACGGACTAAAACCCTCCGGTTTATATAGACACCGGAGAGGGCTAGGGTTACACAGAGTCGGTTACAATGGTAGGAGATCTACATATCCGTACCGCCAAGCTTGCCTTCCACGCCAAGGAAAGTCCCTTCCGGACACGGGACGAAGTCTTCAATCTTGTATCTTCATAGTCCAGGAGTCCGGCCGAAGGTATAATCCGGCTATCCGGACACCCCCTAATCTAGGACTCCCTCAGTAGCCCCCGAACCAGGCTTCAATGACGACGAGTCCGGCGCACAAATTGTCTTCGGCATTGCAAGGCGGGTTCTCCTCCAAATTCCATGTACCTGTTGAATAATGTCCGGTTTCTTGTAAATGTAGCGCTCCTTGGCTTCTACGCCCAATAATGGCCATCTTCCACGTGTCAAACGAATACGAAAAGTCAGGGTATTTTTACATTTACACCCCTAGCCGCGTGAATGAGCCGCCTATTTAAGGGGACGAGGATTTAGATCCAAACCACACCTTCTCCCCTCCGCGAATATTCATCAGAGCGTATCCGAAAAAGGTCCATTCTATCATGGACGGCCGCCGCAGTTCCTCCTCTCATCCTTCCAGCCCTCAGCCTGGAGATTGGGAGAGATGATCCATCCCGCACAGTGAGCTAGTGACGCTCCAGACCAAGGGATTTCTCCCCCCGGCCTATATGGTCTCGGTTCGAGCCGGACTTGCCACCTATAATGGCGGAGAGCAAGCGGAGAGCGCCCCAATCCCTCCAAAGGAGAGCGGGTATGCCTTGTCCCTTACTTAATAAGAGGGCTCGGATTTCCAATTCATCCGTTTCTCCGGGGGCTCCTGGAGTTCTATGGCCTCCAGCTGCACAACCTCACGCCTGCCTCCATATTGCATATCGCGGGCTTCGTAGCCCTTTGCGAGCTGTTTTTGGGCTGCGAGGCTCATTTCGCGCTGTGGAAAAGGCTATTCTGCCTTGTGCCCCATTCTCAGAAGGGGCCAATATATCAAGTGGACGGAGCCGAAGTGTGGCGCATCACCGGGACCGGATATCTATCCAGAACCCCAAAGAAGGCGTCCGAGGGCTGGCCTTCAGAATGGTTTTATATAGAGGACGTCCCGCTGCCGAATCCTGTCCGGATCAGCCTCCCTGAGTTCGACAGTGCTCCCCTAAAGAAGCGCCTAAGCTGGCGTCCATGGAGCCCTCAGAGGGAAAGCGTCAAGGACGTTCTTTATCTGATGGGCCGGATAAGATTGTTAGCTCATTCCGGACTAACCATGATCGGGGTCATGGCCGCATGCATCACGCGAGGGGTGCAGCCGCTTCAGTATAGAGGCCACCCCATGTGGGACTTCAACGGGGAGGACAACGCCACCCGCCATGGCCGTAAGGGATCGGATTCGGCTGCCGCTCTAATAAAGATCTTGTCCGCTTTGTACAAGGGAGAAGAGGAGGAATTTCTCCGTGCCAACTCACATGGTGGATTTTCTATATACAATCCCCCAAGATGGTAAGTGGACACTTTTACTTGCCCATCCGTTTTATATTCCCATCGTTAAATATTCAGTCTAACGACTTCAACGCAGGAACTGCGCCAGGCTATTAAAGAAATAAACAGCCCTCCTCCACAACCCGAGGATCCAGGACGGTCCCTCGACCCGGCCTCTCAAGAGGATCCGGACTTATCTGTGGAGCTGATTGATGGGGTGTTTCATCAATTGAGCAAGAACAACGCCTTGGTGGCCATTACAGCCGATTACCCGGGGCTACTCCCAGCCTCACAGGTAACTGAGACCGAAGTCCCAGCACTTTGAAAAGGGATCTATCCTCGCGTGTTTTCGATTGTCGTATGACAACCGTGTTTTGCAGGGGAGGTCCTTGAGATAGGAGGCCGATCCTGCAGTGACTAGCCAATGAGAGTCGGCAAGGCCCCGCGGGCTGAAAAGAAGTGCGGTCCAGACTGAGACGCCGGCGCAAAGGTATAGCGCTCCATCTTATTCCCAGGTGTTATTCCTTCAAGGAATATTAATGCTCGTGCTCTCTTCAGGACGAAGAGACCTCCCCGGACTATATCTGGAGAGGTTGCCAATTGCGCCTCCACCAGCCAGGCTCCAAAGCCTGGTCCGGAAGCGGAGGTGAACACAAGGCGCGCACCGGACGCTCCTCCGACAGAGGATGCGGACAGGCTGTCTGCCACCAATTCTGAGGTGGAGAGTGCCATGAACCACAGGCGTCGCCGGACAGTTCTTCGTGACGCTTGTTTCTCCCAAGAGGCATTGGATGCCTTCAATTCGGGAGATGCGTACCTTCGTACCGCTCAAAATGGTCTAGCCAAAGCCACGGAGCAATATGTAAAAGACATACGGGTAAGAAAATTTTGGTAATTATATATATACCAGTAGCCCCCGAGACTTGAAACAGTTAGAATAACTGATTTAAGGATCATTTGTTATGCAGGATCTTACAGAAAAGAATACCCTACTGTCCCAGGAGCTGGAAGAGTGCAAAGGCCAACTTGAGGCCGCACTGGCCGCAGCAGGGGAGCCCAAGGAGACCCCCTCTGGTAATATACGCTTCGAAAGATAGGTATTTTGCGAAGTGCAGCGTGGGTGCAAATCTGACAAATGAAATTGCAGATGGCGCCGGATTAAATCCGGAAAAGCAACAACTCCTACGCCAGCTGAAGGCTGGTGAGAGTGTGCTGACAAAGGTGAGGCGGGAGAAGAACGATCTCCAAGATGCCAACACCAAGCTGGGCGTTGAACTGAAGGATGTTCGTGCCCAGCTGTTGGACTCCGTTAAGGAGAATCAGCGGCTTCGACGCGGCATATTTAGTAAGTGCTTAAGCGAACTTTGAAAAAAGAGTTTGGCGAGGAAGTCGACTAACAGAGTAATGTCTGTAGGTATGCTAACTGGTCGTCCTGCAGAGGAAATGCCCAGTTCTACGGGTGACCTTCTTCCTGAGCTCTCACAACTACATGAGCGAGTTCAGCAGGTGATGCAAGGCGTCGCCCAGGCCTTGTGGCCATCCGTCTCCATGCCTGAAGGCCTTGGAGAGATTGTAGAGAAGCTGAAGGGAGCGCGGCGGCGCTTCCGATTGTGGAAGATGCCGGCCTACCATCAAAGCGCCAGGGAGGCCTGGGCCATGGTGAAGACACGCTACACGAAGGCTGACCCAAACCACATGGCCGAGGTCGGACCCGTGGGGCCCGATGGGAATGAGATCCCTGTGAGCTTAGTATACGGCCAAGTAGAATTGGCCGCAAAGTATTCCCAACAGGACTGTAAGCTAGACAGCCTGTTAGATGGTATTGAAGAGGAATACAATCAGTCAGATTGACTATGTAATTTTAATTGACATGTATAATGCCTTCTAGCCGGATTGTAGATCGTTTGTCATGCCGACCTTTTCGCTTCAACCTCGGGACCTGAGGTCCGGAGTGTATCCGAATACCCTCGCGATTATATAAGAACCGGGGTATGCATGGAGACCAGGCGTAGGGGTCATTAGTGCTTGAACAGACAAGTGCCCAACTAGTTATGTTATATTACATGGTTAGTAAGAAACATCTTCCAGGGAGAATAGTTCCGTTAGGGGTTCCTTTCCCTGGGAGGCATGCCCTAAAGTGCATGTCCATTATGTGAAAAGAGACGCAGGAAAAACATCTGGGGGCGTATAGATAAATAAGTGAAAAAAAGATCATCTTTAGTTCACCGACCGAATATTCCCTTAAGAACGCTAGCTTTCGGCTTCACCCAGTCTGAGGTACACATCCGGCTGACCCGGCAGTAACAATCGCGGAGGTGCTCCCTTTACCACCTAGCCGGACAATCGGGAACTTAGGGGTAAGCACAGGAGCCAGGCAACCCAGCTTGGCCAAAACTTAAGTCATATCGATGCATATAATGGTGAATAAAAGGTACATGAGAAAGTGCGAAAGGTACATGCGAAATGGTGAATAAAAGGTGCATATAATGAGCGCGGATAGCGCGTCACTTTATGAGCCTTTAAAGGCTATAAGAGAGGGAGAGAGGGGAGAAGGAGAGAAATATAAGACAGAAAGTATATAAAAAATGGACAGAGGAAGGAGACGAACACAGAGTCTGGCGCTAGGCATAGAATCTTCGGAGACGGGCTGCGTTCCATGGGTTCGGCTCGAGTCGGTTATCCGATGCATCTCGCAGGCGGTACGCTCCACCAGTCAGGACTTGGTCAATTATGAAGGGACCTTCCCACTTGGGCTTGAGTTTGTCCTTTTTCTTGTCCGTCAGGCGTAGAACTAATTCGCCAACATTGTAATTTTTGGCACGTACTTATCTGCTTTGGTATCTTCGAGCCTGCTGTTGATAGAATGCGGAACGGGCTTTTGCCACGTCACGCTCTTCCTCCAAGGCGTCCAAACTGTCCTGCCGATCGAGCTCGGCTTCTCTTTCTTCGTACATGCGCACTCGAGGTGAGTCATGAATTATGTCGCAGGGCAAAACTGCCTCTGCAACATACACCATGAAGAATGGTGTGTATCCGGTGGTGCGATTCGGCATGGTCCACAGCCCCGAGAGTACGGAGTCGAGCTCCTCTACCAGTGCGTATTAGATTCCTTAAGGGACTGCACTAATCTGGGTTTGATGCCGCTCATGATAAGACCATTTTCACGTTTGACCTGGCCGTTAGTTTGTGGGTGATAGACGGAAGCATAATCGAGCTTGATGCCCATGTTTTTGCACCAGAGTTTTACCTCGTCGGCCGTAAAGTTCATGCCGTTATCAGTGATGATGCTTGGGGGATGCCATAACGGTGTACAACCCCGGATATAAAGTCTATCACCGGTCCGGATTCGGCCGTCTTAACAGGCTTGGCTTCTATCCATTTGGTGAACTTATCCACCATGACCAGTAAGTATTTTTTCTTGTGGGTTCCGTCTTTAAGGGGTCCAACCATGTCAAGCCCCCAGACCGCGAAGGGCCAAGTGATGGGGATAGTTTGGAGGGCGGTGGGTGGCATATGGCTTTGGTTTGCAAAAAAGCTGGCAACCGACGCATCGTTGGACTAAGTCCTGGGCGTCAGCCCGGGCCGTTGGCCAATAAAAGCATGTACGGAAGGCCTTGCTTACAAGGGACCGAGCTACAGCGTGATGACCACCGAGTCTGGCATGAATTTCAGCCAGGAGGTTCCGCCCTTCCTCTTCGGAGATGCACCTTTGAAGGACTCCGGTAGTGCTTTTCTTATAAAGCTCTCCCTCATGGACTTTATAGGCTTTAGATCGCCGCACTATGCAGCGTGCCTCATTTTGGTCCTCGGGGAGTTTCTGCCTAGTAAGGTAGGCGAGGAATGGTTCTGTCCACGGGGCGATGACGGCCATTATTACATGGGCTGAAGGTGTTATTTCATTGGCAGAGCCTCCAATTATGTCAGAGTGTTCGGTGTCGGGCAGTGCGGTTGGGTCCGGGCTGTTATTGCCGGGTTCCCCTTCCCATACTACGGATGGCTTGAACAGCCTTTCCAAGAAGATGTTGGGGGGGGGGACTACATCGCGTTTTGCGCCGATGCGTGCCAGGACATCTGCCGCCTGATTATTTTCCTGGGCTATATGGTGAAATTCGAGCCTTTCGAACCGAGCTGACATTTTTTGGACGGCATTGCGATAAGCTGCCATTTTTGGATCCTTGGCATAAAAGTCTCCATTTATTTGGGATATTGCGAGGTTCGAGTCCCCGCGCACCTCTAGGCGTTTGAATATGTGCCGTACTCTTTAGGGAGTTCGGCCTCCGTCCATTCTGCGGCGAAGTCGGCCAAAACTTGCGACTTGGGATAGATCGCTTATGTACGGGTGGGTGGGTGGAATCAAATCCGAAACCTCACCCAATCTGAGACCCAGGGGCCGAGGACTTTCCGAACTCGGAAGTTTGGATTCTTGGATGCTGTCCAATGAATCTAGCCCGTCGCCTGACTTGAAGTTCAGGTCTTGAGTGATGTCCTCCCCTCCGCGGGTATCCGGTTTGGAGGGATCGGGAATCCGGGCGTAGCTAGTCCTTAAGATAGATGAAGGGTCGCTGCACTGTCCCTCTACCACAGCAACGTGATGGGTGACCTAGGAGAGTTAATCTCTCTCAGATCGGGTTTAGGCCCAATCTGGTCGTAATCCGTAGCGACTCCCAGGGCGGCGATGCGATCCAAGAGCTCGTTTAGGTAAGAGAGCTCCATTGGATCTAGCTGCTCGGCGAATTCTGAGCTGACGTGAAGATTGCTTTCGATGACCCGAGAGGTCATCGTCGGCACAACAGCCGAACAGGCAGTCATAAGGAAACCACCTAGACGGAGAGTTTGGCCGACAGCCAAAGCTCCCTTAGCAACGGTGCCATCTTTAAAGACGGGATGAGGCATCCTTCCTGATGGCGACGGCACAGAGGAACTCTCAATGAAAGCACCAATGTTGGTGTCAAAACCGGCGGATCTCGGGTAGGGGGTCCCGAACTGTGCGTCTAGGCGGATGTTAACAGAAGACAAGGGACACGATGTTTTTACCCAGGTTTGGGCCCTCTCGATGGAGGTAAAACCCTACGTCCTGCTTGATTAATATTGATGATATGGGTAGTACAAGAGTAGATCTACCATGAGATCAGAGAGGCTAAACCCTAGAAGCTAGCCTATGGTATGATTGTATGTCCCTACGGACTAAAACCCTCCGGTTTATATAGACATCGGAGAGGGCTAGGGTTACATAGAGTCGGTTACAATGGTAGGATATGTACATATCCGTACCGCCAAGCTTGCCTTCCACGCCAAGGAAAGTCCCTTCCGGACACGGGACGAAGTCTTCAATCTTGTATCTTCATAGTCCAGGAGTCCGGCCGAAGGTATAGTCCGGCTATACGGACACCCCCTAATCCAGGACTCCCTCAGCCCCCCTGCCCCTGTATATAAAGGAGCAAGGGGGAGGCAGCCGGCCTAGGAGGAGGGCGCGCCAAGGGGGGAGTCCTACTCCCACCGGGAGTAGGACTCTTCCTTTCCTTGTTGGAGTAGGAGTGAAGGAAAGAGGAGGAGAGGGAGAAGGAAAAGGGGGATGCACCCCTTGTCCAATTCGGACCAGAGGGGGGGGGGGCGCAGGCCTCCTTCCTTTTGGCCTATCTCCTCTATTCCCGTATGGCCCAATAAGGCCCATATACTCCCCAGCGAATTCCCGTAACTCTCCGGTAATCCGAAAAATACCCGCATCACTCGGAACCTTTCCGAAGTCCGAATATAGTCGTCCAATATATCGATCTTTACGTCTCGACCATTTCAAAACTCCTCGTCATGTCCCTGATCTCATCCGGGCTCCGAACTCCTTCGGTACATCAAAACATATAAACTCATAATATAACTGTCATCGTAGTGTTAAGCTTGCGGACCCTACGGGTTCGAGAACTATGTAGACATGATCGCGACACGTCTCCGGTCAATAACAAATAGCGGAACCTGGATGCTCATATTGGCTCCTACATATTCTACGAAGATCTTTATCGGTCAGACCGCATAACAACATACGTTGTTCCCTTTGTCATCGGTATGTTACTTGCCCGAGATTCGATCGTCGGCATCTCAATACCTAGTTCAATGTCGTTACCGGCAAGTCTCTTTACTCGTTTCATAATACATCATCCCGCAACTAACTCATTAGTTGCAATGCTTGCAAGGCTTAGGTGATGTGCATTACCGAGAGGGCCCAGAGATACCTCTCCAACAATCGGAGTGACAAATCCTAATCTCGAAATACGCCAACCCAACAAGTACCTTCCGAGACACATGTAGAGCACCTTTATAATCACCCAGTTACGTTGTGACGTTTGGTAGCACACAAAGTGCTCCTCCGGTAAACGGGAGTTGCATAATCTCATAGTCATAGGAACATGTATAAGTCATGAAGAAAGCAATAGCAGCAAACTAAACGATCAAGTGCTAAGCTAACGGAATGGGTCAAGTCAATCACATCATTCTCCTAATGATGTGATCCCGTTAATCAAATGACAACTCATGTCTATGGTTAGGAAACATAACCATCTTTGATCAACGAGCTAGTCAAGTAGAGGCATACTAGTGACACTCTGTTTTTCTATGTATTCACACATGTATTATGTTTCCAGTTAATACAATTCTAGCATGAATAATAAACATTTATCATGATATAAGGAAATAAATAATAACTTTATTATTGCCTCTAGGGCATATTTCCTTCATTAATCCATGGCTTGCTCGAAACAATGAGTGCTTCCAACTAACAAGAGTCCCGGGGGAGTTTTGTTTGCAGTTATTTTGATTTGGTTTGCACAAAGCATGGGACTGGGCATCCCGATGACCAGCCATTTTCTCGTGAGTGAGGAGTGGAGTCCACTTCTACCTCTTGAGCACTGCGTTGGTTTTCCCTTGAAGAGGAAAGGGTGATGCGGTAAAGCAGCGTAAGTATTTCCCTCAGTTTTTGAGAACCAAGGTATCAATCCAGTAGGAGGCCACGCACGAGTCCCTCGCACCTACAAAACAAATAAAATCCTCGCAACCAACGCAATAAAGGGGTTGTCAATCCCTTCACGGTCACTTACGAAAGTGAGATCTGATAGATATGATAAGATAATATTTTTGGTATTTTTATGATAAAGACGCAAAGTAAATAAAGCAAAATAAAAACAGCGCGAGAAATAGCTTGTTGACAGGAGATTAATATGATGGAAAATAGACCCGGGGGCCATAGGTTTCACTAGTGGCTTCTCACGAGAGCATAAGTATTATGGTGGGTAAACAAATTACTGTTGAGCAATTGGCAGAATTGAGCATAGTTATGAGAATATCTAGGTATGATCATGTATATAGGCATCACGTCCGAGACAAGTAGACCGACTCCTGCCTGCATCTACTACTATTACTCCACACATCGACTGCTATCCAGCATGCATCTAGAGTATTAAGTTCAAAAGAACAGAGCAACGCTTTAAGTAAGATGACATGATGTATAGGTATAAACTCATGTAATATGATATAAACCCCATCTTGTTATCCTCGATGGCAACAATACAATACGTGCCTTGCTGCCCCTACTGTCACTTGGAAAGGACACCACAAGATTGAACCCAAAGCTAAGCACTTCTCCCATTGCAAGAAAGATCAATCTAGTAGGCCAAACCAAACTGATAATTCAAAGAGACTTGCAAAGATAACTAATCATACATAAAAGAATTCAGGGAAGATTCAAATATTGTTCATAGATAAACTTGATCATAAACCCACAATTCATCGATCTCAACAAACACACCGCAAAAGAAGATTACATCGAATAGATCTCCACGAGAATCGTGGAGACCTTTGTATTGAGATCCAAAAAGAGAAAAGAAGCCATCTAGCTAATAACTATGGACCCGAAGGTCTGAAGTAAACTACTCACACATCATCGGAGAGGCTATGGTGTTGATGTAGAAGCCCTCCGTGATCGATGCCCCCTCCGGTGGAGCTCCGGAAAAGGCCCCAAGATGGGATCTCACGGGTACAGAAGGTTGCGGCGGTGGAATTAGGGTTTTGGCTCTGTATCTGGTAGTTTGGGGGTACGTACGTATATATAGGAGGAAGAAGTACGTCTGTGGAGCAACGTGGGCCCCACGAGGGTGGAGGGCCCGCCGGGGGGGAGGGCGGGTAGGCACGCTCCCCTACCTCATGCCTTCCTGGTTGATGTCTTGACGTAGGGTCCATGTCCTCTGGATCACGTTCGTTCCGAAAATCACGTTCCCGAAGGTTTCATTCCGTTTGGACTTCGTTTGATATTATTTTTCTGCGAAACTCTGAAATAGGCAAAAACAGCAATTCTGGGCTGGGCCTCCGGTTAATAGGTTAGTCCCAAAAATAATATAAAAGTGTATAATAAAGCCCAATAATGTCCAAAATAGAATATAATGTAGCATGAAGCAATCAAAAATTATAGATACGTTGGAGACGTATCAAGAATCCCCAAGCTTAATTCCTACTCGACCTTGAGTAGGTAAATGATAAAAACAAAATTTTTGATGCGGAATGCTACTTGGTATAATTTTTTAATGTAACCCTCTTAATTGGGTATGAATATTCAGATCCGAAAGATTCAAGAGAAAAGTTTAATATTGACATAAAAGCAATAATACTTCAAGCATACTAACTAAGCAATTATGTCTTCTCAAAATAACTTGGCCAAAGAAAGTTCATCCCTACAAAATCATATAGTTTAGTCATGCTCCATTTTCATCACACAAGAATGCTCTCATCATGCACAACCCCGATGACAAGCCAAGCAATTGTTTCATACTTTAGTAATCTCAAACTTTTTCAACCTTCACGCAATACATGAGCGTGAGCCATGGATATAGCACTATGGATGGAATAGAATATAATGATGGGGGTTATGTGGAGAAGACAAAAGAGGAGAAAGTCTCACATCAACGTTTCTAACCAACGGGCTATGGAGATGCCCATCAATTGATGTTAATGCAAGGAGTAGGGATTGCCATGCAACAGATGCACTAGAGCTATAAATGCATGAAAGCTCAACAAAAGAAACTAAGTGGGTGTGCATCCAACTTGCTTGCTCACAAATACCTAGGGCATTTGAGGAAGCCCATTGTTGGAATATACAAGCCAAGTTCTATAATGAAAAGTTCCCACTAGTAGATGAAAGTGACAAAACAAGAGACTCTCTATCATGAAAATCATGGTGCTACTTTGAAGCACAAGTGTGGAAAAAAAGATAGTAGCATTGTCCCTTTTTTGGGCCTTCCTTTTTTGGCCTTTTTGGGACAACACTCTATGAATGATGATCATCACACTTCTATTTATTTACAACTCAATGATTACAACTCGATACTAGAACAAAGTATGACTCTATATGAATGCCTCCGGCGATATACCGGGATAGCAATGAATCAAGAGTGACATGTATGAAAAATTATGAACAGTGGCTTTGCCACAAATATAATGTCAACTACATGATTATGCAAAGCAATATGACAATGATGAACGTGTCATGATAAACGGAACGATGGAAAGTTGCATGGCAATATGTCTCAGAATGGCTATGGAAATGCCATAATAGGTAGGTATGGTGGCTGTTTTGAGGAAGATATAAGGAGGTTTATGTGTGAAAGAGCGTATCATGTCACGGGGTTTGGATGCATCGGCGAAGTTTGCACCAGCTCTCAATGTGAAGAAGGGCAATGAACGGTACCGAAGGGGCTAGCAATGATGGAAGGGTAAGAGTGCGTATAATCCGTGGACTCAACATTAGTCATAAAGAACTCATATACTTATTGCAAACATCTACAAGTCATCAAAAACCAAGCACTACACGCATGCTCCCTGGGGGACAGATTGGTAGGAAAAGACCATCGCTCGTCCCCGACCGCCACTCATAAGGAAGACAATCAAAGAACACCTCATGTTTCAAATTTGTTGCATAACGTTTACCATACGTGCATGCTACGGGACTTGCAAACTTCAACACATGTATTTCTCAATTTCACAACTACTCAACTAGCACAACTTTAATATCACTGCATATCTCAAAACAATCATCAAACTTCTCTTAGTATTCAGCACACTCATAAGAAAGTTTTTTTACTAGTCTTGAATACTTAGCATATTAGATTAATATCCCAATTTAAGAAAATTACCATGCTGTTTAAGACTCTCAAAATGATATAAGTGAAGCATGAGAGAATAATAGTTTCTATAAAACAAATTCACCCCCGTGCTCTAAAAGATATAAGTGAAGCACTAGAGCAAAAACTATATAGCTCGAAAGATATAAGTGAAGCGCATAGAGTATTCTAATAAATTCCGAATCATGTGTGTTTCTCTCAAAAGGTGTGTACAGAAAAGATGAGTGTGGTAAACTAACAAATAAATAATCAAATAATACAAGACGCTCCAAGCAAAACACATATCATGTGGTGAATAAAAATATAGCTCCAAGTAAAGTTATCGATGGAAGTAGACGAAAGAGGGGATGCCTTCCGGGGCATCCCCAAGCTTTGGATTTTAGGTTTCCTTATATTATCTTGGGGTGCCATGGGCATCCCCAAGCTTAGGCTCTTGCCACTCCTTGTTCCATAATCCATCAAAACATTTACCCAAAACTTGAAAACTTCACAACACAAAACTTAAAGTAGAAAATCTCGTGAGCTCCGTTAGCGAAAGAAAAGAAAACACCACTTCAAGGTACTGTAATGAACTCATTCTTTATTTATATTGGTGTTAAACCTACTGTATTCCAACCTCTCTATGGTTTATAAATTATTTTACTAGCCATAGATTCATCAAAATAAGCAAACAACACATGAAAAACAGAATCTGTCAAAAAACAGAACAGTCTGTAGTAATCTGTAGCTAACGCAAGTTCTGGAACCCCAAAAATTCTAAAATAAATTGCTGGACGTGAGGAATTTATCTATTAATCATATTCAAAAAGAATTAACTAAATATCACCTGCCAAATAAAAATGGCAGCAATTGTTGTGAGCGCTAAAGTTTCTGTTTTTTTACAGCAAGATTAAAAAGACTTTCCCCAAGTCTTCCGACGGTTCTACTTGGCACAAACACTAATTAAACACAAAAAACACAACCAAAACAGAGGCTAGATAAATTATTTATTACTAAACAGGAGCAAACAGCAAGGAATAAAAATAAAATTGGGTTGCCTCCCAACAAGCGCTATCGTTTAACGCCCCTAGCTAGGCATAATAGCAAGGATAGATCTAGGTAATATCATCTTGGGTCTTTAATTTTTTAGCGGAGTTATGCTCGATTCTGGGAGGTTCTTCACGTTTCCCTTCATATTCGGAAATTTTGAGATCTAAAGAGTCCAACTGCTTATTGCAAAGGTAATCAACATATTCGTGCGGTGGAGATTCCCGCTAACACTCTTAAGAGGTTCAAGAGATTTTTGTAAAATCTTGGTTACTTCGACAATTTTCTCAAAACCTTGTGTTTCTTCTTGGGTATGATGAGGCCCCTTTTGCTGAGGTAGTGTTCCCACTATACCCTCTATAATTTCATGCGCAATACTGGGATCAATTTCAATAAAATTTCCTTTGGCAACGCAATCCAAGAGTTGTCTATGAGACATATTCAATCCAACATAAAAGTGGCGAAGCAGAATTCTAAAATTCACCTCTAGGGTGCAATTACGATAAAATCCCATCATTCTAAACCAAGCATCTTTTAAGTTTTCTCCTTGTCTTTGTTTGAAGTGAAGAACCTCAAGCTCGGGAGACAAAGGGGTAGAAAGAGGACTAGCCATAACGACAAGCAAGCGATCCAACACACAAGCAAACAAGAAACGGGCAAAAAGAGGCAAATAGGGAAAGAGAAGGAGGACGGAGAGAGAGGGCAAATAAAACGGCAAGGGTGAAGTGGGGGAGAGGAAAACGAGAGGCAAATGGAAAATAATATAATGTGGGAGATAAGGGTTTGTGATGGGTACTTGGTAGTTGACTTTTGCGCAGACTCCCCGGCAACGGCGCCAGAAATCCTTCTTGCTACCTCTTGAGCACTTCGTTGGTTTTCCCTTGAAGAGGAAAGGGTGATGCCGTAAAGCAGCGTAAGTATTTCCCTCAGTTTTTGAGAACAAAGGTATTAATCCAGTAGGAGGCCACGCACAAGTCCCTCACACCTACACAAACAAATAAAATCCTCGCAACCAACGCAATAAAGGGGTTGTCAATCCCCTCACGGTCACTTACGAAAGTGAGATCTGATAGATATGATAAGATAATATTTTTGGTATTTTTATGATAAAGACACAAAGTAAATAAAGCAAAATAAAAACCGCTCAAGTAATAGCTTGTTGACGGGAGATTAATATGATGGAAAATAGACCCGTGGGGCCATAAGTTTCACTAGTGGCTTCTCTCGAGAGCATAAGTATTACAGTGGGTAAACAAATTACTATTGAGCAATTGACAGAATTGAGCATAGTTATGAGAATATGTAGGTATGATCATGTATATAGGCATCACGTCCGAGACAAGTAGACCGACTCCTGCCTGCATCTACTACTATTACTCTACACATCGACCGCTATCCATCATGCATCTAGAGTATTAAGTTCGAAAGAACAGAGTAACGCTTTAAGTAAGATGACATGATGTAGAGGGAAAAACTCATGCAATATGATATAAACCCCATCTTGTTATCCTCGATGGCAACAATACAATACGTGCCTTGCTGCCCCTACTGTCACTGGGAAAGGACACCACAAGATTGAACCCAAAGCTAAGCACTTCTCCCATTGCAAGAAAGATCAATCTAGTAGGCCAAACCAAACTGATAATTCGAAGAGACTTGCAAAGATAACCAATCAAACATAAAAGAATTAAGAGAAGATTCAAATATTTTTCATAGATAAACTTTGTCGGTGGGAACGACACCTATGGGATCACAAGAATCCCTTCCGTGGTTAGCGGGGCGCGGGGTCATGAGAAGAGCGGATCTAACAGGTAGCACAAAGTTCGTTTATCCAGGTTCGGGCCGCGAGGATGCGTAAAACCCTACTCCTGCTTTGGTGGATTGTATATCTGTGTTCTTGAGCTAGCTATGGGGCGTGAGGAGCTCCAAAAATCCGAATCCTTCTCCTGGTCGCCTCGGGCCTCCTTTTATAGAAAAAGGGGTTGCCACAGTGGCACACAGGAGGTGGAAAGGATACAGTGATGCGAGGTTATCCCTCGCATTACATGACATGGCGCATTTAATGCGTCTTGCTTAGGTGTCCTTGCTTTATTGGCGACGGGGGAGAAACCTGTCTCGTCCGTCGCCGCTCCTTCTTGTGTCGACATTTAATGCGTCTTGCTTAGGTAGGCAGGCAGCTTAGGTGGCGCAGTGGTGCGTCTTCATGAAGATCTGCATGCCGCCACGCAGGTGCCTGCCCAGCTGGTTGGGTCGGCAGCTACATGCGAACGACGGTGGAGGTTTAGTTGGCGTGGGCCTGGTGGTGGTCCTGTGGATGTCCTTGGCAAGGGCCTTGCCGGGGCCCCGACAAGGGTTTTGCCGAGGCACCTGCTGTCATCCCCGGCAAGGTGCTTGCCGGGGGCCTTGTGATTTTCCTCGGTTGGGATCCCGCCAAGGGTCGTCATCTTCTATAGTGTGTATCTGATCTTGAATGTCTTCACAAAGATCTGCATGCCACCACGGGGATGTTTCCCGAATCCTTGCCCCATGGGGGCAGTGGACTCAAGGGTGATTTGCTCCATAGGTGTGGGGCGAGTTGCCGCGGCAAGGGTCTTGCCGGGGTTGCTAAAACTGTCTCCCGGCAAGGATCTTGCCGGGGGAGTCCGCTTCTTCCCCTTTGCTCTTCGTGGTCTTGGCCTTGGCGTCGTTCCAGTTCTCTTGAGCTTCGGTCTTACCCTGGCTCACCTCCCTTGCCTTGCTTGGTGTGGTGGTGCCCGTGGCTCAGACTGCCCGTGCACAGTTATAGGGGTACAAAAAGTGTACGCCTCTTTTTGTACACCGACAGGAGCCCCCGGGCCTGGGTCACACATAAGCGCAACGCGTTGTTGGGCTAGGCCCAAAAACGGTGCGCGGGCAGGCGGGGCCGTTTTTACCACGGTAAGGTTCTTCGCGCGCTGCGCTTCCCACGACTCCCGCGCGTGGCGCGGCGTGGGGAGGTGCGCGTGACGTGGGCAGCATGCGCGGGGTTGGGCTCTGCACGCATGCGTCATGTCGTAGTAAAGGGGCGGTTCGTGCCTTCCCCATAAATGGAGGGAGGCGTGGAGGCGCGGCCCATTTACTGAATGGGGCCAAGGCGCGGTCCTCGAGGCGTCCACTCCCCACGATCATGGGGTGGGGAGAGGTCGCCTCACCCGCCCCCTCGGTTCTGCACATCCGCCATGTGTCTCCCATGTGCTTGGGGTGGCAAAGGGTGGAGGCGGGAAACCGGGCCGTCGCTGGTTGGGGTAGCGGGTCGGCCCTGGCTCCCTGCGCCTCCCGTGTCTTGATTGGCCGAGCGGGGTGGCCAAGCCCCAACTCCGTTCCCTTTTAAAGAGCGGGAGGGGGGGACGGTGTCCCGCATTCTTCCATCTTCTTCTTCCTTAAGCTTCTGCTCCTCCCTTCCATCCGTCATGGAGAGAGGAAATCCCGGTCCTTCAACAGTGGCGGCGAGGGTCGCCGCTCGACAACGCGTCCCTCCTTCTCCTGCGCCTGCGGTGGCAGAGCCAGCCGCGAGGGGAAGGGGGAGGGGGCGAGGCCGTGGGCGAGGCCGGGGCGCTCGGGGAAGAGGAGGACGGGGTGGCGTGCCGGCCTCGCCTCCGCCAGCAGCTCCTCCTCCAATGGAGGGCCATGTTGGGGATGACCCTTGTGAGTTCTTCGTCAGGCTGTGCCAGCCGCCGCGCCGTCACCTTCGTCTCCCGACTCCATTTGCGCGGGAGATGGAGCTGGATCCGCCGGAGTCGTTACGGCTGCACATGAGGGGCTGCGGGATTAGTGGCACGCGGGTCCGCATCGACTTCCCCGCCCCTCACGTGATGTATCTTCGTCGGGGATGGAAGACGTTTGCTCATATCCACCGCTTGACAGAGGGGCTCACTCTCCATTTTAAGCTGATGGAGGGTGGCCTTCTCTCCGTCAAGGTCTTCGGGCTCTTTGGGACCCGTGCAAGGTGCTGCATGGAGAGCTGTTCTGATAGTGAAGACTCCTCCTTGGGCGGGAGTGACGAGGAGGACAGCGGCAGCGACAACGAGGGTAGTAGGCGGCAGGATGACGGGTCCGATTAGCTGTCGGGTGCCGCTCCGTGCGGCACCGGCGACCCCATCTTCCGTGTCGCCGGCTCCCTGAACTTCTCGGGGTCGTCTCCTTGGGCGGCCGGTGTTGGGAGGCTGTGGAAGAGGAAGAGGGCGGGCGGCAAGGCTGTCAAGTCGGAGTACGCGGGCACCGATGCCTTCGACGTGTGCTGACGTCCTGCCGCCACGTCTTCGAGCTCTGCTTCCGGCGTCGCCATCACCATCCAGCCTTTGGACGACCACCAAGATGTTCTCTTGGTGTCTTCTGCCACCCGTAGCTCTCCTAGGCGCTCCTTTTGTCCTTTTCGCCTCCTTGACCTGCCTCCTAAGGAGAGGGACAAGAAAGGGATTACGGGCACCTTATCTCTTTTTAGTTTGTAAGCCTTCGGGCCTTTGAATTTAAAACTTGTAATCCCATCATTCATGTTTTTCATTCCCTATGGACTGTACTTGAGTGGAATGTTTTTAATGAAAGAGGGATGCTTGCTGGGTCATTTGTTTGCGGGTGGAACCCACAACAAGGAATAAATCCTTGATATCATCAAGATAAACATTTCCTTGCCCGGCAACAGGCCTTGCCGTCTCCCCACTTCGCTCGACCTTCCTCACGCCTTTGGCGGAGGCAGGGATGAGGCGGGTTCAGGCTCCTTGTTTCATCCTTTCGCTGCCGCGACTACAACCAAACTTGGCCCCAGGAACGAGCCCTAGGGCCTAGAGTTAGGGGAGCACGGTAGCTTAGGGGAAAACGAGGTTTCACATACCTCAGTCCATAATGGAATGCATGATAAGGGATGAAGAACTTATCTGAAGCTGCAGTCCCCGGCAACCCTGGTTCGCCGTGGGTGAATCTTTGCTCTTGCAGCCCCCGGCAATACTGGCTTGCCGGGGGCTAGATGCTGGTCTGTTCCTCTTTTTTCTCCCCAAGTGGTTCGGCACGGATATCTGTGTGTCCTATGAACCAAAGAAGACAAAAGAAAGACAAAGAGACGCACACTCCACCTCTAAGCTAGGGGTTAGTCGCCGCTAAGCACTATCAACCCTAACCAAGGACGAGACTCGACCTAGCATGCATGCTATAACTTAGGGCACCAGCGCTTCATTTTTTTATGGTCAGGGTCTGCGCCTGGTTTTGTACAAAGGGTTACATGCGTCATCAGCAAGGCTCGTACAAAAGGTAGCTTGCCGAGGGGCCCGACAAGCCGCGCCTCACGGGTAAAACTTGCGAAGATGCTCAATGTTCCAGGAGTTACTCACCGGAACGACATCTTCGGTCTCCAGGCAGACTGCGCCGGGCCTGGTGACTCGTATTACCCGATAAGAGCCTTCCCACTTTGGCGTCAACTTGTTGGAATTCTTGGCCGATTGAACGCGCCGAAGAATAAGGTCGCCTTCCTCAAAGCTTCGGGCATGAACCTTGCGGCTATGGTAGCGGCGCAAGGCTTGCTGGTAGCGCGCTGCTCTCACAGCCGCCCGAAGACGATCTTCCTCAAGGAGCGTTGCGTCATCTTGGCGCAATTGCTCTTGCTCAAGCTCGTCATAAGCGAGTACTCGAGGTGACCCGTATATGAGTTCCGTGGGGAGAACTGCTTCTGCTCCGTATACGAGGGCAAAGGGTGTCTGGCCGGTGGCTTGATTTGGTGTCATTTTGATTGACCAAAGAACCGCCGGCAATTCATCAATCCAGCGCCTTCCACTCTTGTGCAGTCTGTGAAAGGTCTTTGTCCTCAGGCCTCGCAGTACTTCAGCATTTGCCCTCTCAGCTTGACCATTGCTTCGTGGGTGAGCAACGGAAGCGAAACAGACCTTGCTGCCGAGGTCTTGAACATATTGCATGAAGGTGTGGCTTGTGAACTGCGTGCCGTTGTTGGTGATAACCCTATTGGGTACACCAAAACGGCACACCAGTCCTTTGAAGAACTTGACAGCTGACTGTGCTGTGACCTTCCTCACTGCTTCCACTTCTGGCCACTTTGTGAACTTGTCGATTGCAACGTACAAGTACTCAAAGCCCCCGACAGCGCGGGGGAAAGGGCCCAGTATGTCGAGCCCCCAGACCGAGAAAGGCCAGGAGAGAGGAATGGTTTGAAGGGCTTGAGCTGGCTGATGAAGCTTCTTTGAATGGAACTGACACGCTTCACACCTGGTGACTAGTGTCATCGCATCCTAGAGGGCGGTGGGCCAGAAGAAGCCTTGCCGAAACACTTTGCCGGCAAGGGCCCTTGACCCGATGTGGGATCCACATATGCCTCCATGTATCTCCGCCAACAGCCCCAGTCCTTCCTCTCGAGGGATACACTTCAATTTCACGCCGTTCGGCCTCTTTCTGTATAGGACGTCATCGACGAACTGGTACATAGTAGAGCGACGGGCTACTTTTTCCGCTTCTTCCTGCTCCTCAGGAAGTTCCCCTGTTTGGAGGAATCAGACGGTATGCTGTGCCCACGCTGGAGCCTGGGGCTCGACGGCGAGGACTAAAGGCATTTCCTCCGAGCGGCTGTCTCCATGGCAAGAGCTTGATGCTCTGTCAGAGCTAGCCGTCCCGTGGCGGGCTCAGTGTCTCCGGCAACATCCTTGCCGGCGGCTTCGGGGAGCTCGGCGGGAAAGTACTTGCCGGGCCCTAATTTTCTCCTCTTGTTCTGCTCTATTGATGGATCAACGGATGGCTGAGTTAGCCGAAGCACAAAGGTACCTGGTTCCACAGGTAGCTTGAGGGCAGCGCGTTTTGACAGGTAATCGGCGATATCATTCTCCGCTCGGGGAACGTATTCTGCCTGTATACCGTCAAAACGCTCTTCCAGCTTTCTCACTTCATCGACGTAGGCCTTCATCAACGGGCTCTGGTAATCCTTGTTGACTTGCTTGACGACAAGTTGCGAGTCGCCTCTGACGAAGAGTTTCTTGATATCGAGGTCCGCCGCGATCCTAAGACCGGCAAGCAGCCCTTCGTACTCAGCTGTATTGTTTGTTGACACCTCCTTGGGGAAGTGCATCTGGATCACGTACTTGAGGTGCTCTCAGGTGGGCGCGACAAGCAGTATGCCTGCCCCGGCGCCCTGTAAGGAGAAAGCTCCATCAAAGTAAATGATCCAGTCGCAACTTGCCTCCTTGCCGGGGAGAGCAGTCTCTTGGGTTTCTTCGTCAGGCGTCACGGTCCATTCTGCAACGAACTCCGCCAGGACTCGGCTTTGAATCGTCGAGGTACTCTCAAACTTGAGGCTAAAGCTGGACAGTTCCAGTGCCCACTCTACGATCCTTCCCGTTGCGTCTGGATTGTGCAATATCCGTTGCAGAGGGAGGCGAGTGACGATAGTGATCTCGTGCACCTGGAAGTAGTGACGCAGCTTCCTCGAGGCCATAAGAAGGCCGAAGAGCAGTTTCTGCACACCGGAGTACCTCGATCTAGCCCCCTGCAGGAGGGAACTAACAAAGTAGACCGGGTGCTGCATCATTTTCTTCTTCGGTGGCACTTCAATTGGCTGCGTCGTCTCGGCATCGGGCTCCGTCGCTGCTATTACCTCATCATCAATTTCCCTCTGCGCCACTAGTGCGGCGCTGACCACCTGGTTCGTTGCCGCCAGGTACAGCAGCAACGGTTCCTGTGGCCTAGGCGCAACTAGTATTGGCGCGGAGGAGAGGTACCTCTTCAAATCTTGCAATGCTGCTTCGGCTTCTGGCATCCACTCCATCGGGCCCGCCTTTTTCAAAATCTTGAAAAAGGGAAGGCTGCGCTCGGCGGACATGGAAATGAACCTGCTCATGGCAGCAACGCAACCAGCAAGCCAACGCACATCCTTGACTCGCTTGGGCGCTTCAATCTGCTCTATAGCTTTGATCTTGTCCGGATTGGCCTCTATCCCACGCTGTGACACAAAGAACCCGAGAAGCTTGCCAGACGGGACGCCGAAGACGCACTTCTCAGGGTTTAGCTTGAGATTAATCTTGCGTAGGTTTGCAAATGTTTCTTGTAAATCTGATATGAGGGTTGCCCTATTCTTGGTTTTGACCACTATATCATCCATATAAGCTTCCATATTTCTATGGAGCTGGGGTTCAAAACCAATCTGGACCGCCCTTGCAATCGTTGAACCAGCACTCTTCAACCCGAAAGGCATCCGTATAAAGCAATATGTACCACATGGGGTGATGAATGCCGTTTTATCTTCATCTTCCCTTTTCATGAAGATCTGGTGGTAGCCGGAGTAGGCATCGAGGAATGACAGCAGATCACACCCAGCTGTGGAGTCAACAATCTGGTCGATGCGCGGCAACGGGAAGGGGTCTTTGGGACAAGCCTTATTAATATCTGTGTAATCAATACACAGCCTCCACTTCCCATTTGCCTTGCGCACTACCACCGGATTGGCCAACCACGTTGGATGGAGCACTCGTCTTACCAAACCCGCTGCATCCAATTTCCGGATCTCCTCTCTGATGAACTCTTGTCGTTCCAAAGCTTGCTTTCTGACCCTCTGCTTGACGGGCCACGCATGAGGACAGACAACAAGGTGGTGCTTAATCACCTCCCTGGGAACGCCGGGGATGTCGGATGCTTGCCATGCAAACACATCGACATTCGCCCGCAGGAAGGTGACGAGCACGTCTTCCTATTTGTCGTCAAGGGTGGAGCTTATGGTAAAAGCTCCTCCCGTGCCGTCCTCCTTGACATAAACCTTCTTGGTTCCCGGCGGTGTGGCCCTGGACTTCTTGTTTCTGTCGGCGGAGCTCTCTGGCATGTCCTTGACGGGAGCGCTACACTCCGAAGAGGTGCGCTTGCCGGAGTGGGTGCCTGAGGTCTCACCGGTCTTCTTCTTTTGCCTTCTCGGGGCTCCAGCGGCAGAAGCAAGCGCCTTAGCAGTGGCGGCTGTTGCAACTGCTTGTTGGTAGAGTTGGTCAGCGCAAATTAGCGCATCCTTCTTGTCTGATGGGACAGTGATGATCGTCACAGGCCCCGACATCTTTAGGGTGTTGTAGGTGTAATGTGACGCCGCCATGAACTTGGCCAGCGCTGGGCGGCCAAGGATCCCGTTGTAAGGCAAGGGGATCTTGGCAACATCGAACACAATCCTTTCTGTCCTGTAGTTCAGATCACTCCCAAAAGTCACGGGCAACATGACCTTTCCCTTTGGTTGACTTCTTCCCGGGTTGACCCCCTGAAACGTGCCCGTCTCTTCGAGGTCTTCATCGGGAATCTGCAATTTCTCGATCACGGCAGGCGAGATTAAGTTCAGACCGGCCCCGCCATCGACTAGCATCTTTGTCACCTTGAGGTTGCATATTGTTGGTGAAACCAACAATGGCAAGCACCCGACTGCAGTAGTGCGATCAGGGTGATCCTCAGTGTCAAAAATGATAGGTGTGCTGGACCACTTCAGCGGCCTTTGGGCATCAAACGACGGTCCCGCCGCTGTAATCTCACGCACCCACTGTTTAAGCTGGCGGTGAGAGGTATGCAGCGAGGCGCCGCCATCGACGCACATGGCCTCTGTAGCTTTCTGAAATTCTTGGTCACCAGACTCATCGTCCTCTTCGTGATCATTGTCTTCTGGCTTTTTGTCACGGCCCCGAGCAGGCCTCTCCTGCTGTTTATCTTTGCCGCGACGGCCCGCCTGGCCATCACGCTTCTTGCCGGACCCCCCAGCACCGTCCTGGGCTTTCTCCTTGTCCCACCTCTCATATTCAGCCCTCTGCTTCTCAGCAAGGAGCTCAACCTGTCGGCAGTTCTGGAGATCATGGTGCGATGGATCTTGCAGTATTGCTTGTCGAAGTTTCCTAGCTTCTCGGCAGCCGCCAAGGCTCGGCAGGCGACACATCCGGCAATTTCATTGTCGGGGTCATCTGCCTTGGTTTTCTTGGCGGAGCCGGCGTCGTCAGATCCCTCGACGGCAAGCACAACTTTACCTTTGCGCTTCCTGTTGCGGCGCCGGCCTTTCTTCGCCGGGGCGGCAGTATCCTCATATGAGGAGTCGGTTTCCACGCCGGCATCTTCGCCGGGGTACTTCCTTCCCTCTTCAGCTCGGGCACATTTGTCAGCAAGAACATAGAGTTTTGTCACATCTTTCACCTTGTTCATTGCCAGTTCTTCGCGCATCTTGCGGTTACGCACGTTCTGATGGAACGCGCTGATGATGGCGGCAGGGTGAACATCAGGGATATTGTACTGTACCCAGCTGAACCTATGTATATACTTGCGCACTCTCGCCTCCCTTCTGGGAATGACATGCAGGTCGCTTGCTTGGCCATGGGCTTGGTGACCCCCAGTAAAGGTGCCCACAAACTCATGGCACAAATCCGACCAGGAGGAAATAGAGTCTACCGGCAAGTGCATCAACCATGACATGGCGTTGGGTTTAAGAGCCAATGGAAAGTAATTCGCAAGCACCTTATCGTCGCGGGCTCTGGCGGCTTGCATCGCGATGGTGTAGATGCTGAGGAACTCAGACGGGTGAGTCTTGCCGTTGTACTTTTCGCCAACGTCGGGTTTGAAGGTGCGGTGAGTGGGCCACTGGAACTGCCGCGGCTCACGGGTAAAAGCCGGATAGCCTACCTCGTAAGGTAGGCCTCCAGGGCTCTCCAGGGCCGGGTGGTTCACAGCAGGCCCTGCTCGCCTGTCTGACTGGTGGCGTGCTCCGCGCCCGTGCTCGTAGTAGTTCGAGCGTCTTCATGGGCTCGTTCCTGAAGAACTTGGCACTGGTCACAGTGGGTCCGCGGGTCAGATGATGCTATGGAGATGTCGTCGCCCGCGATGTCGCAACGAGCCGGTGTCCGCGGTACCGGATGGGGAAGAGGTGAATGCACCGTGGTAGCGGTGCTGCCGGCTTTTCCGCCACTGGTCCACGGGACTCCATCGGAGCGTCGACCCGGGGGCCCCACCGAACTTGGTTCGTATTTGTTGGCCACCACAACAAGGCTTCAGATAGTGGCTCTCCATTCGTCGAGTTTCCCCGTAGTGGGAGGAAAGTCGAGGAGCAACTGCGCGCGCGCCAGGGCCTCTGCTGGCGTCGGTGGCAGCGAAACTTGCACGGATCGCGACGCGCTTCGACTTCTGACCATGTCAGAAGGAGCTCTATCACGACCCCGCGGTCGCATGCCATTTTCACCAGCGCCTCGACGAGTGGGCAGGTCTTCTACGTCCCGGAGGTGGCGCTCGGGGCTCTTCCCGCGGCGACGCCCGTGATCTTCGGCGTGATGACGCCGTTCGTCGCGCGCTGCCTAGGAGGAGCGCGCTGTTGGCGCCGGCGTGGGAGTCTCGGAGGCCCTTATGTCGCCTTCGGGTGATGCAGCAGCGATCTTGGAAGGCCCCGCGCCACCCGCGGAGGGCCTGGCTCCGTCTTTGGATTCGGCGGTGTATGGCCCGTTACCAGGCGCACGAACATCGCCGTCTCCCAAACTCCGGCTGCTGGGATGGTGTTGGTGTTCCCGAGCAGCGCCCTGGGTCCTTTCTGCGACCGGTCCGCTGCTCGCCCACGTCAGGACGGGCTGTCCGGCTTCTGACTGGCCAACCGCCACTGTCGTCTTCTTCTTGGGCGCCATGATGATGAAGAAGCGCCGAACTAACTGCTAAAACCGATTCTCACAACTGCGCCCCTACCTGGCACGCCAATGATGTCGGTGGGAACGACACCTATGGGATCACAAGAATCCCTACTGTGGTTAGCGGGGCGCGGGGTCGTGAGAAGAGCGGATCTAACAGGTAGCACACAATTCCTTTATCTAGGTTCGGGCCGCGAGGATGCGTAAAACCCTACTCCTACTTTGGTGGATTGTATATCTGTGTTCTTGAGCTAGCTATGGGGCGTGAAGAGATCCAAAAAGCCGAATCCTTCTCCTGGTTGCCTCGGGCCTCCTTTTATAGAAAAAGGGGTTTCCACAGTGGCACACAGGAGGTGGAAAGGGTACAGTGATGCGAGGTTATCCCTCGCATTACATGACAAGGCACATTTAATGCATCTTGCTTAGGTGTCCTTGCTTTATCGAGGACGGTGGAGAAACCTGTCTCGTCCGTCGCCGCTCCTTCTTGTGTCGACACGCGCCCTGGCCAGCAACGCCTATGATGCCATGTAGGTAGGCAGGCAGCTGAGGTGGCGCAGTGGTGGGTCTTCACGAAGATCTGCATGCCGCCACGCAGGTGCCTGCCCAGCTGGTTGGGTCGGCAGCTACATGCGAACGGCGGTGGAGGTTTAGTCGGCGTGGGCCTAGTGGTGGTCCTGCGGATGTCCTTGGCAAGGGCCTTGCCGGGGCCCCGACAAGGGTTTTGCTGAGGCACCTGCTGTCATCCCCGGCAAGGTGCTTGCCGGGGGCCTTGTGGTTTTCCTCGGTTGGGATCCCGCCAAGGGTCGTCATCTTCTATAGTGTGTATCTGATCTTGAATGTCCTCACAAAGATCTGCATGCCACCACGGGGATGTTTCCCGAATCCTTGCCCCATGGGGGCAGTGGACTGAAGAGTGATTTGCTCCGTAGGTGTGGGGCGAGTTGCCGCGGCAAGGGTCTTGCCGGGGTTGCTAAAACTGTCTCCCGGCAAGGATCTTGCCGGGGGAGTCCGCTTCATCCCCTTTGCTCTTCGTGGTCTTGGCCTTGGCGTCGTTCTAGTTCTCTTGAGCTTCAGTCTTACCCTGGCTCACCTCCCTTGCCTTGCTTGGCGTGGTCGTTGAAAGTGCGTTATATCGACTAGAGGGGGATGAATAGGCGATTTTTATGAAAGTCTTCAAAACATGGAAGTTTCAAAGACAAACGATAGGAATAAACCTATTACCATGCAGCGGAAGTTAGACTACACTTGATAAACCATAGTCATGTATTCAATGAAGTGAAAGGACAATGACTAATAGTAGCCAGGTAGTAAGGATCAGGCAGGAAGATATTAAGAAGCCAAACGGATCACACAGTCACTCAGTGAAGACAAAAGATAGAGCAAACATACAATGACTTCACACAGAGTAACAGTATGTAAAGAGAAGGGAAGGATGAAACCAGTGACTCGTTGAAGACAAAGATTTGTTGGACCAGTTCCAGTTGCTGTGACAACTGTACGTCTGGTTAGGGCGGCTAGGTATTTAAACCAAAGGACACACAGTCCCGGACACCCAGTCCTGAACACGCAGCTCAGGACACCCAGTCCTCACCGTATTCCCCTTGAGCTAAGGTCACACAGACCTCGCCCAATCACTCTGGTAAGTCTTCAAGGTAGACTCCCAAACCTTCACAGACTTCGTTCATCGGCAATCCACAATGTCTCTTGGATGCTCAGAACGCGACGCCTAACCGGCTGGAGGATGCACAGTCCTCAAGTGTAATAAGTCTTCAGATCACTCAGACAAGAAGACTTAAGTGATGCCTAATTCTCTTTGGCTCTGGGTGGTTAGGGCTTTATCCTCGCAAGGAATTCTCTCTCAAAGGCTTCGAGGTGGGTTGCTCTCAAATGACAAAAGCCGTACTCTAAATCTGAGCAGCCAACCGTTTATGGTTGTAGGGGGTGGGCTATTTATAGCCACTAGGCAACCCGACCTGATTTGTCGGAAATGACCCTGGGTCACTAAGGAACTGACACGTGTTCCAATGGTCAGATTTCAAACTCACACTGCAACTTTACTTGGGCTACAAGCAAAGATGACTTGTCCGACTCTGGACAAGATTTGCTCTCATAGTCTTCACTCGAAGACATAGGTTTTTGTTTAAGCATCACTTCAGTCATTCTGACTGGTTCTCTTGGACCCCACTTAACAGTACGGTGGTTCCTATGACTCAACACAGAAGAAAAAGAACTACGAAAGATCTAAGTCTTCAAGCTCCATAGGCTTCATACGGTGTCTTCTCTTGTCATAGTCTTCAATGTGAATATCTTCATATACCACCTTTGACATCAATGTCTTCATACATTTTTAGGGGTCATCTCTGGTAGGAAAACCGAATCAATGAGGGACTTCTACCTGTGTTATCCTGCAATTCTCACAAACACATTAGTCCCTCAACTAGTTTTGTCGTCAATACTCCAAAACCAACTAGGGGTGGCACTAGATGCACTTACAGTGGTGCCCGTGGCTCAGACTGCCCGTGCATAGTTATAGGGGTACAAAAAGTGTACCCCTCTTTTTGTACACCGACAAACTTGATCATAAACCCACAATTCATCGGTCTCAACAAACACACCGCAAAAGAAGATTACATCGAATAGATCTCCATGAGAATCGTGGAAAACTTTGTATTGAGATCCAAAAAGAGAGAAGAAGCCATCTAGCTAATAACTATGGACCCGAAGGTCTGAGGTAAACTACTCACACATCATCGGAGAGGCTATGGTGTTGATGTAGAAGCCCTCCTTGATCGATGCCCCCTCCGGTGGAACTCCGGAAAAGCCCCAAGATGGGATCTCACGGGTAGAGAAGGTTGCGGCGGTGGAATTAGGGTTTTGGCTCCGTATCTGGTAGTTTGGGGGTACGTAGGTATATATAGGAGGAAGAAGTATGTCGGTGGAGCAACATGGGCCCCACGAGGGTGGAGGGCGCACTTGTGGGAGGGTGGGGGGGGGTAGGCGCGCCCCCTACCTCGTGCCTTCCTGGTTCATGTCTTGACGTAGGGTCCAAGTCCTCTGGATCATGTTCGTTTTGAAAATCACGTTCCCGAAGGTTTCATTCTGTTTGGACTCCGTTTGATATTCTTTTTCTGTGAAACTCTGAAATAGGCAAAAACAACAATTCTGGGCCGGGCTTCCGGTTAATAGGTTAGTCCCAAAAATAATATAAAAGTGTATAATAAAGCCCAATAATGTCCAAAACAGAATATAATATAGCATGAAGCAATCAAAAATTATAGATACGTTGGAGACGTATCATCCACTCCTCTTGAGAATAACCCGCCTAACATGGAAGATACAGACAACCCTAGTCGATACATGAGCTATTCGAGCATACAAAACAGAATGTTTATTTGACGGTTTAGAGTTTGGCACATACAAATTTACTTGGAACGGCAGGTAGACACCGTATATAGGTAGGTATGGTGGACTCATATGGAACAACTTTGGGGTTTATGGAATTGGATGCACAAGCAGTATTTCCGCTTAGTACAAGAGAAGGCTAGCAAAAGACTGGGAAGCGACCAGCTAGAGAGAGACAACAGTCATGAACATGCATTAAAATTAATCAACACCGAATGCAAGCATGAGTAGGATATAATGCACCATGAACATAAATATCGTAGAGGCTATGTTGATTTTGTTTCAACTACATGCGTGAACATGTGCCAAGTAAAGCCACTCGAATCGTTCAAAAGAGGATACCACCCTATCATACCACATCACAACCGTTTTAATAGCATGTTGGCACGCAAGGTAAACCATTATAAACTCCTAGCTAATTAAGCATGGCATAAGCAACTATAATATCTAATTGTCATTGCAAACATGTTTATTCATAATAGACCGAATCAGGAACGATGAACTAATAATATTTACAAAAACAAGAGAGGTCGAGTTCATACCAGCTTTTCTCATCTCAATGAGTTCATCATATAATCATCATTATTGCCTTTCACTTGCACGACCGAATAGTGTGGATAATAATAATAGTGCACGTGCATTGGACTAAGATGGAATCTGCAAGCATTCAATTCAAGAGAGAAGACAAGGTAATATGGGCTCTTTGTTAGATCAACAATAATGCATATGAGAGCCACTTTAACATTTTAATTATGGTCTTCTCCTCTCGACCCCCCAAAGAACAAGAAAAGAAATATAACTATTTACATGGGAAAGCTCCCAACAAGCAAAAGAAGAACGAGAAATATTTTTGAGTTTTCTTTTAATTACTACTACAAGCATGGAAAGTAAACTAATTAAAAGCTACAACTAAATTCTTTGTCTTTCTTAAGGTTTATTAAACACACAAGAAGAAAGCCTAAAAAGGAAAATAAACTAGCATGGATGATACAGTGAAAAAGTATGAGCACCGACAACTAGCAATGAGTGTGTGAACGTGAATGTAATGTCGGTGAGAAATGCGTACTCCCCCAAGCTTAGGCTTTTGGCCTAAGTTCGTCCATGGCTATGGCTGGCCTGGTGGATATCCAAAGTAATAGTTGGGGTCGTACTGTGAAGAAGCCTCGGATTGCCAATGGTTGGCAATCACCTCCGGATCCCACTGGTAATCATACTGTCGTGGAGGATCAAATTGTGGTTCCGGCTCTGGCTCTGTAGCTGATGTAGGGTTCCGGTAGGCGTGAATGGCCTGCAACGGAACAAGGTACTTGCCTGCAGATAAATCAAACAAGGAAGGAGCAGGCAAGGTAATAATCTCAGGATGATTTTTACCAAATATTAATTTGTACTTAAGTGCCTTTTCCCTATTCTTAACAATAAAATCATGTGCTACCATACTCTTATAATCTAGATAAACAGGAGGCAGCAATATTTCTTCTTTCTCATAATGCCTAATACGTATGTTAAAGTGTGCAGCGAGGCGCGATGCGAAGATGCCTCCAAGGACGGAGCCCTTAGTACGTTTAATATTTAACCGTTTTGCAACAATAGCGCCCATACTAAATGTGTCATCGCGAAATAAAGCATGGCACAAAATAACAATATCAGGGGCACTCAGGTTTCCACAGTTTCCGCGCCCAATTAAACATCTACTAGCTAATATAGCAAAGTAACATTGAACAGGAAAGTGTATGCTAGTAATTCGTGCGTCGAAAACCTTCCTCGTTTCCCCTAAAGTAATGGTGTCAATAAACCCATCCACATCATCATGATGTGGTTCCTCTACGCTGCCCTCGAAAGGGATCAAACAAACCCGACAAAAATCATGAAGTGACATCTCCTTGTGCTCATCGTATAAATAAACTTCAACTGTAGGTGGTGAGATCCTAGCATGGAAATGAAAGTTTTGCACAAAGATATTGGTGAGTAAGAGATACTGTTCGCTTCGGTCGTGGAGGAAGGCGGTGAGGCCTGCAATCTCAGCCAATTCATAGTAATCATCATAAATCCCGGCTTCTCTAAGCCAATTTCCTACGCACACGCAAGATCATGGTGATGCATAGCAACAAAAGGGAGAGTGTTGTCTACGTACCCTCATAGACCGGCAACGGAAGTGTTGACACAATGTAGAGGACGTAGTCATCCGTCTTCCCGATCCGACCGATCCAAGTACCGAACGTACGACACCTTCGAGTTCTGCACACGTTCAACTCGGTGACGTCCCTCGAGTTCCGATCCAGCAAAACATTGAGGGAGAGTTTCGTCAGCACGACGGCGTGATGATGGTGATGATGTTCTACCGACGCAGGGTGTCGCCTAAGCACCGCTATGATATGACCGAGGTGGAATATGGTGGAAGGGGGCACCGCACACAGCTAAGGAACGATCACGAGGATCAACTTGTGTGTCATGGGGTGCCCCCTTGCCTCAGTATATAAAGGAGGGAGAGAGGGAGGTGCGACCGGCCCTATGGGTGCGCCTGGAGGAGTCCTACTCCAACCGGGAGTAGGACTCCCCCCTCTTGCCTTGTTGGAAAAGGAAGGAGGAAGGGAGAAAGAGGAAAGGGGGGCGCCGCCCCCCCTTCCTTGTCCTATTCAGACTAGGGGGGAGGGGGCGCGCGGCCTACCCTCCTCTTCTCCCTTATGGCCCATGTAGGCCCAATAACCCCCCCCCCCTCGGGGGGGGGGGCCCGGTAACCCCCGGTACTTCGGTAAAATCCTGATTTCACCCGGAACGTTTCCGATATCCAAATATAGGCTTCCAATATATCAATCTTTATGTCTCGACCATTTTGAGACTCCTCTTCATGTCCGTGATCACATCCGGGACTCCGAACAACCTTCGGTACATCAAAACACAAAAACCCTAATTACGATCGTGACCGAACTTTAAGCGTGGACCCTACGGGTTCGAGAACTATGTAGACATGACCGAGACACTTCTCCGGTCAATAACCAATAGCGGAACATGGATGCTCATATTGGCTCCTACATATTCTATGAAGATCTTTATCGGTCAGACCGCATAACAATATACCTTGTTCCCTTTGTCATCGGTATGTTACTTGCCCGAGATTCGATCGTTGGTATCTCAATACATAGTTCAATCTCGTTACCGGCAAGTCTCTTTACTCGTTCCGTAATACATCATCCTGCAACTAACTTATTAGTTGCAATGCTTGCAAGGCTTGAGTGATGTGCATTACCGAGAGGGCCCAGAGATACCTCTCCGACAATCGGAGTGACAAATCCTAATCTCGAAATACGCCAACCCAACAAGTACCTTCGGAGACACCTGTAGAGCACCTTTATAATCACCCAGTTACGTTGTGACGTTTGGTAGCACACAAAGTGTTCCTCCGGTAAACGGGAGTTGCATAATCTCATAGCCATAGGAACATGTATAAGTTACGAAGAAAGCAATAGCAACAAACTAAACGATCAAGTGCTAAGCCAACGGAATGGGTCAAGTTAATCACATCATTCTCCTAATGATGTGATCCCGTTAATCAAATGACTACTCATGTCTATGGTTAGGAAACATAACCATCTTTGATTAACGAGCTAGTCAAGTAGAGGCATACTAGTGACTATCTATTTTTGTCTTTGTATTCACACATGTATTATGTTTCCGGTTAATACAATTCTAGCATGAATAATAAACATTTATCATGATATAAGGAAATAAATAATAACTTTATTATTGCCTCTAGGGCATATTTCCTTCATGGTGGGGCATCCCCGGCCGCACGATCCACGCCGTCCTCGAGTACCTCGAGGGCAGCAACGATCCGCCGCTCCAGTACCCGGCGGCCCCGGCCCCGCCCCCCGCTGGAGCGGCGGCCCATGGCTGCCGAGGCGCATGCTGGGCGCCTCCTCCTCCTCCTCCTCCTCCGGGTCACCGGCGCTTGTCAACGTCAAGGCAGAGCCCGTGGAAACGCCACTCAGGCGGCGCACCCGCGGCGCTGCCCTCGTCATCAATGAGGGCGGCCGTGCCTCCTCCTCGGCTCCTACCCGCCTCGTCAAGCCGAAGACGGAGCCGAGGCTTGCCGCCGTGAAGAGCGAGCATGATGACGAGCTCGACGAAGAGGCCGCCATGAAGTGGACGCGGGAGGATTGGGCCCAACTGGAGATGGAGCGTCAGCGCCGCGTCCTAGAGGATATCACCGCTCGCCGTCGTGGCCGCGACGAGGGAGGCGTCATCGTCCTTGAGGATAGCGATGACGACGCGCCACCGCTGGCCAAACCAGTCCGCCCGGGCGACCCCGGGCAGGGGTCTAGCAGGGACGGCCGCGGAGTGAAGAAGGAGAAGAAGGAAGACGATGACGGCGACTACGACGTCTCCAACAAGCTCTTCGGCCTGTAGGCGCGGCAACAACTGTTTTTTTCTTCCTTTAGTAGATTATATGTTTTCAATATGCAAAAAAACTGTGAAACGCCTAAATATCGCTGAATCTATGTGGTGTTTGTCGAATTTTGGCCGATTCTGTCTTTAAAAATATTTTAAAAAGGGCGTCTGGGGGCGATCTGGGGGCGGCGGCTGGGAACTCGATCATCCCCCACGCCGAAAATATCACCGGCACGCCCCCAAGCGGCGCTTTTTTCTAGCCCCGGGCGAAAGGCTGGAGATGCTCTAAGACAAGGTGGCTCCTTGCCCCTAGACGAGATCAAACTGCCTTGACTCAATGTCGTTGTTGCTTTCTTCTCCACAAAATCGGCTGACCCAATTAGGTTTTCAGGCGACTGTCATGTAGCTAAACTGAAGTTATAATCACACAACAAGTTCATACGTAACACTAGGATACGCTAACAAGTTCATATGAGTACGATCTAGGACTAGATAGATATACGCAAGTCAAACATCAATGCTTCGTGCCCTTCCCCTTGTCATCTCCAGAGCGACGGTAGTATGTGCTGAAATATGCGCAGTCACCGGGTTCCGAGGGGGGAGGGGGTCAGAGTTGTTGGAGGAGCTGTGAGACGGAGGGTTTTGCCTGCAACGACCTCTTGCTCAACTGCAACTGCTCCGACGCCTTGAGGCCTAGCCGTGAGGACTTAGCATTCTTGCGACAGTGGGTGTCCATGTTTGTTGTGGCCAAGGACCGGCGCAGGACACTGTGGTGAAGCCGATCAGACTCAGAGGGTTGAGGGACCGGCGCGGTTTGGCAAAATCATGACCAGAGCGGCTGGATAATGCCAGGGTCACCTGTTTTGCGCTACGAGCTACCCATGCCCCGACTCGTGGAGCCATACTAGGCTTGGAGGTGCCAGGCCAGCACCCAATGCTTATGTTTCATTCTATGGTGTTGCTTATGTTTCAATCTTATATCAGGATTTCAAGATTGTTCCCAGTTTTTAGAAATATTGTTGTTAACTTTGGATGCTTGCATTTCCAACCCAAAGATAGCATCTTGTTTACATCATGTTTAGAAGGATGCTTGCATTTCCAACCTCAAGATAGCTAATATCCTACGTTGCACCGATACGGCGATACAAGTACGGCGATACGGGATACGGCAATTTCTAGAACAACAATATGCGATACGTCGAATATATATAAATAATTAATAAAAGAAAAGAAATATCCACACGAATCTCAACATAAGATCAATGACATAGGACTTAGATGTGCAATACTTATTGCACATTTAGATGTGCTTTAGCAAAACTATAATAAAAACCAACATAACAAAATGTCCTCGACTCCATTAGTTGCGTGATTGCCTCCAAGCCTCTTTTCTTTTGTCTTGAATGATCCAGGTCCTCAACTCCTCATGGTGTACACAAAATAGAAAATACATCAACAAGCAGCAACATCAGCAAGTAATTTTATCCAACAAACATCAACAAGTAGCAATAGATAGAAGTGATAGCCTCCTTTGTGCAGCTATTTCTCTCGGTGTACTAGTAGTACGGACGCCAGCAAGCACAGCCAAGCAAGAATCCAGCAAGCAGGCAAGCATACATCAAGCACACAGCAAGCACACATCAGACATCACTCGGTGCTCGGGGAAATTGCCTTGCGACGGCGGCGCAGAAGACTCGAGGAGGAGAGGCGATTCCGGGCGGTGGGCGCGGCGGCGTCACCATATAGTCCATCCCTTCTCCTCTACTGCATGGTTTGAAGGACTCCATATTTCCGTCAAGCTAACTTTCACTTCTGAACTTTACAGCCACTAACATGGGATATGTGCGATCTTACTGAGAACACTCCTGTCCTCTCCAAGTTCCAAGACCAAAAGTTCTGAAGCCATGTACATAACGGAGTTATCAGAATGGCATCCCCGTCCAATGGCAAGGAAGTATCATGGATTAGTCCCTCTCTCCATTGAGCTGAAGTTTCATCTATCAGATCGTCAGCTAGTTGAGGAGCTGAATTGGTGAGGCATACAAGTGGTCTCATTAATTCGTCACGGGGTAACCAATTTTGGCACCATATCTTTATCGTCGATGCGTGAACCTAAAATGTTGAGATCTAAGGCTGCTCGTAGTGGGAGTGTCATATACTAGCATCATGTATATGATATTACCTTCACAGTGCATAGTATCTGAAGGTGGTATTATAGACGACCTCATTTATATTTATGCATGGCACAGAATAGCACAACATTCAATACGACACGGTATCATATCATGATACCCATCCCTCTTGCTTTCTCCATTTAATTGTATGTCACTTCATCTAAATTGCATAGTTGGTAGACATGATAATTCATGTGATACACTTGTAGGAGGTCTAAGAGCGTGCGTATCGTTGGATAAAGTTCACAAATCCAAAACCGCTGCAGTGTAGGCCTCACACGTCAGAACCCACATCGACTTTTCCAACTGTGAGATTCTCATCTTAAGCTGCTTCTAAGCTATCGCGGGCGATTGGCCCATCTATGCAGGTATATATAGGAGTCAACGCTACTCTAGAACCGGTGCTTGTTGAATAGTCGACTCCAACGAATTTTGTGTTAGCACTCGACTTAGCACCGGGTTTTGACCAACTCTGCACTTGCTTAGGTGACCCTGACAATGTGACGGCTATACATAGTGGCGGCACTCCGGCTGCTAATTATTAGAAGAATAGAAGATGCATGCATGGTGGCGGCTATGCATGAATATTCCAATGACCCGGGCTGGGGCTGGCCTTGGGTATAAAGGCCTCTCATACGCATGCATTCTCATACCTCCCCAAAGCTAACTATAGCGAGCTCGCTAGCTTTTTCCTGAAGAAGAACAACGCGCGACACTCGTAAGCTCTCATGGCATCCGCCGTTGCTGCCAGTGGCGGCGCCAGAGTGTGCATGAAGTCTGGGCAAGGTCAGGCAACTTTTGTCTTAGCGACCAAAAGCCCAAGAAAACTAATGGCTAAACCATCGTGCTGTATGAAAATTGACGGAGGCTTCGCCGGCGGAGCCCGGTCAGCTGTACAGGGTCGTCGGTCTGTGGCCTCGCCACTGGCTGCTGCCGCCGTTCCTGAAAAGCAGTCCGGCTTTGAACCCTCACCGTGGAGCGACTTCTTTACTGGATATGAGCCAGAACCACTGCAGGTATACATCAAAAGTTGAAAACCAAGCTAGCAAGGCTATTAAATCAAACCCCCTCCATTTCAAAATACAATGCATATATTATTTTTTTCGAAGTTAAATATTGTGAAGTTTGACTAAGTTTATAAATAAAGGCAACATCCATAATACCAAATAAATATCATTAGAATTATCATTCAGTATATTTTCATATTGTATTTATTTTGATTTTTTTGAATGCATACATGCTGAAACTTCACCAGACTTTGACTTAAAATAAATCTAATATGCACTGTACTGTGAAATAAACGGAGTATACCCACTGGCATCTTACCAATCAAATTGGAACTTTGGCTCCGTTTCGTATTATTAATTTTGGTTAATCCTAGGAACATGACACACCATGTGCCAAAAAACTTTTTTTTCTTCAAAACAACAACATTTATACATTATTAGAATGTACTTGCTTTCGCAATAACTAGATGATACCTTGTCCCATAACAAAAAAAATTGATGTGCCCGAAGAATATGATAAAAGTGCTCCGTTTTTTTGAGGAAAAAAGGCTAGTGTGAAAAGGTAAGAAAAAAACATCATACTGATAACGTGGCTCACCTTTGTTAAGAATCAATCGGGACATGATGTCACTAGCTAAATTTATTTAGGGGCTACTCCGGAGGAAAATGATAGCTAGTGCAAAACAACATTAGCAATATTACTCCCATAATCGTGTGTGCATAGTGACATACAAATATTTCCCTTGTGTTTTTGCAAAAATATTACACAATTCGTATTCTTATAACAGAAAGAAAAACATTTTATTTACATGCTTCTATTATTCTCACATTAACACCATATGGTGATCAAACAAAAATGGCTATGAGTCTTATTCATTTGTAACATGAGTACATTTATGCAGTTTTGGTGGGAAATATCCACCACTATTTGGATACAAACTGGATAACTTGATTATGGATCTATGTATTGCATCCATTTTTTTGTTAACTTAAGCAATCAATTGCAGAAGTCTGAGGAATGGATGTTGGTGAGAGCTAATGAACTGAAGGAACATGTATGCATGATGTTTAAGTCTTGTAACAATATGGCAACGCAAATTTGCTTACTGGATACACTCCAACATCTTGGAATAGATTACCACTTTAAAGAGAAGATCGACACTATTCTAAGCCAGATCTTGGAGAGTGAATTTTTTAGTAGCTCAAGCCTCAGTGAAGTTGCTCTAGGGTTTCGCTTGCTTAGGGAGCATGGCCATTGGGTTTCTCCAGGTATCTAACTGTATCTATTTATCATAGCATTGGATGACGCCCATGACATTTAGAGGATGTAGATTAACAATTGGCCAGCTGATTGAATTTTGAAGCTTTGATTAATTGCTGATTTTCTTAGTATGCATGCCTTCGACTTACATTATCTGTATCTCAAACTAGCTTGACAAGGACGACATTAGATTTCTGACAAAGACAACAATTTGTGGATGCAGATGTTTTCAATAAATTCAAGGCCCAAGATGGGGGCTTCAGTAAGGACATATCAAATGATCCAAAGGGGCTATTAAGTTTGTATAATGCAGCTCATCTTCATGTTCATGGTGAGCCAACACTCGAAGAAGCCATAACTTTTGCGAGGCATCATCTTAGATCAATGAGGGGTAGTGATCTGAAGACCCCACTAGCTAATCAAGTCAAACGGGCCCTTCACATACCACTGCCACGGGCTTGTAAGAGGATAGAGACACTGCATTATATCTCTGAGTACAAAGAAGAGGAAGGATATAATCCAGTTCTATTGGAGCTCGCAAAACTAGATTTTAACCTTTTACAACATGTCCACTTGAAGGAGCTCAAAGCGATTACTGAGTAAGTTAAACTCTTATTTCTCTTTTGAATCATGATAAATTGAGATGATGATGATGGTATAATAATAATAATAATAATAATAATAATAATAATAATAATAATAATAATAATAATAATAATAATAATAATAATAATGTAAATCATACATAGTGTAAATCATTACCAACAAAAGATTTGTTGATTATTACACATCAAAGTTGAGCCATCTATTTTTTATACGATTTCACAATTTCACATATTTAATGGGCCCTAAATTTTAATTATTATCTCGAAATTTATTTACCTCTAATATAATCTTGTATATTTTCTTGTGATTTCAATAAAAAAACATGTTATTTCCTTATTTGAAAATCATATATTTTTACTTTCTTAGATTGAAGTAGTACAAAAGGTACAATAATTTATAGTTTTTCTTTCGGGCCAACAACATTCAAGGTGGTATTTCTCCATGTTTTACAGTTTATGTAAGCTAGCCAAATGTGCTTTCAACATGCTATCCTTACTCATATGAGAATGAGCTTGTAGCATACTTCTGATACTAGCCATCCAAAAAACCAACATCAACAGCTCAAAAGACTAATGAAAAGTTTAAGTTGGATAAAATTATCTCCTACTATCATTTTTGTGGCAATATTGATGGCCTAATAATTTCCTACACATTACCATAGATTTGGGTACTTATGGATAACGATCTAGTGCATGCCTATTGTTCATCCTATTTTACTTGATGTGGTCTAAGAGAGAAATATTCCTAGCTATGTTGAACCTAACTTAGATATAATTTACACTTATTTGTTGTTTTCATGGAATACTTTCTATGTGTAGAATTTAAAAGTGATATCCTACATAGCATGTTTTTATATATTTATTCCTAATTATGTTCATGATCTCATGGAACCCCTGATATTTATGGTGTGATCCATTTTTTCTGACATGGAGAAGGGCCAATGTTTTCTAAATCAATCAAATGTATTATTGAAATAAATCTAATTATTCTAATGTGTAGGTGGTGGAACAATTTTTCTAGAAATATTGGACTAAGTTATATTCGTTGTCGCGTGGTGGAGAGCTACACTTGGGCCTATGTGGTATATTATCAGAGAGGTTTCAAACTACCAAGACGTATTATCGCAATGATGATTGTACTTATTACGACTGTGGATGACACATATGATATTCATGCTACCATAGATGATTGTCGGAAGTTACATGAAGCCATACAAAGGTGGAGTGGTGGACATTATATTTCTTACTAATCAGATTTATCTTTACCTATGAAACACTAATAGTTGTTTCCTATTAGCCATTTGCAAGCTCAAATATTTATGCATGGGCCAATTATTTAGTATAGTGAACCAACTTTTATTGAAATTATGTCAGTCATAATGACTAAAAAAATTAAATTGGATGTGCTAGATTGTGTATAGATACAATATCTTGGATAAGACATGAACAAATATTTGATATGAAGGGTTCCAAGATGACACACCGCAAAGAATAGGATATACCTTATATGCCTCTAGAAGTTAGTAGGAGATAATGTAAAAGGAAATCACACATGGTGAAAATTGACTGATGAGATGGTCTAATGCACTACACAGGGAACTGATTTGTCTCCAATGCAACACTATAAGCACATGACCTAAATTTAGAAATGTATGCAATATGGAATTTAGCAATAAAAAATAGCAACAATGATGACTGGTGTCGCCTCAGTAGGGCCAACACCCCGCCATTGTAGTTAATTAGATGAGTTCAAGATACATCCACCACAGATACACCATTGTTAGCATGGATCTAACAATGTTTCTAGTAGATGAAGGAGCTGCCACCATAGAGTCAAGGTGAAGTGGCATTTTTTGGGAGGTGGGGAACAACTACATCATCAACGTACAAGGGTTCGTTGCTAGAGGATGGAAGACACATTTCTTCTCTGTCAAGGACCACCCGTCGTAGATATGTCTATGTCGCACAACTATAGCAAGCATGAGGTCACTGAGCTCCTCACGGTCATCCACTACCACTAACTGGTAACCTGGATGTGTCGGTTCTGAGGACACACATATGTGGAGATGAGAAGCTATCATTGAACGTAGGTAGTACTCTAGGTATATGAAGTTGGCTAGTATTTGATGCATCATTAAGGGAAGGATGTTATGGGTTGTGACCTTCAACCATATGGTATCGTTACAACATCACCCACATACCCGCTAAGACAAAATGTAGCTATGCAGTTGCACAAATGTGTATTTTTTGAACCATGTGCGATTGGTTTGCCATTGCACATAGTTGGGAGGTCATGTCATGGAGGTGGGGCAACACAAGGATCACATCAAAATATCTCGCAACAATTGTTAAGACCAAGACAAAAAATTTACCCAAGTTCAGGCCCCCGTGGTGGGTAATAATCCTACTCCCCTCGCTGTCGGTTTCTCACTATCTCAAAATATATTACACGAGTATTTGGTGGCTAAAGGAACTTATAAACTAGTGGGTCAAGATCCCATCGATCTCTAGTTCTCGGCATGGTTGGCGATCTAGAGTACTTTGAACCAATCTTCCAAATTGCTCATAGTTGCTTCTGAGTGAGTTGGATTGTGATTTGCATATTCCTTTTTTGCCTTAGCCTACAACTCCTTTATATATGTATCTAGGGTTCAATACAAATCAGGTTGACTCACACGTACTCTAGCCGTTATACGACAGAGAGAATAAAGTTCTGGTTAGCTCATATGAAGCCAGATTCTTGCGCATATTCTTCCATCAACCCTGATTTCCTTATTTTGTAAATCGTGAGATAGAATCTTGTAGTGAGATGTTGATCTTTTATCTGGATCTGCCGTCAGTAGGTCTTCATCTAGAAACAATTATGAGCACAAACAAGCTAATAGAACTGTCTCACTATTTTCTTTTGTGCCACACACAATTGGTCCTATAGATGGGATGAAAGTGCCGTTGATATTCTGCCAGAGTACCTCAAGAGGTTGTATATGGAGTTGCTGATAACATTTAAGAATATTGAGGATGAAGTGCCAGCCAACGTCGACTACAATGTTTCCTACCTTAGAAAAGCGGTAATACATACATGCCCTTTCTATGTTAGAAAATTTGAAATTAAGAAAATATATTCATGATTATGCTTTAGCCCTTTTGATTAAGTTATTTCGCTTATCTTTTGCATGCACCCATGAATACAGTTTCAAAATCACGTCAGCGGTTATCTACAAGAAGCCGAATGGTCACACAATAATCACTGGCCAAAATTTGAAGATCAAGTAAATTTGACTAGCCTAACGGTAGGCGGACCAACACTATCATTGAGTGTGATGGCAGGCGTGGATAGAAAAATAATGAAGCAGTCACTCGATTGGGCAGCTGGCGTACCCGACGTTGTTATAGCAGGTGGAAAGATTGTACGTTTCATGAACGACATTGCTGCATTTAAGGTATAAATTTATATATTATTTGAAGATTAATTATAATAATAATATGTAAACACTTCATGTCGCTTTACGTATATTAACAATGCCGTATACAGCGTCGGAAGTGCAAGGGTGATGCAGCAAGCTCCGTGGAGTGTTACATCCATGAGCATGGAGTCACAGACAAGGTGGCCATTGCAAGGATCGATGAACTAATAGAAGAGGAATGGAAGATTTTGAACAAAGCTCGCTTTGAAAATCATGCGCTTCTCCCAGCCTTGCAACCAATTATTGATTTAGCACGCAGCTCATCATTGTTCTATGATAATAGGAACGACGTGTACACAACAAGTACACATCTTCCGGAGACTGTCGAGAGCCTATTCCTCAAGCCCATCTAGCCTTAAGACCATTATACTTCCTCCGTTCCTAAATATTTGTCTTTCTAAAGATTTCAACAAATGACTACATACGAAGCAAAATGAACGAATCTACACTCTAAAATATGTCTATATACATTCGTATATGGTAGTCCATTTGAAATCCCTAAAAACACAAATATTTAGGAACAGAGGGAGTAGTACGCAACTATTGGCTGTTTAATTCTTCCACATATTTTTTCTTAGTTTTCTTATGCAAATTCAAACTTTACTTTCCCCAGTGAGTCATGTGTTTAGATGCATGAGCCTGCTCCATCTGTGTTATCTATATAAAATAAATGTTTTTCCCACGATGCACGTGAGAAAATTGTCACATATGTTCAAATATCGTCATATTCTCATTTGCAACCAGAAGAACTGTCATATTCCAAAAAAATACAGGCATATTTCAGACCTTGACATGTTGAAATTTAAAGTTATTATATGGTGGTCGTCGTGTGTTGTGATATTTGTCTTGGAGTGAATGTGACCTGAATGTGAGACCTGGGTAAATTTAATGTAATGTCCATGTGAGATTTGGTGATGACCAATTTGCAATGAAACTCTTCTGAATTTGGTTTGTAGGGTTAGCTGCAAACCATAAGTGAAACTAAAATTTTAAATTATTTTATTATATAACCACCTTTGCACGTGAACCTGATAGGAATATATGTCGGAGCCAACCATGATTGTGTATTATTATCCTAGTCGGTTATGTATAGGAGCACCCCAAGGAATAGAACTGTGATGTTAATAATGCGGGACATTCACATGATAGGAGTGTTTACGCGACGACATGCAGGCATGCATATTACATGTAACAACAACAATAAATGTTGATTTTTAAACTTGAAAATGTGTTAACCCTCAAACCACATATATGATTTGCATTTTGTCTTCATTGTTGGTTTCGTCTTGACAAGAGATTGGATACTAGATCCCATGTGTAGTTTAGATGGAAAAAATCATCTTAACAAGTTTTCATGGTGTTGGTATTAAAGTTGCCACAGTCAGGGTGTTGGTATTAAAGTTGCCACGTGGCATCTTTGATACAAACACGGTGACAACTTAGACACAAATATAAGGTAACTTTCCTTATCTTGGGGTGGCAACAAATGCATCTTAAAACTTGCCACCTAGTAATTAATGAAGTAGCCATTGTGTTTATATTAAAGTTGGTACAAAGTCAATTTTCCAATATGGTAGCAAAATTTTCCAATGGCAACTTCATTTATCATGGGGTGGCAACTTTAGGGTCAGTTTTTTGTCAGAATATATTCGAGTGGGATATAGCTGAGAGTCACCCAATGATACAAAACCAGCAGTGTAAACAGATTGTAAATTGGACATATGATTTACCCTAGAAAACATTTTTGTTTTAAAGAATGTTATACTTTGCTTACATCATCATATGCATGCATACAACCACCCATTAGACTTTGCATGCTGTGATTGGGTCACGGCAAGATGAGCGAATGCTCGCCCATTATAAAATCTGTAGAATTACATATCGGAGACAGTTTTGTTTATGTAGCCAACTACGGGCTGATTATGTTTGGCTGGGTTTCTACACATTTCAAGGATTATGTTATTCGAGGTTTTACAAACCAACCGAGGCCAAACTGTTCTAGCCAATTTCATATAATTGAGTTGGATAATATACGAGTACTATCTCCATGGTATAACCGACTTAGAGTTGTGTACTAGAACCGACCGGGAAACCATGTTATGTACTAACCAGGACCAGCAACATAAATAGGGGGTCTGGCAAGGGCCGTGCCTCCTCCTAGGCTCTCACAAATACACGTATACCTGCTTCCTAGTCCTCCATATGTGCCAGAAAATTTGTTTGATTCAGATCATTTGGCCCCCTCCTAGCATTACATGACATGTTTGAACCCTCCATCTTAAAGTTCTGGCCCCAACACTCGTGAGGATATGGTCAGCTTGGGCGGGAATGACATTGTTGAACCTCTTGTGATAATCATTGCCGCTGGATGTGAAAGGTCTACATCTAGGATATCTTCACTATCGAAAAGCTAAAGCCCATGGAAGGCATTAGGGGTGAGCAATTGGCATCTGCCATCGCCAATGTCAGCTAGAAGGTGGCGACGCTCAACAATGATATCTTGATGTGATAGTTTTCCTGTGTCAAGTGTACTTGTCAGGAGGAGTAATTTTGCGAGGCCGACCTAATCACTGGCCTACAAGGAGGCTTCTGCCTTGTTGGCCTCTTCTTGTCGTCTCAGATGTTGTGGTGGGTCATCAATGGTGAGGGCCACAAAAAGGGAAGCAACGGTCACATTGAGCACATCATGGGAAACATCCTCATTGAGCACAAGGTGGCGCTAGTTGCTACTCACGACACTTGTGGTAGAGGTAATGATGACTTACTAGATGTGATGATCAAGCTATAGGAGGTCGATGATAACCCACAAGTATAGGGGATCGCAACCGTTTTTGAGGGTAGAGTATTCAGCCCAAATTTATTGATTCGACACAAGGGGAGCCAAAGAATATTCTCAAGTATTAGCAGCTGAGTTGTCAATTCAACCACACCTGGAAACTTAATATCTGCAGCAAAGTGTTTAGTAGAAAAGTAATATGATTGTAGTGGTAACGGTGGTAAAAGGTAACGATAGCAAAAGTAATATTTTTTGTATTTTGTAGTGATGATAACAATAGCAACAGAAAAGTAAATAAGCGGAGAACAATATATGGAAAGCTCGTAGGCAATGGATCGATGATAGAGAATTATGCCGGATGCGGTTCATCATGTAACAGTCATAACCTAGGGTGACACAGAACCAGCTCCAGTTCATAAATGTAATGTAGGCATGTATTCCGAATATAGTCATATGTGCTTATGGAAAAGAACTTGCATGCCATCTTTTGTCCTACCCTCCCGTGGCAGCGGGACCCTAGCGGATAACTAAGGGATATTAAGGCCTCCTTTTAATAGAGTACCGGAACAAAGCATTAACACATAGTGAATACATGAAATCCTCAAACTACAGTCATCACCGGTAAGTATCCCGATTATTGTCACTTCGGGGTTAATGTATCATAACACATAATAGGTGACTATAGACTTGCAAGATATGATCAAGAACTCTCATATATTGATGAAAACATAATAGGTTCAGATCTTAAATCATGGCACTCGGGCCCTAGTGACAAGCATTAAGCATAGAAAAGTCATAGCAACATCAATCTCAGAACATAATGGATACTAGGGATCAAACCCTAACAAAACTAACTCGATTACATGATAAATCTCATCCAACCCATCACTGTCCACCAAGCCTACGATGAAATTACTCACGCAGGGCGGTGAGCATCATGAAATTGGTGATGGAGGATGGTTGATGATGATGATGGCGACGGATTCCCCTCTCCGGAGCCCCGAACGGACTCTAGATCAGCCCTCCAAAGAGAGTTTAGGGCTTGGCGGCGGATCCGTATCGTAAAACGCGATGAATCCTTCTCCCTGATTTTTTTCTCCCCGAAAGTTAATATATGGAGTCAGGGTTGAGGTCGGTGGAGCGTCAGGGGGCCCACGAGGCAGGGGGCGTGCCCCCACCCTTGTGGACAAGTGGAGGCCCTCCCATCGTGGATCTTCCTTCCAGTATTTTTTATATATTCCAAAATAATTCTCCGTTGATTTTCAGGTCATTCCGAGAACTTTTATTTCCGCTCAAAAATAACACCATGACAATTCTGCTGAAAACAGCGCCAGTCCGGGTTAGTTCCATTCAAATCATGCAAGTTAGAGTCCAAAACAAGGACAAAAGTGTTTGGAAAAGTAGATACGACAGAGACGTATCAACTCCCCCAAGCTTAAACCTTTGCTTGTCCTCAAGCAATTCAGTTGATAAACTGAAAGTGATAAAGAAAAACTTTTACAAACTCTGTTTGCTCTTATTGTTGTAAATATGTAAAGCCAACATTCAAGTTTTCAGCAAAGATTATGAACTAACCCTATTCACAATAACATTTAGGTCTCATGTCTACTCATATCAATGACATAATCAACTAGCGAGCAATAATAATAAATCTCGGATGACAACACTTTCTCAAAACAATCATAATATGATATAACAAGATGGTATCTCGCTAGCCCTTTCTGAGACCGCAAAACATAAAAGCAGAGAACCTTTAAAGATCAAGGGCGGACTAGACATTGTAATTCATGGTAAAAGAGATCTAGTCAAGTCATACTCAATGTGAACTAATAGTAATGAATGCAAATGACAGCGGTGCTCTCCAGCTGGTGCTTTTTGATAAGAAGATGATGACTCAGCATAAAAGTAAACAGATAGGCCCTTCGCAGAGGGAAGCAGGGATTTGTAGAGGTGCCAGAGCTCGGTTTTGAAATAGATATGAATAATATTTTGAGTGGTATACTTTCATTGTCAACATAACAACCAAGAGATGGCTATATCTTCCATGCTACACGCATTATAGGCGGTTCCCAAACAGAATGGTAAAGTTTATACTCCCCCTCCACCAACAAGCATTAATTGTTGGGTAACGTAGTAATTTCAAAAAAATTCCTACACACACGCAAGATCATGGTGATGCATAGCAATGAGAGGGGAGAGTGTTGTCTACATACCCTCGTAGACTGAAAGCGGAAGCGTTAGCACAACGCGGTTGATGTAGTCGTACGTCTTCACGATCCAACCGATCCAAGTACCAAACGCATGGCACCTCCGAGTTCAGCACACGTTCAGCCCGATGACGTCCCTCGAACTCCGATCCAGCCAAGTGTTGAGGGAGAGTTTCGTCAGCACGACGACATGGTGACGATGTTGATGTTCTACCAACGCAGGGCTTCGCCTAAGCACTGCTATAGTATTATCGAGGTGGACTATGGTGGAGGGGGGCACCGCACATGGCTAAGAGACGATCAACTTGATCAACTTGTGTGTCTAGAGGTGCCCCTGTCGGTGTCAAAACCGGCGGATCTCGGGTAGGGGGTCCCGAACTGTGCGTCTAGGCGGATGGTAACAGGAGACAAGGGACACGATGTTTTTACCCAGGTTCGGGCCTTCTCGATGGAGGTAAAACCCTACGTCCTGCTTGATTAATATTGATGATATGGGTAGTACAAGAATAGATCTACCATGAGATCAAAGAGGCTAAACCCTAGAAGCTAGCCTATGGTATGATTGTATGTCCCTATGGACTAAAACCCTTCGGTTTATATAGACACCGGAGAGGGCTAGGGTTACACAGAGTCGGTTACAATGGTAGGAGATCTACATATCCGTACCGCCAAGCTTGCCTTCCATGCCAAGGAAAGTCCCTTCCGGACACGGGACGAAGTCTTCAATCTTGTATCTTCATAGTCCAGGAGTCCGGCCGAAGGTATAATCCGGCTATCCGGACACCCCCTAATCTAGGACTCCCTCAGTAGCCCCCGAACCAGGCTTCAATGACGATGAGTCCGGCGCACAAATTGTCTTCGGCATTGCAAGGCGGGTTCTCCTCCAAATTCCGTGTACCTGTTGAACAATGTCCGGTTTCTTGTAAATGTAGCGCTCCTTGGCTTCTACGCCCAATAATGGCCATCTTCCACGTGTCAAACGAATACGAAAAGTCAGGGTATTTTTACATTTACACCCCTAGCCGCGTGAATGAGCCGCCTATTTAAGGGGACGAGGATTTAGATCCAAACCACACCTTCTCCCCTCCGCGAATATTCATCAGAGCGTATCCGACAAAGGTCCATTCTATCATGGCCGGCCGCCGCAGTTCCTCCTCTCGTCCTTCCAGCCCTGAGCCTGGAGATTGGGAGAGATGATCCATCCCGCACAGCGAGCTAGTGACGCTCCAGACCAAGGGATTTCTCCCCCCGACCTATATGGTCCCGGTTCGAGCCGGACTTGCCACCTATAATGGCGGAGAGCAAGCGGAGAGCGCCCCCAATCCCTCCAAAGGAAAGCGGGTATGCCTTGTCCCTTACTTAATAAGAGGGCTCGGATTTCCAATTCATCCATTTCTCTGGGGGCTCCTGGAGTTCTATGGCCTCCAGCTGCACAACCTCACGCCTGCCTCCATATTGCATATCGCGGGCTTCGTAGCCCTTTGCGAGCTGTTTTTGGGCTGCGAGGCTCATTTCGCGCTGTGGAAAAGGCTATTCTGCCTTGTGCCCCATTCTTAGAAGGGGCCAATATATCAAGTGGACGGAGCCGAAGTGTGGCGCATCACCGGGACCGGATATCTATCCGGAACCCCAAAGATGGCGTCCGAGGGCTGGCCTTCGGAATGGTTTTATATAGAGGACGTCCCGCTGCCGAATCCTGTCCGGATCGGCCTCCTTGAGTTCGACAGTGCTCCCCTAAAGAAGCGCCTAAGCTGGCGTCCACGGAGCCCTCAGAGGGAAAGCATCAAGGACGTTCTTTACCTGATGGGCCGGATAAGATTGTTAGCTCATTCCGGACTAACCATGATCGGGGTCATGGCCGCATGCATCATGCGAGGGGTGCAGCCGCTTCAGTATAGAGGCCACCCCATGTGGGACTTCAACGGGGAGGACAACGCCACCCGCCACGGCCGTAAGGGATCGGATTCGGCTGCCGCTCTAATAAAGATCTTGTCCGCTTTGTACAAGGGAGAAGAGGAGGAATTTCTCCGCGCCAACCCACATGGTGGATTTTCTATATACAATCCCCCAAGTTGGGTAAGTGGACACTTTTACTTGCCCATCCGTTTTATATTCCCATCGTTAAATATTCAGTCTAACGACTTCAATGCAGGAACTGCGCCAGGCTGTTAAAGAAATAAACAGCCCTCCTCCACAACCCGAGGATCCAGGACGGTCCCTCGACCCGGCCTCTCAAGAGGATCCGGACTTATCTGTGGAGCTGATTGATGGGGTGTTTCATCAATTGAGCAAGAACAACGCCTTGGTGGCCATTACAGCCGATTACCCAGGGCTACTCCCAGCCTCACAGGTAACTGAGACCGAAGTCCCACCACTTTGAAAAGGGATCTATCCTCGCGTGTTTTCGATTGTCGTATGACAACCGTGTTTTGCAGGGGAGGTCCTTGAGATAGGAGGCCGAGCCTGCAGTGACTAGCCAACGAGAGTCGGCAAGGCCCCGCGGGTTGAAAAGAAGTGCGGTCCAGACTGAGACGCCGGCGCAAAGGTATAGCGCGCCATCTTATTCCCAAGTGTTATTCCTTCAAGGAATATTAATGCTCGTGCTCTCTTCAGGATGAAGAGACCTCCCCGGACTATATCTGGAGAGGTTGCCAATTGCGCCTCCACCAGCCAGGCTCCAAAGCCTGGTCCGGAAGCGGAGGTGAACACAAGGCGCGCACCGGACGCTCCTCCGACAGAGGATGCGGACAGGCTGTCTGCCACCAATTCTGAGGTGGAGAGTGCCATGAACCACAGGCGTCGCCGGACAGTTCTTCGTGACGCTTGTTTCTCCCAAGAGGCATTGGATGCCTTCAATTCGGGAGATGCGTACCTTCGTACCGCTCAAAATGGTCTAGCCAAAGCCACGGAGCAATATGTAAAAGACATACGGGTAAGAAAATTTTGGTAATTATATATATACCAGTAGCCCCCGAGACTTGAAACAGTTAGAATAACTGATTTAAGGATCACTTGTTATGCAGGTTCTTACAGAAAAGAATACCCTACTGTCCCAGGAGCTGGAAGAGTGCAAAGGCCAACTTGAGGCCGCACTGGCCGCAGCAGGGGAGCCCAAGGAGACCCCCTCTGGTAATATACGCTTCGAAAGATAAGTATTTTGCGAAGTGCGGCGTGGGTGCAAATCTGACAAATGAAATTGCAGATGGCGCCGGATTAAATCCGGAAAAGCAACAACTCCTACGCCAGCTGAAGGCTGGTGAGAGTGTGCTGACAAAGGTGAGGCGGGAGAAGAACGATCTCCAAGATGCCAACACCAAGCTGGGCGTTGAACTGAAGGATGTTCGTGCCCAGCTGTTGGACTCCATTAAGGAGAATCAGCGGCTTCGACGCGGCATATTTAGTAAGTGCTTAAGCGAACTTTGAAAAAAGAGTTTGGCGAGGAAGTCGACTAACAGAGTAATGTCTGTAGGTATGCTAACAGGTCGTCCTGCAGAGGAAATGCCCAGTTCTACGGGTGACCTTCTTCCCGAGCTCTCACAACTACATGAGCGAGTTCAGCAGGTGATGCAAGGCGTCGCCCAGGCCTTGTGGCCATCCGTCTCCATGCCTGAAGGCCTTGGAGAGATTGTAGAGAAGCTGAAGGGAGCGCGGCGGCGCTTCCGATTGTGGAAAATGCCGGCCTACCATCAAAGTGCCAGGGAGGCCTGGGCCATGGTGAAGACACGCTACACGAAGGCTGACCCAAACCACATGGCCGAGGTCGGACCCGTGGGGCCCGATGGGAAGGAGATCCCTGTGAGCTTAGTATACGACCAAGTAGAATTGGCCGCAAAGTATTCCCAACAGGACTGTAAGCTAGACAGCCTGTTAGATGGTATTGAAGAGGAATACAATCAGTCAGATTGACTATGTAATTTTAATTGACATGTATAATGCCTTCTAGCCGGATTGTAGATCGTTTGTCATGGCTGACCTTTTCGCTTCAACCTCGGGACCTGAGGTCCGGAGTGTATCCGAATACCCTCGCGATTATATAAGAACCGGGGTATGCATGGAGACCAGGCGTAGGGGTCATTAGTGATTGAACAGACAAGTGCCCAACTAGTTATGTTATATTACATGGTTAGTAAGAAACATCTTCTAGGGAGAATAGTTCCGTTAGGGGTTCCTTTCCCTGGGAGGCATGCCCTAAAGTGCATGTCCATTATGTGAAAAGAGACGCAGGAAAAACATCTGGGGGCGTATAGATAAATAAGTGAAAAAAAGATCATCTTTAGTTCACCGACCGAATATTCCCTTAAGAACGCTAGCTTTCGGCTTCACCCAGTCTGAGGTACACATCCGGCTGACCCGGCAGTAACAATCGCGGAGGTGCTCCCTTTACCACCTAGCCGAACAATCGGGAACGTAGGTGTAAGCACAGGAGCGAGGCAACCCAGCTTGGCCAAAACTTAAGTCATATCGATGCATATAATGGTGAATAAAAGGTACATGCGAAAGTGCGAAAGGTACATGCGAAATGGTGAATAAAAGGTGCATATAATGAGCGTGGATAGCGCGTCACTTTATGAGCCTTTAAAGGCTATAAGAGAGGGAGAGAGGGGAGAAGGAGAGAAATATAAGACAGAAAGTATATAAAAAATGGACAGAGGAAGGAGACGAACACAGAGTCTGGCGCTAGGCATAGAATCTTCGGAGACGGGCTGCGTTCCATGGGTTCGGCTCGAGTCGGTTATCCGATGCATCTCGCAGGCGGTACGCTCCACCAGTCAGGACTTGGTCAATTATGAAGGGACCTTCCCACCTGGGCTTGAGTTTGTCCTTTTTCTTGTCCGTCAGGTGTAGAACTAATTCGCCAACGTTGTAATTTTTGGCACGTACTTATCTGCTTTGGTATCTTCGAGTCTGCTGTTGATAGAATGCGGAACGGGCTTTTGCCACGTCACGCTCTTCCTCCAAGGCGTCCAAACTGTACTGCCGATCGAGCTCAGCTTCTCTTTCTTCGTACATGCGCACTCGAGGTGAGTCATGAATTATGTCGCAGGGCAAAACTGCCTCTGCAACATACACCATGAAGAATGGTGTGTATCCGGTGGTGCGATTCGGCGTGGTCCACAGCCCCTAGAGTACGGAGTCGAGCTCCTCTACCAGTGCGTATTAGATTCCTTAAGGGACTGCACTAATCTGGGTTTGATGCCGCTCATGATAAGACCATTTTCACGTTCGACCTGGCCGTTAGTTTGTGGGTGATAGAGGGAAGCATAATCGAGCTTGATGCCCATGTTTTTGCACCAGAGTTTTACCTCGTCGGCCGTAAAGTTCATGCCGTTATCAGTGATGATGCTTGGGGGATGCCATAACGGTGTACAACCCCGGATATAAAGTCTATCACCGGTCCGGATTCGGCCGTCTTAACAGGCTTGGCTTCTATCCATTTGGTGAACTTATCCACCATGACCAGTAAGTATTTTTTCTTGTGGGTTCCGTCTTTAAGGGGTCCAACCATGTCAAGCCCCCAGACCGCGAAGGGCCAAGTGATGGGGATAGTTTGGAGGGCGGTGGGTGGCATATGGCTTTGGTTTGCAAAAAGCTGGCAACCGACGCATCGTTGGACTAAGTCCTGGGCGTCAGCCCGGGCCGTTGGCCAATAAAAGCCTGTACGGAAGGCCTTGCTTACAAGGGACCGAGCTGCAGCGTGATGACCGCCGAGTCTGGCATGAATTTCAGCCAGGAGGTTCCGCCCTTCCTCTTCGGAGATGCACCTTTGAAGGACTCCGGTAGTGCTTTTCTTATAAAGCTCTCCCTCATGGACTTTATAGGCTTTAGATCGCCGCACTATGCAGCGTGCCTCATTTTGGTCCTCGGGGAGTTCCTGCCTAGTAAGGTAGGCGAGGAATGGTTCTGTCCACGGGGCGATGACGGCCATTATTACATGGGCTGAAGGTGTTATTTCATTGGCAGAGCCTCCAATTATGTCAGAGTGTTCGGTGTCGGGCAGTGCGGTTGGGTCCGGGCTGTTATTGCCGGGTTCCCCTTCCCATACTACGGATGGCTTGAACAGCCTTTCCAAGAAGATGTTGGGGGGGGACTACATCGCGTTTTGCGCCGATGCGTGCCAGGACATCTGCCGCCTGATTATTTTCCTGGGCTATATGGTGAAATTCGAGCCTTTCGAACCGAGCTGACATTTTTTGGACGGCATTGCGATAAGCTGCCATTTTTGGATCCTTGGCATAAAAGTCTCCATTTATTTGGGATATTGCGAGGTTCGAGTCCCCGCGCACCTCTAGGCGTTGAATGCCCATGGATACTGTCATCCGGAGACCATGTAAAAGGGCCTCATATTCGGCTGCATTGTTGGAGTCTGTGTACATTATCTGGAGTACATATTGAACTGTGTCTCCTATGGGGGACGTCAAAACGACGCCAGCCCCTAGACCGGCCAACATTTTGGAGCCGTCGAAGTGCATGACCCAGTTTGAATATGTGTCGTACTCTTTAGGGAGTTCGGCCTCCGTCCATTCTGCGACGAAGTCGGCCAAAACTTGCGACTTGGGATAGATCGCTTATGTACGGGTGGGTGGGTGGAATCAAATCCGAAACCTCACCCAATCTGAGACCCAGGGGCCAAGGAGTTTCCGAACTCGGAAGTTTGGATTCTTGGATGCTGTCCAATGAATCTAGCCCGTCGCCTGACTTGAAGTTCAGGTCTTGAGTGATGTCCTCCCCTCCGCGGGCATCCGGTTTGGAGGGATCGGGAATCCGGGCGTAGCTAGTCCTTAAGATAGATGAAGGGTCGCTGCACTGTCCCTCTACCACATCAACGTGATTGGTGACCTGGGAGAGTTAATCTCTCTCAGATCGGGTTTAGGCCCAATCTGGTCGTAATCCGTAGCGACTCCCAGGGCGGCGATGCGATCCAAGAGCTCGTTTAGGGAAGAGAGCTCCATTGGATCTAGCTGCTCGGCGAATTCCGAGCTGACGTGAAGATTGCTTTCGATGACCCGAGAGGTCATCGTCGGCACAACAGCCGAACAGGCAGTCATAAGGAAACCACCTAGACGGAGAGTTTGGCCGACAGCCAAAGCTCCCTTAGCAACGGTGCCGTCTTTAAAGACGGGATGAGGCATCCTTCCTGATGGCGACGGCATAGAGGAACTCTCAATGAAAGCACCAATGTTGGTGTCAAAACCGGCGGATCTCGGGTAGGGGTCCCGAACTGTGAGTCTAGGCGGATGGTAACAGAAGACAAGGGACACGATGTTTTTACCCAGGTTTGGGCCCTCTCGATGGAGGTAAAACCCTACGTCCTGCTTGATTAATATTGATGATATGGGTAGTACAAGAGTAGATCTACCATGAGATCAGAGAGGGTAAACCCTAGAAGCTAGCCTATGGTATGATTGTATGTCCCTACGGACTAAAACCCTCCGGTTTATATAGACATCGGAGAGGGCTAGGGTTACATAGAGTCGGTTACAATGGTAGGATATGTACATATCCGTACCGCCAAGCTTGCCTTCCACGCCAAGGAAAGTCCCTTCCGGACATGGGACGAAGTCTTCAATCTTGTATCTTCATAGTCCAGGAGTCCGGCCGAAGGTATAGTCCGGCTATACGGACACCCCCTAATCCAGGACTCCCTCAGCCCCCCTGCCCCTGTATATAAAGGAGCAAGGGGGAGGCAGCCGGCCTAGGAGGAGGGCGCGCCAAGGGGGGAGTCCTACTCCCACCGGGAGTAGGACTCTTCCTTTCCTTGTTGGAGTAGGAGTGAAGGAAAGAGGAGGAGAGGGAGAAGGAAAAGGGGGATGCACCCCTTGTCCAATTTGGACCAGAGGGGGGGGGCGCAGGCCTCCTTCCTTTTGGCCTATCTCCTCTTTTCCCGTATGGCCCAATAAGGCCCATATACTCCCCAGCGAATTCCCGTAACTCTCCGGTACTCCGAAAAATACCCGAATCACTCGGAACCTTTCCAAAGTCCGAATATAGTCGTCCAATATATCGATCTTTACGTCTCGACCATTTCAAAACTCCTCGTCATGTCCCTGATCTCATCCGGGCTCCGAACTCCTTCGGTACATCAAAACATATCAACTCATAATATAACTGTCATCGTAGCGTTAAGCTTGCGGACCCTACGGGTTCGAGAACTATGTAGACATGATCGAGACACGTCTCCGGTCAATAACAAATAGCGGAACCTGGATGCTCGTACTGGCTCCTACATATTCTACGAAGATCTTTATCGGTCAGACCGCATAACAACATACGTTGTTCCCTTTGTCATCGGTATGTTACTTGCCCGAGATTCGATCGTCGGCATCTCAATACCTAGTTCAATCTCGTTACCGGCAAGTCTCTTTACTCGTTTCATAATACATCATCCCGCAACTAACTCATTAGTTGCAATGCTTGCAAGGCTTAGGTGATGTGCATTACCGAGAGGGCCCAGAGATACCTCTCCAACAATCGGAGTGACAAATCCTAATCTCGAAATACGCCAACCCAACAAGTACCTTCGGAGACACATGTAGAGCACCTTTATAATCACCCAGTTACGTTGTGACGTTTGGTAGCACACAAAGTGTTCCTCCGGTAAACGGGAGTTGCATAATCTCATAGTAATAGGAACATGTATAAGTCATGAAGAAAGCAATAGCAGCAAACTAAACGATCAAGTGCTAAGCTAACAGAATGGGTCAAGTCAATCACATCATTCTCCTAATGATGTGATCCCGTTAATCAAATGACAACTCATGTCTATGGTTAGGAAACATAACCATCTTTGATCAACGAGCTAGTCAAGTAGAGGCATACTAGTGACACTCTGTTTTTCTATGTATTCACACATGTATTATGTTTCCAGTTAATACAATTCTAGCATGAATAATAAACATTTATCATGATATAAGGAAATAAATAATAACTTTATTATTGCCTCTAGGGCATATTTCCTTCATTAATCCATGGCTTGCTCGAAACAATGAGTGCTTCCAACTAACAAGAGTCCCGGGGGAGTTTTGTTTGCAGTTATTTTGATTTGGTTTGCACAAAGCATGGGACTGGGCATCCCGATGACCAGCCATTTTCTCGTGAGTGAGGAGTGGAGTCCACTTCTACCTCTTGAGCACTGCGTTGGTTTTCCCTTGAAGAGGAAAGGGTGATGCGGTAAAGCAGCGTAAGTATTTCCCTCAGTTTTTGAGAACCAAGGTATCAATCCAGTAGGAGGCCACGCACGAGTCCCTCGCACCTACACAAACAAATAAAATCCTCATAACCAACGCAATAAAGGGGTTGTCAATCCCTTCACGGTCACTTACGAAAGTGAGATCTGATAGATATGATAAGATAATATTTTTGGTATTTTTATGATAAAGACGCAAAGTAAATAAAGCAAAATAAAAATAGCGCGAGAAATAGCTTGTTGACAGGAGATTAATATGATGGAAAATAGACCCGGGGGCCATAGGTTTCACTAGTGGCTTCTCACGAGAGCATAAGTATTATGGTGGGTAAACAAATTACTGTTGAGCAATTGGTAGAATTGAGCATAGTTATGAGAATATCTAGGTATGATCATGTATATAGGCATCACGTCCGAGACAAGTAGACCGACTCCTGCCTGCATCTACTACTATTACTCCACACATCGACTGCTATCCAGCATGCATCTAGAGTATTAAGTTCAAAAGAACAGAGCAACGCTTTAAGTAAGATGACATGATGTAGAGGTATAAACTCATGTAATATGATATAAACCCCATCTTGTTATCCTCGATGGCAACAATACAATACGTGCCTTGCTGCCCCTACTGTCACTTGGAAAGGCCACCACAAGATTGAACCCAAAGCTAAGCACTTCTCCCATTGCAAGAAAGATCAATCTAGTAGGCCAAACCAAACTGATAATTCAAAGAGACTTGCAAAGATAACTAATCATACATAAAAGAATTCAGGGAAGATTCAAATATTGTTCATAGATAAACTTGATCATAAACCCACAATTCATCGATCTCAACAAACACACCGCAAAAGAAGATTACATCGAATAGATCTCCACGAGAATCGTGGAGACCTTTGTATTGAGATCCAAAAAGAGAAAAGAAGCCATCTAGCTAATAACTATGGACCCGAAGGTCTAAAGTAAACTACTCACACATCATCTGAGAGGCTATGGTGTTGATGTAGAAGTCCTCCGTGATCGATGCCCCCTCCGGTGGAGCTCCGGAAAAGGCCCCAAGATGGGATCTCACAGGTACAGAAGGTTGCGGCGGTGGAATTAGGGTTTTGGCTCTGTATCTGGTAGTTTGGGGGTACGTAGGTATATAGGAGGAAGAAGTACGTCTGTGGAGCAACGTGGGCCCCATGAGGGTGGAGGGCCCGCCGGGGGGGAGGGGGGGTAGGCGCGCTCCCCTACCTCATGCCTTCCTGGTTGATGTCTTGACGTAGGGTCCAAGTCCTCTGGATCACGTTCGTTCCGAAAATCACGTTCCCGAAGGTTTCATTCCGTTTGGACTTCGTTTGATATTATTTTTCTGCGAAACTCTGAAATAGGCAAAAACAGCAATTCTGGGCTGGGCCTCCGGTTAATAGGTTAGTCCCAAAAATAATATAAAAGTGTATAATAAAGCCCAATAATGTCCAAAATAGAATATAATGTAGCATGAAGCAATCAAAAATTATAGATACGTTGGAGACGTATCAAGCATCCCCAAGCTTAATTCCTACTCGACCTTGAGTAGGTAAATGATAAAAACAAAATTTTTGATGCGGAATGCTACTTGGTATAATTTTTTAATGTAACCCTCGTAATTGGGTATGAATATTCAGATCCGAAAGATTCAAGAGAAAAGTTTAATATTGACATAAAAGCAATAATACTTCAAGCATACTAACTAAGCAATTATGTCTTCTCAAAATAACTTGGCCAAAGAAAGTTCATCCCTACAAAATCATATAGTTTAGTCATGCTCCATTTTCATCACACAAGAATGCTCTCATCATGCACAACCCCGATGACAAGCCAAGCAATTGTTTCATACTTTAGTAATCTCAAACTTTTTCAACCTTCACGCAATACATGAGCGTGAGCCATGGATATAGCAGTATGGATGGAATAGAATATAATGATGGGGGTTATGTGGAGAAGACAAAAGAGGAGAAAGTCTCACATCAACGTTTCTAACCAACAGGCTATGGAGATGCCCATCAATTGATGTTAATGCAAGGAGTAGGGATTGCCATGCAACAGATGCACTAGAGCTATAAATGCATGAAAGCTCAACAAAAGAAACTAAGTGGGTGTGCATCCAACTTGCTTGCTCACAAATACCTAGGGCATTTGAGGAAGCCCATTGTTGGAATATACAAGCCAAGTTCTATAATGAAAAGTTCCCACTAGTAGATGAAAGTGACAAAACAAGAGACTCTCTATCATGAAAATCATGGTGCTACTTTGAAGCACAAGTGTGGAAAAAAAGATAGTAGCATTGTCCCTTTTTTGGGCCTTCCTTTTTTGGCCTTTTTGGGACAACACTCTATGAATGATGATCATCACACTTCTATTTATTTACAACTCAATGATTACAACTCGATACTAGAACAAAGTATGACTCTATATGAATGCCTCCGGCGATATACCGGGATAGCAATGAATCAAGAGTGACATGTATGAAAAATTATGAACAGTGGCTTTTCCACAAATATAATGTCAACTACATGATTATGCAAAGCAATATGACAATGATGAATGTGTCATGATAAACGGAACGATGGAAAGTTGCATGGCAATATGTCTCAGAATGGCTATGGAAATGCCATAATAGGTAGGTATGGTGGTTGTTTTGAGGAAGATATAAGGAGGTTTATGTGTGAAAGAGCGTATCATGTCGGGTTTGGATGCATCGGCGAAGTTTGCACCAGCTCTCAATGTGAAGAAGGGCAATGAACGGTACCGAAGGGGCTAGCAATGATGGAAGGGTAAGAGTGCGTATAATCCGTGGACTCAACATTAGTCATAAAGAACTCATATACTTATTGCAAACATCTACAAGTCATCAAAAACCAAGCACTACACGCATGCTCCCTGGGGGACAGATTGGTAGGAAAAGACCATCGCTCGTCCCCGACCGCCACTCATAAGGAAGACAGTCAAAGAACACCTCATGTTTCAAATTTGTTGCATAACGTTTACCATACGTGCATGCTACGGGACTTGCAAACTTCAACACATGTATTTCTCAATTTCACAACTAATCAACTAGCACAACTTTAATATCACTACATATCTCAAAACAATCATCAAACTTCTCTTAGTATTCAGCACACTCATAAGAAAGTTTTTTTACTAGTCTTGAATACTTAGCATATTAGGATTAATATCCCAATTTAAGAAAATTACCATGCTGTTTAAGACTCTCAAAATGATATAAGTGAAGCATGAGAGAATAATAGTTTCTATAAAACAAATTCACCCCCGTGCTCTAAAAGATATAAGTGAAGCACTAGAGCAAAAATTATATAGCTCGAAAGATATAAGTGAGGCGCATAGAGTATTCTAATAAATTCCGAATCATGTGTGTTTCTCTCAAAAGGTGTGTACAGAAAAGATGAGTGTGGTAAACTAACAAATAAATAATCAAATAATACAAGACGCTCCAAGCAAAACACATATCATGTGGTGAATAAAAATATAGCTCCAAGTAAAGTTATCGATGGAAGTAGACGAAAGAGGGGATGCCTTCCGGGGCATCCCGAAGCTTTGGATTTTAGGTTTCCTTATATTATCTTGGGGTGCCATGGGCATCCCCAAGCTTAGGCTCTTGCCACTCCTTGTTCCATAATCCATCAAAACATTTACCCAAAACTTGAAAACTTCACAACATAAAACTTAAAGTAGAAAATCTCGTGAGCTCCGTTAGCGAAAGAAAAGAAAACACCACTTCAAGGTACTGTAATGAACTCATTCTTTATTTATATTGGTGTTAAACCTACTGTATTCCAACCTCTCTATGGTTTATAAATTATTTTACTAGCCATAGATTCATCAAAATAAGCAAACAACACATGAAAAACAGAATCTGTCAAAAAACAGAACAGTCTGTAGTAATCTGTAGCTAACGCAAGTTCTGGAACCCCAAAAATTCTAAAATAAATTGCTGGACGTGAGGAATTTATCTATTAATCATATTCAAAAAGAATTAACTAAATAGCACCTGCCAAATAAAAATGGCAGCAATTGTTGTGAGCGCTAAAGTTTCTGTTTTTTTACAGCAAGATTAAAAAGACTTTCCCCAAGTCTTCCGACGGTTCTACTTGGCACAAACACTAATTAAACACAAAAAACACAACCAAAACAGAGGCTAGATAAAATATTTATTACTAAACAGGAGCAAACAGCAAGGAATAAAAATAAAATTGGGTTGCCTCCCAACAAGCGCTATCGTTTAACGCCCCTAGCTAGGCATAATAGCAAGGATAGATCTAGGTAATATCATCTTGGGTCTTTAATTTTTTAGCGGAGTTATGCTCGATTCTGGGAGGTTCTTCACGTTTCCCTTCATATTCGGAAATTTTGAGATCTAAAGAGTCCAACTGCTTTTTGCAAAGGTCATCAACATATTCGTGCGGTGGAGATTCCCGCTAACACTCTTAAGAGGTTCAAGAGATTTTTGTAAAATCTTGGTTACTTTGAAAATTTTCTCAAAACCTTGTGTTTCTTCTTGGGTATGATGAGGCCCCTTTTGCTGAGGTAGTGTTCCCACTATACCCTCTATAATTTCATGCGCAATACTGGGATCAATTTCAATAAAATTGCCTTTGGCAACGCAATCCAAGAGTTGTCTATGAGACATATTCAATCCAACATAAAAGTGGCGAAGCAGAATTCTAAAATTCACCTCTAGGGTGCAATTACGATAAAATCCCATCATTCTAAACCAAGCATCTTTTAAGTTTTCTCCTTGTCTTTGTTTGAAGTGAAGAACCTCAAGCTCGGGAGACAAAGGGGTAGAAAGAGGACTAGCCATAACGACAAGCAAGCGATCCAACACACAAGCAAACAAGAAACGGGCAAAAAGAGGCAAATAGGGAAAGAGAAGGAGGACGGAGAGAGAGGGCAAATAAAACGGCAAGGGTGAAGTGGGGGAGAGGAAAACGAGAGGCAAATGGAAAATAATGTAATGTGGGAGATAAGGGTTTGTGATGGGTACTTGGTAGTTGACTTTTGCGCAGACTCCCCGGCAACGGCGCCAGAAATCCTTCTTGCTACCTCTTGAGCACTGCGTTGGTTTTCCCTTGAAGAGGAAAGGGTGATGCCGTAAAGCAGCGTAAGTATTTCCCTCAGTTTTTGAGAACAAAGGTATTAATCCAGTAGGAGGCCACGCACAAGTCCCTCACACCTACACAAACAAATAAAATCCTCGCAACCAACGCAATAAAGGGGTTGTCAATCCCCTCACGGTCACTTACGAAAGTGAGATCTGATAGATATGATAAGATAATATTTTTGGTATGTTTATGATAAAGACACAAAGTAAATAAAGCAAAATAAAAACCGCTCAAGTAATAGCTTGTTGACGGGAGATTAATATGATGGAAAATAGACCCGTGGGGCCATAAGTTTCACTAGTGGCTTCTCTCGAGAGCATAAGTATTAAAGTGGGTAAACAAATTACTATTGAGCAATTGACAGAATTGAGCATAGTTATGAGAATATCTAGGTATGATCATGTATATAGGCATCACGTCCGGGACAAGTAGACCGACTCCTGCCTGCATCTACTACTATTACTCCACACATCGACCGCTATCCATCATGCATCTAGAGTATTAAGTTCAAAAGAACAGAGTAACGCTTTAAGTAAGATGACATGATGTAGAGGGAAAAACTCATGCAATATGATATAAACCCCATCTTGTTATCCTCGATGGCAACAATACAATACGTGCCTTGCTGCCCCTACTGTCACTGGGAAAGGACACCACAAGATTGAACCCAAAGCTAAGCACTTCTCCCATTGCAAGAAAGATCAATCTAGTAGGCCAAACCAAACTGATAATTCGAAGAGACTTGCAAAGATAACCAATCAAACATAAAAGAATTAAGAGAAGATTCAAATATTTTTCATAGATAAACTTTGTCGGTGGGAACGACACCTATGGGATCACAAGAATCCCTACCGTGGTTAGCGGGGCGCGGGGTCATGAGAAGAGCGGATCTAACAGGTAGCACAAAGTTCGTTTATCCAGGTTCGGGCCGCGAGGATGCGTAAAACCCTACTCCTGCTTTGGTGGATTGTATATCTATGTTCTTGAGCTAGCTATGGGGCGTGAGGAGCTCCAAAAAGCCGAATCCTTCTCCTGGTCGCCTCGGGCCTCCTTTTATAGAAAAAGGGGTTGCCACAATGGCACACAGGAGGTGGAAAGGATACAGTGATGCGAGGTTATCCCTCGCATTACATGACATGGCGCATTTAATGCGTCTTGCTTAGGTGTCCTTGCTTTATCGGGGACGGGGGAGAAACCTGTCTCGTCCGTCGCCGCTCCTTCTTGTGTCGACATTTAATGTGTCTTGCTTAGGTAGGCAGGCAGCTTAGGTGGCGCAGTGGTGGGTCTCCATGAAGATCTGCATGCCGCCACGCAGGTGCCTGCCCAGTTGGTTGGGTCGGCAGCTACATGCGAATGATGGTGGAGGTTTAGTCGGCGTGGGCCTGGTGGTGGTCCTGTGGATGTCCTTGGCAAGGGCCTTGCCGGGGCCCCGACAAGGGTTTTGCCGAGGCACCTGCTGTCATCCCCGGCAAGGTGCTTGCCGGGGGCCTTGTGATTTTCCTCGGTTGGGATCCCGCCAAGGGTCGTCATCTTCTATAGTGTGTATCTGATCTTGAATGTCTTCACAAAGATCTGCATGCCACCACGGGGATGTTTCCCGAATCCTTGCCCCATGGGGGCAGTGGACTCAAGGGTGATTTGCTCCATAGGTGTGGGGCGAGTTGCCGCGGCAAGGGTCTTGCCGGGGTTGCTAAAACTGTCTCCCGGCAAGGATCTTGCCGGGGGAGTCCGCTTCTTCCCCTTTGCTCTTCGTGGTCTTGGCCTTGGCGTCGTTCCAGTTCTCTTGAGCTTCGGTCTTACCCTGGCTCACCTCCCTTGCCTTGCTTGGTGTGGTGGTGCCCGTGGCTCAGACTGCCCGTGCACAGTTATAGGGGTACAAAAAGTGTACCCCTCTTTTTGTACACCGACAGGAGCCCCCGGGCCTGGGTCACACATAAGCGCAACGCGTTGTTGGGCTAGGCCCAAAAACGGTGCGCGGGCAGGCGGGGCCGTTTTTACCGCGGTAAGGTTCTTCGCGCGCTGCGCTTCCCACGACTCCCGCGTGTGGCGCGGCGTGGGGAGGTGCACGTGACGTGGGCAGCATGCGCGGGGTTGGGCTCTGCACGCATGCGTCATGTCGTAGTAAAGGGGCGGTTCGTGCCTTCCCCATAAATGGAGGGAGGCGTGGAGGCGCGGCCCATTTACTGAATGGGGCCAAGGCGCGGTCCTCGAGGCGTCCACTCCCCACGATCACGGGGTGGGGAGAGGTCGCCTCACCCGCCCCCTCGGTTCTGCACGTCCGCCATGTGTCTCCCATGTTCTTGGGGTGGCAAAGGGTGGAGGCGGGAAACCGGGCCGTCGCTGGTTGGGGTAGCGGGTCGGCCCTGGCTCCCTGCGCCTCCCGTGTCTTGATTGGCCGAGCGGGGCGGCCAAGCCCCAACTCCGTTCCCTTTTAAAGAGCGGGAGGGGGGACGGTGTCCCGCATTCTTCCATCTTCTTCTTCCTTAAGCTTCTGCTCCTCCCTTCCATCCGTCATGGAGAGAGGAAATCCCGGTCCTTCAACAGTGGCAGCGAGGGTCGCCGCTCGACAACGCGTCCCTCCTTCTCCTGCGCCTGCGGTGGCAGAGCCAGCCGCGAGGGGAAGGGGGAGGGGGCGAGGCCGTGGGTGAGGCCGGGGCGCTCGGGGAAGAGGAGGACGGGGTGGCGTGCCAGCCTCGCCTCCGCCAGCAGCTCCTCCTCCAATGGAGGGCCATGTTGGGGATGACCCTTGTGAGTTCTTCGTCAGGCTGTGCTAGCCGCCGCGCCGTCACCTTCCTCTCCTGACTCCATTTGCGCGGGAGATGGAGCTGGATCCGCCGGAGTCGTTGCGGCTGCACATGAGGGGCTGCGGGATTAGTGGCACGCGGGTCCGCGTCGACTTCCCCGCCCCTCACGTGATGTATCTTCGTCGGGGATGGAAGACGTTTCCTCATATCCACCGCTTGACGGAGGGGCTCACTCTCCATTTTAAGCTGATGGAGGGTGGCCTTCTCTCCGTCAAGGTCTTCGGGCTCTTTGGGACCCGTGCAAGGTGCTGCATGGAGAGCTCTTCTGATAGTGAAGACCCCTCCTTGGGCGGGAGTGACGAGGAGGACAGCGGCAGCAACGACGAGGGTAGTAGGCGGCAGGATGACGGGTCCGATTAGCTGTCGGGTGCCGCTCCGTGCGGCACCGGTGACCCCATCTTCCGTGTCGCCGGCTCCCTGAACTTCTCGGGGTCGTCTCCTTGGGTGGCCGGTGTTGGGAGGCTGTGGAAGAGGAAGAGGGCGGGCGGCAAGGCCGTCAAGTCGGAGTACGCGGGCACCAATGCCTTCGACGTGTGCTGACGTCCTGCCGCCTCGTCTTCGAGCTCTGCTTCCGGCGTCGCCATCACCATCCATCCTTTGGACGACCACCAAGATGTTCTCTTGGTGTCTTCTGACACCCGTAGCTCGCCTAGGCGCTCCTTTTGTCCTTTTCGCCTCCTTGACCTGCCTCCTAAGGAGAGGGACAAGAAAGGGATTACGGGCACCTTATCTCTTTTTAGTTTGTAAGCCTTCGGGCCTTTGAATTTAAAACTTGTAATCCCACCATTCATGTTTTTCATTCCCTATGGACTGTACTTGAGTGGAATGTTTTTAATGAAAGAGGGATGCTTGCTGGGTCATTTGTTTGCGGGTGGAACCCACAACAAGGAGCAAAACCTTGATATCTTCAAGATAAACATTTCCTTGCCCGGCAACATGCCTTGCCGTCTCCCCACTTCGCTCGACCTTCCTCACGCCTTTGGCGGAGGCAGGCATGAGGCGGGTTCAGGCTCCTTGTTTCATCCTTTCGCTGCCGCGACTACAACCAAACTTGGCCCCAGGAACGAGCCCTAGGGCCTAGAGTTAGGGGAGCACAGTAGCTTAGGGGAAAACGAGGTTTCACATACCTCAGTCCATAATGGAATGCATGATAAGGGATGAAGAACTTATCTGAAGCTGCAGTCCCCGGCAACCCTGGTTCGCCGTGGGTGAATCTTTGCTCTTGCAGCCCCCGGCAATACTGGCTTGCCGGGGGCTAGATGCTGGTCTGTTCCTCTTTTTTCTCCCCAAGTGGTTCGGCACGGATATCTGTGTGTCCTGTGAACCAAAGAAGACAAAAGAAAGACAAAGAGACGCACACTCAACCTCTAAGCTAGGGGTTAGTCGCCGCTAAGCACTATCAACCCTAACCAAGGACGAGACTCGACCTAGCATGCATGCTATAACTTAGGGCGCCAGCGCTTCATTTTTTTATGCTCAGGGTCTGCGCCTGGCTTTGTACAAAGGGTTACATGCGTCATCAGCAAGGCTCGTACAAAAGGTAGCTTGCCGAGGGGCCCGACAAGCCGCGCCTCACGGGTAAAACTTGCGAAGATGCTCAATGTTCCAGGAGTTACTCACCGGAACGACATCTTCGGTCTCCAGGCAGACTACGCCGGGCCTGGTGACTCGTATTACCCGATAAGAGCCTTCCCACTTTGGCGTCAACTTGTTGGAATTCTTGGCCGATTGAACGCGCCGAAGAATAAGGTCGCCTTCCTCAAAGCTTCGGGCATGAACCTTGCGGCTATGGTAGCGGCCGCAAGGCTTGCTGGTAGCGCGCTGCTCTCACAGCCGCCCGAAGACGATCTTCCTCAAGGAGCGCTGCGTCATCTTGGCGCAATTGCTCTTGCTCAAGCTCGTCATAAGCGAGTACTCAAGGTGACCCGTATATGAGTTCCGTGGGGAGAACTGCTTCTGCTCCGTATACGAGGGCAAAGGATGTCTGGCCGGTGGCTCGATTTGGTGTCGTTTTGATTGACCAAAGAACCGCCGGCAATTCATCAATCCAGCGCCTTCCACTCTTGTGCAGTCTGTCAAAGGTCTTTGTCCTCAGGCCTCCCAGTACTTCAGCATTTGCCCTCTCAGCTTGACCATTGCTTCGTGGGTGAGCAACGGAAGCGAAACAGACCTTGCTGCCGAGGTCTTGAACATATTGCATGAAAGTGTGGCTTGTGAACTGCGTGCCGTTGTTGGTGATAACCCTATTGGGTACACCAAAACGGCACACCAGTCCTTTGAAGAACTTGACAGCTGACTGTGCTGTGACCTTCCTCACTGCTTCCACTTCTGGCCACTTTGTGAACTTGTCGATTGCAACGTACAAGTACTCAAAGCCCCCGACAGCGCGGGGGAAAGGGCCCAGTATGTCGAGCCCCCAGACCGAGAAAGGCCAGGAGAGAGGAATGGTTTGAAGGGCTTGAGCTGGCTGATGAAGCTTCTTTGAATGGAACTGACACGCTTCACACCTGGTGACTAGTGTCATCGCATCCTGAAGGGCGGTGGGCCAGAAGAAGCCTTGCCGAAACACTTTGCCGGCAAGGGCCCTTGACCCGATGTGGGATCCACATATGCCTCCATGTATCTCTGCCAACAGCCCCAGTCCTTCCTCTCGAGGGATACACTTCAATTTCACGCCGTTCGGCCTCTTTCTGTATAGGACGTCATCGACGAACTGGTACATAGTAGAGCGACAGGCTACTTTTTCCGCTTCTTCCTGCTCCTCAGGAAGTTCCCCTGTTTGGAGGAATCAGACGGTATGTTGTGCCCACGCTGGAGCCTGGGGCTCGACGGCGAGGACTAAAGGCATTTCCTCCGAGCGGCTGTCTCCAAGGCAAGAGCTTGATGCTCTGTCAGAGCTAGCCGTCCCGTGGCGGGCTCAGTGTCTCCGGCAACATCCTTGCCGGCGGCTTCGGGGAGCTCGGCGGGAAAGTACTTGCCGGGCCCTGATTTTCTCCTCTTGTTCTGCTCTATTGATGGATCAACGGATGGCTGAGTTAGCCGAAGCACAAAGGTACCTGGTTCCATAGGTAGCTTGAGGGCTGCGCGTTTTGACTGGTAATCGGCGATATCATTCTCCGCTCGGGGAACGTATTCTGCCTGTATACCGTCAAAACGCTCTTCCAGCTTTCTCACTTCATCGACGTAGGCCTTCATCAACGGGCTCTGGTAATCCTTGTTGACTTGCTTGACGACAAGTTGCGAGTCGCCTCTGACGAAGAGTTTCTTGATTCCGAGGTCCGCCACGATCCTAAGACCGGCAAGCAGCCCTTCGTACTCAGCCGTATTGTTTGTTGACACCTCCTTGGGGAAGTGCATCTAGATCACGTACTTGAGGTGCTCTCAGGTGGGCGCGACAAGCAGTACGCCAGCCCCGGCGCCCTGTAAGGAGAAAGCTCCATCAAAGTACATGATCCAGTCGCAACTTGCCTCCTTGCCGGGGAGAGCAGTCTCTTGGGTTTCTTCGTCAGGCGTCACGGTCCATTCTGCAACGAACTCCGCCAGGACTCGGCTTTGAATCGTCGAGGTACTCTCAAACTTGAGGCTAAAGCTGGACAGTTCCAGTGCCCACTCTACGATCCTTCCCGTTGCATCTGGATTGTGCAATATCCGTTGCAGAGGGAGGCGAGTGACGATAGTGATCTCGTGCACCTGGAAGTAGTGACGCAGCTTCCTCGAGGCCATAAGAAGGCCGAAGAGCAGTTTCTGCACACCGGAGTACCTCGATCTAGCCCCCTGCAGGAGGGAACTAACAAAGTAGACCGGGTGCTGCATCATTTTCTTCTTCGGTGGCACTTCAATTGGCTGCGTCGTCTCGGCATCGGGCTCCGTCGCTGCTATTACCTCATCATCAATTTCCCTCTGCGCCACTAGTGCGGCGCTGACCACCTGGTTCGTTGCCGCCAGGTACAGCAGCAACGGTTCCTGTGGCCTAGGCGCAACTAGTATTGGCGCGGAGGAGAGGTACCTCTTCAAATCTTGCAATGCTGCTTCGGCTTCTGGCATCCACTCCATCGGGCCCGCCTTTTTCAAAATCTTGAAAAAGGGAAGGGCGTGCTCGGCGGACTTGGAAATGAACCTGCTCATGGCGGCAACGCAACCAGCAAGCCGACGCACATCCTTGACTCGCTTGGGCGCTTCAATCTGCTCTATAGCTTTGATCTTGTCCGGATTGGCCTCTATCCCACGCTGTGACACAAAGAACCCGAGAAGCTTGCCAGACGGGACGCCGAAGACGCACTTCTCAGGGTTTTGCTTGAGATTAATCTTGCGTAGGTTTGCAAATGTTTCTTGTAAATCTGATATGAGGTTGCCCTATTCTTGGTTTTGACCACTATATCATCCATATAAGCTTCCATATTTCTATGGAGCTGGGGTTCAAAACCAATCTGGACCGCCCTTGCAAACATTGAACCAGCACTCTTCAACCCGAAAGGCATCCGTATAAAGCAATATGTACCACATGGGGTGATGAATGCCGTTTTATCTTCATCTTCCCTTTTCATGAAGATCTGGTGGTAGCCGGAGTAGGCATCGAGGAATGACAGCAGATCACACCCAGCTGTGGAGTCAACAATCTGGTCGATGCGCGGCAATGGGAAGGGGTCTTTGGGACAAGCCTTATTAATATCTGTGTAATCAATACACAACCTCCACTTCCCATTTGCCTTGCGCACTACCACCGGATTGGCCAACCACGTTGGATGGAGCACTCCTCTTACCAAACCCGCTGCATCCAATTTCCGGATCTCCTCTCTGATGAACTCTTGTCGTTCCAAAGCTTGCTTTCTGACCCTCTGCTTGACGGGCCACGCATGAGGACAGACAACAAGGTGGTGCTTAATCACCTCCCTGGGAACGCCGGGGATGTCGGATGCTTGCCATGCAAACACATCGACATTCGCCCGCAGGAAGGTGACGAGCACGTCTTCCTATTTGTCATCAAGGGTGGAGCTTATGGTAAAAGCTCCTCCCGTGCCGTCCTCCTTGACATAAACCTTCTTGGTTCCCGGCGGTGTGGCCCTGGACTTCTTGTTTCTGTCGGCGGAGCTCTCTGGCATGTCCTTGACGGGAGCGCTACACTCCGAAGAGGTGCGCTTGCCGGAGTGGGTGCCTGAGGTCTCACCGGTCTTCTTCTTTTGCCTTCTCGGGGCTCCAGCGGCAGGAGCAAGCGCCTTAGCAGTGGCGGCTGCTGCAACTGCTTGTTGGTAGAGTTGGTCAGCACAAATTAGCGCATCCTTCTTGTCTGATGGGATAGTGATGATCGTCACAGGCCCCGACATCTTTAGGGTGTTGTAGGTGTAATGTGACGCCGCCATGAACTTGGCCAGCGCTGGGCGGCCAAGGATCCCGTTGTAAGGCAAGGGGATCTTGGCAACGTCGAACACAATCCTTTCTGTCCTGTAGTTCAGATCACTCCCAGAAGTCACGGGCAACATGACCTTTCCCTTTGGTTGACTTCTTCCCGGGTTGACCCCCTGAAACGTGCCCGTCTCTTCGAGGTCTTCATCGGGAATCTGCAATTTCTCGATCACGGCAGGCGAGATTAAGTTCAGACCGGCCCCGCCATCGACTAGCATCTTTGTCACCTTGAGGTTGCATATTGTTGGTGAAACCAACAATGGCAAGCACCCGACTGCAGTAGTGCGATCAGGGTGATCCTCAGTGTCAAAAATGATAGGTGTGCTGGACCACTTCAGCGGCCTTTGGGCATCAAACGACGGTCCCGCCGCTGTAATCTCACGCGCCCACTGTTTAAGCTGGCGGTGAGAGGTATGCAGCGAGGCGCCGCCATCGACGCACATGGCCTCTGTAGCTTTCTGAAATTCTTGGTCACCAGACTCATCGTCCTCTTCGTGATCATTGTCTTCTTGCTTTTTGTCACGGCCCCGAGCGGGCCTCTCCTGCTGTTTATCTTTGTCGCGACGGCCCGCCTGGCCGTCACGCTTCTTGCCGGACCCCCCAGCACCGTCCTGGGCTTTCTCCTTGTCCCACCTCTCATATTCAGCCCTCTGCTTCTCAGCAAGGAGCTCAACCTGTCGGCAGTTCTGGAGATCATGGTGCGATGGATCTTGTAGTATTGCTTGTCGAAGTTTCCTAGCTTCTCGGCAGCCGCCAAGGCTCGGCAGGCGACACATCCGGCAATTTCATTGCCGGGGTCATCTGCCTTGGTTTTCTTGGCGGAGCCGGCGTCGTCAGATCCCTCGACGGCAAGCACAGCTTTACCTTTGCGCTTCCTGTTGCGGCGCCGGCCTTTCTTCGCCGGGGCGGCAGTATCCTCATATGAGGAGTAGGTTTCCACGCCAGCATCTTCGCCGGGGTACTTCCTTCCCTCTTCATCTCGGGCACATTTGTCAGCAAGAACATAGAGTTTTGTCACATCTTTCACCTTGTTCATTGCCAGTTCTTCGCGCATCTTGCGGTTACGCACGTTCTGATGGAACGCGCTGATGATGGCGGCAGGGTGAACATCAGGGATATTGTACTGTACCCAGCTGAACCTATGTATATACTTGCGCACTCTCGCCTCCCTTCTGGGAATGACATGCAGGTCGCTTGCTTGGCCATGGGCTTGGTGACCCCCAGTAAAGGTGCCCACAAACTCATGGCACAAATCCGACCAGGAGGAAATAGAGTCTACCGGCAAGTGCATCAACCATGACATGGCGTTGGGTTTAAGAGCCAATGGAAAGTAATTCGCAAGCACCTTATCGTCACGGGCTCCGGCGGCTTGCATCGCGATGGTGTAGATGCTGAGGAACTCAGACTCGTGAGTCTTGCCGTTGTACTTTTCGCCAACGTCGGGTTTGAAGGTGCGGTGAGTGGGCCACTGGAACTGCCATAGCTCATTGGTAAAAGCCGGATAGCCTACCTCCTAAGGTAGGCCTCCAGGGATCTTCGGGGCCGGGTGGTTCACAGCAGGCCCTGCTCGCCTGTCTGACTGGTGGCGTGCCCCGCGCCCGCGCTCGATAGTAGTTCGAGCGTCTTCATGGGCTCGTTCCCGAAGAACTTGGCGCTGGTCACAGTGGGTCCGCGGGTCAGATGATGCTATGGAGATGTCGTCGCCCGCGACGTTGCAACGAGCCGGTGTCCGCGGTACCGGATGGGGAAGAGGTGAATGCACCATGGTCGCGGTGCCGCCGGCTTTTCCGCCACTGGTCCACGGGACTCCATCGGAGCGTCGACCCGGGGGCCCCACCGGACTTGGTTTGTATTTTTTGGCCACCGCAACAAGGCTTCAGATAGTGGCTCTCCATTCGTCGAGTTTCCCCGTAGTGGGAGGAAAGTCGAGGAGCAACTGCGCGCGCGCCAGGGCCTCTGCTGGCGTCGGTGGCAGCGAAACTTGCACGGATCGCGACGCGCTTCGACTTCTGACCATGTCAGAAGGAGCTCTATCACGACCCCGCGGTCGCATGCCATTTTCACCAGCGCCTCGACGAGTGGGCAGGTCTTCTACGTCCCGGGGGTGGCGCTCGGGGCTCTTCCCGCGGCGACGCCCGTGATCTTCGGCGTGATGACGACGTTCATCGCGCGCTGCCTAGGAGGAGCGCACTGTTGGCGCCGGCGTGGGAGTCTCGGAGGCCCTTACGTCGCCTTTGGGTGATGCAGCAGCGATCTTGGAAGGCCCCGCGCCACCCGCGGAGGGCCTGGCTCTGTCTTTGGATTCGGCGGTGTGTGGCCCGTTACCAGGCGCACGAACATCGCCGTCTCCCAAACTCCGGCTGATGGGATGGTGTTGGTGTTCACGAGCAGCGCCCTGGGTCCTTTCTGCGACCGGTCCGCTGCTCGCCCACGTCAGGACGGGCTGTCCGGCTTCCGACTGGCCAACCGCCACCGCCGTCTTCTTCTTGGGCGCCATGATGATGAAGAAGCGCCGAACTAACTGCTAAAACCGATTCTCACAACTGCGCCCCCTACCTGGCGCGCCAATGATGTCGGTGGGAACGACACCTATGGGATCACAAGAATCCCTACTGTGGTTAGCGGGGCGCGGGGTCGTGAGAAGAGCGGATCTAACAGGTAGCACACAGTTCCTTTATCTAGGTTCGGGCCGCGAGGATGCGTAAAACCCTACTCCTACTTTGGTGGATTGTATATCTGTGTTCTTGAGCTAGCTATGGGGCGTGAGGAGCTCCAAAAAGCCGAATCCTTCTCCTGGTTGCCTCGGGCCTCCTTTTATAGAAAAAGGGGTTTCCACAGTGGCACACAAGAGGTGGAAAGGGTACAGTGATGCGAGGTTATCCCTCGCATTACATGACAAGGCGCATTTAATGCATCTTGCTTAGGTGTCCTTGCTTTATCGAGGACGGGGGAGAAACCTGTCTCGTCCGTCGCCGCTCCTTCTTGTGTTGACACGCGCCCTGGCCAGCAACGCCTGTAATGCCATGTAGGTAGGCAGGCAGCTGAGGTGGCGCAGTGGTGGGTCTTCACGAAGATCTGCATGCCGCCACGCAGGTGCCTGCCCAGCTGGTTGGGTCGGCAGCTACATGCGAACGGCGGTGGAGGTTTAGTCGGCGTGGGCCTAGTGGTGGTCCTGCGGATGTCCTTGGCAAGGGCCTTGCCGGGGCCCCGACAAGGGTTTTGCCGAGGCACCTGCTGTCATCCTCGGCAAGGTGCTTGCCAGGGGCCTTGTGGTTTTCCTCGGTTGGGATCCCGCCAAGGGTCGTCATCTTCTATAGTGTGTATCTGATCTTGAATGTCCTCACAAAGATCTGCATGCCACCACGGGGATGTTTCCCGAATCCTTGCCCCATGGGGGCAGTGGACTGAAGAGTGATTTGCTCCGTAGGTGTGGGGCGAGTTGCCGCGGCAAGGGTCTTGCCGGGGTTGCTAAAACTGTCTCCCGGCAAGGATCTTGCCGGGGGAGTCCGCTTCATCCCCTTTGCTCTTCGTGGTCTTGGCCTTGGCGTCGTTCTAGTTCTCTTGAGCTTCAGTCTTACCCTGGCTCACCTCCCTTGCCTTGCTTGGCGTGGTCGTTGAAAGTGCGTTATATCGACTAGAGGGGGATGAATAGGCGATTTTTATGAAAGTCTTCAAAACATGGAAGTTTCAAAGACAAACGATAGGAATAAACCTATTACCATGCAGCGGAAGTTAGACTACACTTGATAAACCATAGTCATGTATTCAATGAAGTGAAAGGACAATGACTAATAGTAGCCAGGTAGTAAGGATCAGGCAGGAAGATATTAAGAAGCCAAACGGATCACACAGTCACTCAGTGAAGACAAAAGATAGAGCAAACATACAATGACTTCACACAGAGTAACAGTAAGTAAAGAGAAGGGAAGGATGAAACCAGTGACTCGTTGAAGACAAAGATTTGTTGGACCAGTTCCAGTTGCTGTGACAACTGTACGTCTGGTTAGGGCGGCTAGGTATTTAAACCAAAGGACACACAGTCCCGGACACCCAGTCCTGAACACGCAGCTCAGGACACCCAGTCCTCACCGTATTCCCCTTGAGCTAAGGTCACACAGACCTCGCCCAATCACTCTGGTAAGTCTTCAAGGTAGACTCCCAAACCTTCACAGACTTCGTTCATCGGCAATCCACAATGTCTCTTGGATGCTCAGAACGCGACGCCTAACCGGCTGGATGATGCACAGTCCTCAAGTGTAATAAGTCTTCAGATCACTCAGACAAGAAGACTTAAGTGATGCCTAATTCTCTTTGGCTCTGGGTGGTTAGGGCTTTATCCTCGCAAGGAATTCTCTCTCAAAGGCTTCGAGGTGGGTTGCTCTCAAATGACAAAAGCCGTACTCTGAATCTGAGCAGCCAACCGTTTATGGTTGTAGGGGGTGGGCTATTTATAGCCACTAGGCAACCCGACCTGATTTGTCGGAAATGACCCTGGGTCACTAAGGAACTGACACGTGTTCCAATGGTCAGATTTCAAACTCACACTGCAACTTTACTTGGGCTACAAGCAAAGATGACTTGTCTGACTCTGGACAAGATTTGCTCTCATAGTCTTCACTCGAAGACATAGGTTTTTGTTTAAGCATCACTTCAGTCATTCTGACTGGTTCTCTTGGACCCCACTTAACAGTACGGTGGTTCCTATGACTAAACACAGAAGAAAAAGAACTACGAAAGATCTAAGTCTTCAAGCTCCATAGGCTTCATACGGTGTCTTCTCTTGTCATAGTCTTCAATGTGAATATCTTCATATACCACCTTTGACATCAATGTCTTCATACATTTTTAGGGGTCATCTCTGGTAGGAAAACCGAATCAATGAGGGACTTCTACCTGTGTTATCCTGCAATTCTCACAAACACATTAGTCCCTCAACTAGGTTTGTCGTCAATACTCCAAAACCAACTAGGGGTGGCACTAGATGCACTTACAGTGGTGCCCGTGGCTCAGACTGCCCGTGCATAGTTATAGGGGTACAAAAAGTGTACCCCTCTTTTTGTACACCGACAAACTTGATCATAAACAAACAATTCATCGGTCTCAACAAACACACCGCAAAAGAAGATTACATCGAATAGATCTCCATGAGAATCGTGGAGAACTTTGTATTGAGATCCAAAAAGAGAGAAGAAGCCATCTAGCTAATAACTATGGACCCGAAGGTCTGAGGTAAACTACTCACACATCATCGGAGAGGCTATGGTGTTGATGTAGAAGCCCTCCGTGATCGATGCCCCCTCCGGTGGAACTCCGGAAAAGCCCCAAGATGGGATCTCACGGCTAGAGAAGGTTGCGGCGGTGGAATTAGGGTTTTGGCTCCGTATCTGGTAGTTTGGGGGTACGTAGGTATATATAGGAGGAAGAAGTATGTCGGTGGAGCAACATGGGCCCCACGAGGGTGGAGGGCGCACTTGTGGGAGGGGGGGGGGGGTAGGCGCGCCCCCTACCTCGTGCCTTCCTGGTTCATGTCTTGACGCAGGGTCCAAGTCCTCTGGATCATGTTCGTTTTGAAAATCACGTTCCCAAAGGTTTCATTCTGTTTGGACTCCGTTTGATATTCTTTTTCTGTGAAACTCTGAAATAGGCAAAAACAACAATTCTGGGCCGGGCTTTCGGTTAATAGGTTAGTCCCAAAAATAATATAAAAGTGTATAATAAAGCCCAATAATGTCCAAAACAGAATATAATATAGCATGAAGCAATCAAAAATTATAGATACGTTGGAGACGTATCATCCACTCCTCTTGAGAATAACCCGCCTAACATGGAAGATACAGACAACCCTAGTCGATACATGAGCTATTCGAGCATACAAAACAGAATGTTTATTTGACGGTTTAGAGTTTGGCACATACAAATTTACTTGGAACGGCAGGTAGACACCGTATATAGGTAGGTATGGTGGACTCATATGGAACAACTTTGGGGTTTATGGAATTGGATGCACAAGCAGTATTTCCGCTTAGTACAAGAGAAGGCTAGCAAAAGACTGGGAAGCGACCAGCTAGAGAGAGACAACAGTCATGAACATGCATTAAAATTAATCAACACCGAATGCAAGCATAAGTAGGATATAATGCACCATGAACATAAATATCGTAGAGGCTATGTTGATTTTGTTTCAACTACATGCGTGAACATGTGCCAAGTAAAGCCACTCGAATCGTTCAAAAGAGGATACCACCCTATCATACCACATCACAACCGTTTTAATAGCATGTTGGCACGCAAGGTAAACCATTATAAGCTCCTAGCTAATTAAGCATGGCATAAGCAACTATAATCTCTAATTGTCATTGCAAACATGTTTATTCATAATAGACTGAATCAGGAACGATGAACTAATCATATTTACAAAAACAAGAGAGGTCGAGTTCATACCAGCTTTTCTCATCTCAATGAGTTCATCATATAAGCATCATTATTGCCTTTCACTTGCATGACCGAATAGTGTGGATAATAATAATAGTGCACGTGCATTGGACTAAGATGGAATCTGCAAGCATTCAATTCAAGAGAGAAGACAAGGTAATATGGGCTCTTTGTTAGATCAACAATAATGCATATGAGAGCCACTTTAACATTTTAATTATGGTCTTCTCCTCTCGACCCCCCAAATAACAAGAAAAGAAATATAACTATTTACATGGGAAAGCTCCCAACAAGCAAAAGAAGAACGAGAAATATTTTTGGGTTTTCTTTTAATTACTACTACAAGCATGGAAAGTAAACTAATTAAAAGCTACAACTAAATTTTTTGTCTTTCTTAAGGTTTATTAAACACACAAGAAGAAAGCCTAAAAAGGAAAATAAACTAGCATGGATGATACAGTGAAAAAGTATGAGCACCGACAACTAGCAATGAGTGTGTGAACGTGAATGTAATGTCGGTGAGAAATGCGTACTCCCCCAAGCTTAGGCTTTTGGCCTAAGTTCGTCCATGGCCATGGCTGGCCTGGCGGATATCCAAAGTAATAGTTGGGGTCGTACTGTGAAGAAGCCTCGGATTGCCAATGGTTGGCAATCACCTCCGGATCCCACTGGTAATCATACTGTCGTGGAGGATCAAATTGTGGTTCCGGCTCTGGCTCTGTAGCTGATGTAGGGTTCCGGTAGGCGTGAATGGCCTGCAACGGAACAAGGTACTTGCCTGCAGATAAATCAAACAAGGAAGGAGCAGGCGAGGTAATAGTCTCAGGATGATTTTTACCAAATATTAATTTGTACTTAAGCGCCTTTTCCCAATTCTTAACAATAAAATCATGTGCTACCATACTCTTATAATCTAGATAAACAGGAGGCAGCAATTTTTCTTCTTTCTCATAATGCCTAATACGTATGTTAAAGTGTGCAGCGAGGCGCGATGCGAAGATGCCTCCAAGGACGGAGCCCTTAGTACGTTTAATATTTAACCGTTTTGCAACAATAGCGCCCATACTAAATGTGTCATCGCGAAATAAAGCATGGCACAAAATAACAATATCAGGGGCACTCAGGTTTCCACAGTTTTCGCGCCCAATTAAACATCTACTAGCTAATATAGCAAAGTAACATTGAACAGGAAAGTGTATGCTAGTAATTCGTGCGTCGAAAACCTTCCTCATTTCCCGTAAAGTAATGGTGTCAATAAACCCATCCACATCATCATGATGTGGTTCCTCTACGCTGCCCTCGAAAGGGATCAAACAAACCCGACAAAAATCATGAAGTGACATCTCCTTGTGCTCATCGTATAAATAAACTTCAACTGAGGTGGTGAGCTCCTAGCATGGAAATGAAAGTTTTGCACAAAGATATTGGTGAGTAAGAGATAATGTTCGCTTCGGTCGTGGAGGAAGGCGGTGAGGCCTGCAATCTCAGCCAATTCATAGAAATCATCATAAATCCCGGCTTCTCTCAGCCAATTTCCTACGCACACGCAAGATCATGGTGATGCATAGCAACGAGAGGGAGAGTGTTGTCTACGTACCCTCATAGACCGGCAACGGAAGTGTTGACACAATGTAGAGGACGTAGTCATCCGTCTTCCCGATCCGACCGATCCAAGTACCGAACGTACGACACCTTCGAGTTCTGCACACGTTCAACTCGGTGACGTCCCTCGAGTTCCGATCCAGCAAAACATTGAGGGAGAGTTTCGTCAGCACGACGGCGTGATGATGGTGATGATGTTCTACCGACGCAGGGCGTCGCCTAAGCACCGCTATGATATGACCGAGGTGGAATATGGTGGAAGGGGGCACCGCACACGGCTAAGGAACGATCACGAGGATCAACTTGTGTGTCATGGGGTGCCCCCTTGCCTCAGTATATAAAGGAGGGAGAGGGGGAGGTGCGACCGGCCCTATGGGTGCGCCTGGAGGAGTCCTACTCCAACCGGGAGTAGGACTCCCCCCTCTTGCCTTGTTGGAAAAGGAAGGAGGAAGGGAGAAAGAGGAAAGGGGGGCGCCGCCCCCCCTTCCTTGTCCTATTCAGACTAGGGGGGGAGGGGGCGCGCGGCCTGCCCTCCTCTTCTCCCTTATGGCCCATGTAGGCCCAATAACCCCCCCCCCCCTCGGGCGGAGGGGGGGTCCGGTAACCCCCGGTACTTCGATAAAATCCTGATTTCACCCGGAACGTTTCCGATATCCAAATATAGGCTTCCAATATATCAATCTTTATGTCTCGACCATTTTGAGACTCCTCTTCATGTCCGTGATCGCATCCGGGACTCCGAACAACCTTCGGTACATCAAAACACAAAAACCCTAATTACGATCGTGACCGAACTTTAAGCGTGCGGACCCTACGGGTTCGAGAACTATGTAGACATGACCGAGACACTTCTCCGGTCAATAACCAATAGCGGAACATGGATGCTCATATTGGCTCCTACATATTCTATGAAGATCTTTATCGGTCAGACCGCATAACAATATACCTTGTTCCCTTTGTCATCGGTATATTACTTGCCCGAGATTCGATCGTTGGTATCTCAATACATAGTTCAATCTCGTTACCGGCAAGTCTCTTTACTCGTTCCGTAATACATCATCCTGCAACTAACTTATTAGTTGAAATGCTTGCCGAGAGGGCCCAGAGATACCTCTCCGACAATCGGAGTGACAAATCCTAATCTCGAAATACGCCAACCCAACAAGTACCTTCGGAGACACCTGTAGAGCACCTTTATAATCACCCAGTTACATTGTGACGTTTGGTAGCACACAAAGTGTTCCTCCGATTAACGGGAGTTGCATAATCTCATAGCCATAGGAACATGTATAAGTTATGAAGAAAGCAATAGCAACAAACTAAACGATCAAGTGCTAAGCCAACGGAATGGGTCAAGTTAATCACATCATTCTCCTAATGATGTGATCCCGTTAATCAAATGACTACTCATGTCTATGGTTAGGAAACATAACCATCTTTGATTAACGAGCTAGTCAAGTAGAGGCATACTAGTGACTATCTATTTTTGTCTTTGTATTCACACATGTATTATGTTTCCGGTTAATACAATTCTAGCATGAATAATAAACATTTATCATGATATAAGGAAATAAATAATAACTTTATTATTGCCTCTAGGGCATATTTCCTTCATGGTGGGGCATCCCCGGCCGCACGATCCACGCCGTCCTCGAGTACCTCGAGGGCAGCAACGATCCGCCGCTCCAGTACCTGGCGGCCCCGGCCCCGCCCCCCGCTGGAGCGGCGGCCCATGGCTGCCGAGGCGCATGCTGGGCGCCTCCTCCTCCTCCTCCTCCTCCTCCGGGTCACCGGCGCTTGTCAACGTCAAGGCAGAGCCCGTGGAAACGCCACTCGGGCGGCGCACCCGCGGCGCTGCCCTCGTCATCAATGAGGGCGGCCGTGCCTCCTCCTCGGCTCCTACCCGCCTCGTCAAGCCGAAGACGGAGCCGAGGCTTGCCGCCGTGAAGAGCGAGCATGATGACGAGCTCGACGAAGAGGCCGCCATGAAGTGGACGCGGGAGGATTGGGCCCAACTGGAGATGGAGCGTCAGCGCCGTGTCCTAGAGGATATCGCCGCTCGCCGTCGTGGCCGCGACGAGGGAGGCGTCATCGTCCTTGAGGATAGCGATGACGACGCGCCACCGCTGGCCAAACCAGTCCGCCCGGGCGACCCCGGGCAGGGGTCTAGCAGGGACGGCCGCGGAGTGAAGAAGGAGAAGAAGGAAGACGATGACGGCGACTACGACGTCTCCAACAAGCTCTTCGGCCTGTAGGCGCGGCAACAACTGTTTTTTTCTTCCTTTAGTAGATTATATGTTTTCAATATGCAAAAAAACCGTGAAACGCCTAAATATCGCTGAATCTATGTGGTGTTTGTCGAATTTTGGCCGATTCTGTCTTTAAAAATATTTTAAAAAGGGCGTCTGGGGGCGATCTGGGGGCGGCGGCTGGGAACTCGATCATCCCCCACGCCGAAAATATCACCGGCACGCCCCCAAGCGGCGCTTTTTTCTCGCCCCGGGCGAAAGGCTGGAGATGCTCTAAGACAAGATGGCTCCTTGCCCCTAGACGAGATCAAACTGCCTTGACTCAATGTCGTTGTTGCTTTCTTCTCCACAAAATCGGCTGACCCAATTAGGTTTTCAGGCGACTGTCATGTAGCTAAACTGAAGTTATAATCACACAACAAGTTCATACGTAACACTAGGATACGCTAACAAGTTCATATGAGTACGATCTAGGACTAGATAGATATACGCAAGTCAAACATCAATGCTTCGTGCCCTTCCCCTTGTCATCTCCAGAGCGACGGTAGTATGTGCTGAAATATGCGCAGTCACCGGGTTCCGAGGGGGGGAGGGGGTCAGAGTTGTTGGAGGAGCTGTGAGACGGAGGGTTTTGCCTGCAACGACCTCTTGCTCAACTACAACTGCTCGGACGCCTTGAGGCCTAGCCGTGAGGACTTAGCATTCTTGCGACAGTGGGTGTCCGTGTTTGTTGTGGCCAAGGACCGGCGCAGGACACTGTGGTGAAGCCGATCAGACTCAGAGGGTTGAGGGACCGGCGCGGTTTGGCAAAATCATGACCAGAGCGGCTGGATAATGCCAGGGTCACCTGTTTTGCGCTACGAGCTACCCATGCCCCGACTCGTGGAGCCATACTAGGCTTGGAGGTGCCAGGCCAGCACCCAATGCTTATGTTTCATTCTATGGTGTTGCTTATGTTTCAATCTTATATCAGGATTTCAAGATTGTTCCCAGTTTTTAGAAATATTGTTGTTAATTTTGGATGCTTGCATTTCCAACCCAAAGATAGCATCTTGTTTACATCATGTTTAGAAGGATGCTTGCATTTCCAACCTCAAGATAGCTAATATCCTACGTTGCACCGATACGGCGATACAAGTACGGCGATACGGGATACGGCAATTTCTAGAACAACAATATGCGATACGTCGAATATATATAAATAATTAATAAAAGAAAAGAAATATCCACACGAATCTCAACATAAGATCAATGACATAGGACTTAGATGTGCAATACTTATTGCACATTTAGATGTGCTTTAGCAAAACTATAATAAAAACCAACACAACAAAATGTCCTCGACTCCATTAGTTGCGTGATTGCCTCCAAGCCTCTTTTCTTTTGTCTTGAATGATCCAGGTCCTCAACTCCTCATGGTGTACACAAAATAGAAAATACATCAACAAGCAGCAACATCAGCAAGTAATTTTATCCAACAAACATCAACAAGCAGCAATAGATAGAAGTGATAGCCTCCTTTGTGCAGCTATTTCTCTCGGTGTACTAGTAGTACGGACGCCAGCAAGCACAGCCAAGCAAGAATCCAGCAAGCAGGCAAGCATACATCAAGCACACAGCAAGCACACATCAGACATCACTCGGTGCTCGGGGAAATTGCCTTGCGACGGCGGCGCAGAAGACTCGAGGAGGAGAGGCGATTCCGGGCGGTGGGCGCGGCGGCGTCACCATATAGTCCATCCCTTCTCCTCTACTGCATGGTTTGAAGGACTCCATATTTCCCTCAAGCTAACTTTCACTTCTGAACTTTGTAGCCACTAACATGGGATATGTGCGATCTTACTGAGAACACTCCTGTCCTCTCCAAATTCCAAGACCAAAAGTTCTGAAGCCATGTACATAACGGAGTTATCAGAATGGCATCCCCGTCCAATGGCAAGGAAGTATCATGGATTAGTCCCTCTCTCCATTGAGCTGAAGTTTCATCTATCAGATCGTCAGCTAGTTGAGGAGCTGAATTGGTGAGGCATACAAGTGGTCTCATTAATTCGTCACGGGGTGACCAATTTTGGCACCATATCTTTATTGTCGATGCGTGAACCTAAAATGTTGAGATCTAAGGCTGCTCGTAGTGGGAGTGTCATATACTAGCATCATGTATATGATATTACCTTCATAGTGCATAGTATCTGAAGGTGGTATTATAGACGACCTCATTTATATTTATGCATGGCACAGAATAGCACAACATTCAATACGACACGGTATCATATCATGATACCCATCCCTCTTGCTTTCTCCATTTAATTGTATGTCACTTCATCTAAATTGCTTAGTTGGTAGACATAATAATTCATGTGATACATTTGTAGGAGGTCTAAGAGCGTGCGTATCGTTGGATAAAGTTCACAAATCCAAAACCGCTGCAGTGTAGGCCTCACACGTCAGAACCCACATCGACTTTTCCAACTGTGAGATTCTCATCTTAAGCTGCTTCTAAGCTATCGCGGGCGATTGGCGCATCTATGCAGGTATATATAGGAGTCAACGCTACTCTAGAACCGGTGCTTGTTGAATAGTCGACTCCAACGAATTTTGTGTTAGCACTCGACTTAGCACCGGGTTTTGACCAACTCTGCACTTGCTTAGGTGACCCTGACAATGTGGCGGCTATACATAGTGGCGGCACTCCGGCTGCTAATTATTAGAAGAATAGAAGATGCATGCATGGTGGCGGCTATGCATGAATATTCCAATGACCCGGGCTGGGGCTGGCCTTTGGTATAAAGGCCTCTCATACGCATGCATTCTCGTACCTCCCCAAAGCTAACTATAGCGAGCTCGCTAGCTTTTTCCTGAAGAAGAACAACGCGCGACACTCGTAAGCTCTCATGGCATCCGCCGTTGCTGCCAGTGGCGGCGCCAGAGTGTGCATGAAGTCTGGGCAAGGTCAGGCAACTTTTGTCTTAGCGACCAAAAGCCCAAGAAAACTAATGGCTAAACAATCGTGCTGTATGAAAATTGACGGAGGCTTCGGCGGCGGAGCCCGGTCAGCTGTACAGGGTCGTCGGTCTGTGGCCTCGCCACTGGCTGCTGCCGCCGTTCCTGAAAAGCAGTCCGGCTTTGAACCCTCACCGTGGAGCGACTTCTTTACTGGATATGAGCCAGAACCACTGCAGGTATACATCAAAAGTTGAAAACCAAGCTAGCAAGGCTATTAAATCAAACCCCCTCCATTTCAAAATACAATGCATATATTATTTTTTTCGAAGTTAAATATTGTGAAGTTTGACTAAGTTTATAAATAAAGGCAACATCCATAATACCAAATAAATATCATTAGAATTATCATTCAGTATATTTTCATATTGTATTTATTTTGATTTTTTTGAATGCATACATGCTGAAACTTCACCAGACTTTGACTTAAAATAAATCTAATATGCACTGTACTGTGAAATAAACGGAGTATACCCACTGGCATCTTACCAATCAAATTGGAACTTTGGCTCCGTTTCGTATTATTAATTTTGGTTAATCCTAGGAACATGACACACCATGTGCCAAAAAACTTTTTTTTCTTCAAAACAACAACATTTATACATTATTAGAATGTACTTGCTTTCGCAATAACTAGATGATACCTTGTCCCATAACAAAAAAAATTGATGTGCCCCAAGAATATGATAAAAGTGCTCCGTTTTTTGAGGAAAAAAGGCTAGTGTGAAAAGGTAAGAAAAAAACATCATACTGATAACGTGGCTCACCTTTGTTAAGAATCAATCGGGACATGATGTCACTAGCTAAATTTATTTAGGGGCTACTCCGGAGGAAAATGATAGCTAGTGCAAAATAACAACATTAGCAATATTACTCCCATAATCGTGTGTGCATAGTGACATACAAATATTTCCCTTGTGTTTTTGCAAAAATATTACACAATTCGTATTCTTATAACAGAAAGAAAAACATTTTATTTACATGCTTCTATTATTCTCACATTAACACCATATGGTGATCAAACAAAAATGGCTATGAGTCTTATTCATTTGTAACATGAGTACATTTATGCAGTTTTGGTGGGAAATATCCACCACTATTTGGATACAAACTGGATAACTTGATTATGGATCTATGTATTGCATCCATTTTTTTGTTAACTTAAGCAATCAATTGCAGAAGTCTGAGGAATGGATGTTGGTGAGAGCTAATGAACTGAAGGAACATGTATGCATGATGTTTAAGTCTTGTAACAATATAGCAACGCAAATTTGCTTACTGGATACACTCCAACATCTTGGAATAGATTACCACTTTAAAGAGAAGATCGACACTATTCTAAGCCAGATCTTGGAGAGTGAATTTTTTAGTAGCTCAAGCCTCAGTGAAGTTGCTCTAGGGTTTCGCTTGCTTAGGGAGCATGGCCATTGGGTTTCTCCAGGTATCTAACTGTATCTATTTATCATAGCATTGGATGACGCCCATGACATTTAGAGGATGTAGATTAACAATTGGCCAGCTGATTGAATTTTGAAGCTTTGATTAATTGCTGATTTTCTTAGTATGCATGCCTTCGAGTTACATTATCTGTATCTCAAACTAGCTTGACAAGGACGACATTAGATTCCTGACAAAGACAACAATTTGTGGATGCAGATGTTTTCAATAAATTCAAGGCCCAAGATGGGGGCTTCAGTAAGGACATATCAAATGATCCAAAGGGGCTATTAAGTTTGTATAATGCAACTCATCTTCATGTTCATGGTGAGCCAACACTCGAAGAAGCCATAACTTTTGCGAGGCGTCATCTTAGATCAATGAGGGGTAGTGATCTGAAGACCCCACTAGCTAATCAAGTCAAACGGGCCCTTCACATACCACTGCCACGGGCTTGTAAGAGGATAGAGACACTGCATTATATCTCTGAGTACAAAGAAGAGGAAGGATATAATCCAGTTCTATTGGAGCTCGCAAAACTAGATTTTAACCTTTTACAACATGTCCACTTGAAGGAGCTCAAAGCGATTACTGAGTAAGTTAAACTCTTATTTCTCTTTTGAATCATGATAAATTGAGATGATGATGATGGTATAATAATAATAATAATAATAATAATAATAATAATAATAATAATAATAATAATAATAATAATAATAATAATAATAATGTAAATCATACATAGTGTAAATCATTACCAACAAAAGATTTGTTGATTATTACACATCAAAGTTGAGCCATCTATTTTTTATACGATTTCACAATTTCACATATTTAATGGGCCCTAAATTTTAATTATTATCTTGAAATTTATTTACCTCTAATATAATCTTGTATATTTTCTTGTGATTTCATTAAAAAATACATGTTATTTCCTTATTTGAAAATCATATATTTTTACTTTCTTAGATTGAAGTAGTACAAAAGGTACAATAATTTATAGTTTTTCTTTCGGGCCAACAACATTCAAGGTGGTATTTCTCCATGTTTTACAGTTTATGTAAGCTAGCCAAATGTGCTTTCAACATGCTATCCTTACTCATATGAGAATGAGCTTGTAGCATACTTCTGATACTAGCCATCCAAAAAACCTACATCAACAGCTCAAAAGACTAATGAAAAGTTTAAGTTGGATAAAATTATCTCCTACTATCATTTTTGTGGCAATATTGATGGCCTAATAATTTCCTACACATTACCATAGATTTGGGTACTTATGGATAACGATCTAGTGCATGCCTATTGTTCATCCTATTTTACTTGATGTGGTCTAAGAGAGAAATATTCCTAGCTATGTTGAACCTAACTTAGATATAATTTACACTTTTATTTGTTGTTTTCATGGAATACTTTCTATGTGTAGAATTTAAAAGTGATATCCTACATAGCATGTTTTTATATATTTATTCCTAATTATGTTCATGATCTCATGGAACCCCTGATATTTATGGTGTGATCCATTTTTTCTGACATGGAGAAGGGCCAATGTTTTCTAAATCAATCAAATGTATTATTGAAATAAATCTAATTATTCTAATGTGTAGGTGGTGGAACAAATTTTCTTGAAATATTGGACTAAGTTATATTCGTTGTCGCGTGGTGGAGAGCTACACTTGGGCCTATGTGGTATATTATCAGAGAGGTTTCAAACTACCAAGACGTATTATCGCAATGATGATTGTACTTATTACGACTGTGGATGACACATATGATATTCATGCTACCATAGATGATTGTCGGAAGTTACATGAAGCCATACAAAGGTGGAGTGGTGGACATTATATTTCTTACTAATCAGATTTATCTTTACCTATGAAACACTAATAGTTGTTTCCTATTAGCCATTTGCAAGCTCAAATATTTATGCATGGGCCAATTATTTAGTATAGTGAACCAACTTTTATTGAAATTATGTCAGTCATAATGACTAAAAAAATTAAATTGGATGTGCTAGATTGTGTATAGATACAATATCTTGGATAAGACATGAACAAATATTTGATATGAAGGGTTCCAAGATGACACACCGCAAAGAATAGGATATACCTTATATGCCTCTAGGAGTTAGTAGGAGATAATGTAAAAGGAAATCACACATGGTGAAAATTGACTGATGAGATGGTCTAATGCACTACACAGGGAACTGATTTGTCTCCAATGCAACATTATAAGCACATGACCTAAATTTAGAAATGTATGCAATATGGAATTTAGCAATAAAAAATAGCAACAATGATGACTGGTGTCACCTCAGTAGGGCCAACACCCCGCCATTGTCGTTAATTAGACGAGTTCAAGATACATCCGCCACAGATACACCATTGTTAGCATGGATCTAACAATGTTTCTAGTAGATGAAGGAGCTGCCACCATAGAGTCAAGGTGAAGTGGCATTTTTTGGGAGGTGGGGAACAACTACATCGTCAACGTACAAGGGTTCGTTGCTAGAGGATGGAAGACACATTTCTTCTCTGTCAAGGACCACCCGTCATAGATATGTCTATGTCGCACAACTATAGCAAGCATGAGGTCACTGAGCTCCTCGCGGTCATCCACTACCACTAACTGGTAACCTGGATGTGTCGGTTCTGAGGACACACATATGTGGAGATGAGAAGCTATCATTGAAAGTAGGTAGTACTCTAGGTATCTGAAGTTGGCTAGTATTTGATGCATCATTAAGGGAAGGATGTTATGGGTTGTTACCTTCAACCATGTGGTATCGTTACAACATCACCCACATACCCGCTAAGACAAAATGTAGCTATGCAGTTGCACAAATGTGTATTTTTTGAACCATGTGCGATTGGTTTGCCAGTGCACATAGTTGGGAGGTCATGCCATGGAGGTGGGGCAACACAAGGATCACATCAAAATATCTCGCAACAATGGTTAAGACCAAGGCAAAAAAATTTCCCAAGTTCAGGCCCCCGTGGTGGGTAATAATCCTACTCCCCTCGCTGTCGGTTTCTCACTATCTCAAAATATATTACACGAGTATTTGGTGGCTAAAGGAACTTATAAACTAGTGGGTCAAGATCCCATCGATCTCTAGTTCTCGGCATGGTTGGCGATCTAGAGTACTTTGAACCAATCTTCCAAATTGCTCATAGTTGCTTCTGAGTGAGTTGGATTGTGATTTGCATATTCCTTTTATGCCTTAGCCTACAACTCCTTTATATATGCATCTAGGGTTCAGTACAAATCAGGTTGACTCACGCGTTCTCTAGCCGTTATACGACAGAGAGAATAAAGTTCTGGTTAGCTCATATGAAGCCAGATTCTTGCGCATATTCTTCCATCAACCCTAATTTCCTTATTTTGTAAATCGTGAGATAGAATCTTGTAGTGAGATGTTGATCTTTTATCTGGATCTGCCATCAGTAGGTCTTCATCTAGAAACAATTATGAGCACAAACAAGCTAATAGAAGTGTCTCACTATTTTCTTTTGTGCCACACACAATTGGTCCTATAGATGGGATGAAAGTGCCGTTGATATTCTGCCAGAGTACCTCAAGAGGTTGTATATGGAGTTGCTGATAACATTTAAGAATATTGAGGATGAAGTGCCAGCCAACGTCGACTACAATGTTTCCTACCTTAGAAAAGCGGTAATACATACATGCCCTTTCTATGTTAGAAAATTTGAAATTAAGAAAATATATTCATGATTATGCTTTAGCCCTTTTGATTAAGTTATTTCGCTTATCTTTTGCATGCACCCATGAATACAGTTTCAAAATCACGTCAGCGGTTATCTACAAGAAGCCGAAAGGTCACACAATAATCACTGGCCAAAATTTGAAGATCAAGTAAATTTGACTAGCCTAACGGTAGGCGGACCAACACTATCGTTGAGTGTGATGGCAGGCGTGGATAGAAAAATAATGAAGCAGTCACTCGATTGGGCAGCTGGCGTACCCGACGTTGTTATAGCAGGTGGAAAAATTGTACGTTTCATGAACGACATTGCTGCATTTAAGGTATAAATTTATATATTATTTGAAGATTAATTATAATAATAATATGTAAACACTTCATGTCGCTTTATGTATATTAACAATGCCGTATACAGCGTCGGAAGTGCAAGGGTGATGCAGCAAGCTCCGTGGAGTGTTACATCCATGAGCATGGAGTCACAGACAAGGTGGCCATTGCAAGGATCGATGAACTAATAGAAGAGGAATGGAAGATTTTGAACAAAGCTCGCTTTGAAAATCATGCGCTTCTCCCAGCCTTGCAACCAATTATTGATTTAGCACGCAGCTCGTCATTGTTCTATGATAATAGGAACGACGTGTACACAACAAGTACACATCTTCAGGAGACTGTCGAGAGCCTATTCCTCAAGCCCATCTAGCCTTAAGACCATTATACTTTCTCCGTTCCTAAATATTTGTCTTTCTAGAGATTTCAACAAATGACTACATACGAAGCAAAATGAACGAATCTACACTCTAAAATATGTCTATATACATTCGTATATGGTAGTCCATTTGAAATCCCTAAAAACACAAATATTTAGGAACAGAGGGAGTAGTACGCAACTATTGGCTGTTTAATTCTTCCACATATTTTTTCTTAGTTTTCTTATGCAAATTCAAACCTTACTTTCCCCAGTGAGTCATGTGTTTAGATGCATGAGCCTGCTCCATCTGTGTTATCTATATAAAATAAATGTTTTTCCCATGATGCACATGAGAAAATTGTCACATATGTTCAAATATCGTCATATTCTCATTTGCAACCAGAAGAACTGTCATATTCCAAAAAAATACGGGCATATTTCAGACCTTGACATGTTGAAATTTAAAGTTATTATATGGTGGTCGTCGTGTGTTGTGATATTTGTCTTGGAGTGAATGTGACCTGAATGTGAGACCTGGGTAAATTTAATGTAATGTCCATGTGAGATTTGGTGATGACCAATTTGCAATGAAACTCTTCTGAATTTGGTTTGTAGGGTTAGCTGCAAACCATAAGTGAAACTAAAATTTTAAATTATTTTATTATATAACCACTTTTGCACGTGAACCTGATAGGAATATATGCCGGAGCCAACCATGATTGTGTATTATTATCCTAGTCGGTTATGTATAGGAGCACCCCAAGGAATAGAACTGTGATGTTAATAATGCGGGACATTCACATGATAGGAGTGTTTACGCGACGACATGCAGGCATGCATATTACATGTAACAACAACAATAAATGTTGATTTTTAAACTTGAAAATGTGTTAACCCTCAAACCACATATATGATTTGCATTTTGTCTTCATTGTTGGTTTCGTCTCGACAAGAGATTGGATACTAGATCCCATGTGTAGTTTAGATGGAAAAAATCATCTTAACAAGTTTTCATGGTGTTGGTATTAAAGTTGCCACAGTCAGGGTGTTGGTATTAAAGTTGCCACGTGGCATCTTTGATACAAACACGGTGACAACTTAGACACAAATATAAGGTAACTTTCCTTATCTTGGGGTGGCAACAAATGCATCTTAAAACTAGCCACCTAGTAATTAATGAAGTAGCCATTGTGTTTATATTAAAGTTGGTACAAAGTCAATTTTCCAATATGGTAGCAAAATTTTCCAATGGCAACTTCATTTATCATGGGGTGGCAACTTTAGGGTCAGTTTTTTGTCAGAATATATTCGAGTGGGATATAGCTGAGAGTCACCCAATGATACAAAACCAGCAGTGAAAACAGATTGTAAATTGGACATATGATTTAACCTAGAAAACATTTTTGTTTTAAAGAATGTTATACTTTGCTTACATCATCATATGCATGCATACAACCACCCATTAGACTTTGCATGCTGTGATTGGGTCACGGCAAGATGAGCGAATGCTCGCCCATTACATATCGGAGACAGTTTTCTTTATGTAGCCAACTACGGTCTGATTATGTTTGGCTGGGTTTCTACACATTTCAAGGATTATGTTATTCGAGGTTTTACAAACCAACTGAGGCCAAACTGTTCTAGCCAATTTCATATAATTGAGTTGGATAATATACGAGTACTATCTCCATGGTATAACCGACTTAGAGTTGTGTACTAGAACCGACCGGGCAACCATGTTATGTACTAACCAGGACCAGCAACATAAATAGGGGGTCTGGCAAGGGCCGTGGCTCCTCCTAGGCTCTCACAAATACACGTATACCTGCTTCCTAGTCCTCCATATGTGCCAGAAAATTTGTTTGATTCAGATCATTTGGCCCCCTCCTAGCATTACATGACATGTTTGAACCCTCCATCTTAAAGTTCTGGCCCCAACACTCGTGAGGATATGGTCGGCTTGGGCGGGAATGACATTGTTGAACCTCTTGTGATAATCATTGCCGCCGGATGTGAAAGGTCTACATCTAGGATATCTTCACTATCGAAAAGCTAAAGCCCATGGAAGGCATTAGGGGTGAGCAATTGGCATCTGCCATCGCCAATGTCAGCTAGAAGGTGGCGACGCTCAACAATGATATCTTGATGTGATAGTTTTCCTGTGTCAAGTGTACTTGCCAGGAGGAGTAATTTTGCGAGGCCGACCTAATCACTGGCCTACAAGGAGGCTTCTGCCTTGTTGGCCTCTTCTTGTCGTCTCAGATGTTGTGGTGGGTCATCAATGGTGAGGGCCACAAAAAGGGAAGCAACGGTCACATTGAGCGCATCGTGGGAAACATCCTCATTGAGCACAAGGTGGCGCCAGTTGCTACTCACGACACTTGTGGTAGAGGTAATGATGACTTACTAGATGTGATGATCAAGCTACAGGAGGTCGATGATAACCCACAAGTATAGGGGATCGCAACCGTTTTTGAGGGTAGAGTATTCAGCCCAAATTTATTGATTCGACACAAGGGGAGCCAAAGAATATTCTCAAGTATTAGCAGCTGAGTTGTCAATTCAACCACACCTGAAAACTTAATATCTGCAGCAAAGTGTTTAGTAGCAAAGTAATATGATAGTAGTGGTAACGGTGGTAAAAGGTAACGATAGCAAAAGTAATATTTTTTGTATTTTGTAGTGATGATAACAATAGCAATAGAAAAGTAAATAAGCGGAGAACAATATATGGAAAGCTCGTAGGCAATGGATCAATGATAGAGAATTATGCCGGATGCGGTTCATCATGTAACAGTCATAACCTAGGGTGACACAGAACCATCTCCAGTTCATAAATGTAATGTAGGCATGTATTCCGAATATAGTCATATGTGCTTATGGAAAAGAACTTGCATGACATCTTTTGTCCTACCCTCCCGTGGCAGCGGGACCCTAGCGGATAACTAAGGGATATTAAGGCCTCCTTTTAATAGAGTACCGGAACAAAGCATTAACACATAGTGAATACATGAACTCCTCAAACTACAGTCACCACCGGTAAGTATCCCGATTATTGTCACTTCGGGGTTAACGTATCATAACACATAATAGGTGACTATAGACTTGCAAGATATGATCAAGAACTCTCATATATTGATCAAAACATAATAGGTTCAGATCTGAAATCATGGCACTCGGGCCTTAGTGACAAGCATTAAGCATAGAAAAGTCATAGCAACATCAATCTCAGAACATAGTGGATACTAGGGATCAAACCCTAACAAAACTAACTTGATTACATGATAAATCTCATCCAACCCATCACTGTCCAGCAAGCCTACGATGAAATTACTCACGCATGGCGGTGAGCATCATGAAATTGGTGATGGAGGATGGTTGATGATGATGATGGCGACGGATTCCCCTCTCCGGAGCCCCGAACGGACTCTAGATCAGCCCTCCAAAGAGAGTTTAGGGCTTGGCGGCGGCTCCGTATCGTAAAATGCGATGAATCCTTCTCCCTGATTTTTTTCTCCCCGAAAGTTAATATATGGAGTCAGGGTTGAGGTCAGTGGAGCGTCAGGGGGCCCACGAGGCAGGGGGCGCGCCCCCACCCTTGTGGACAAGTGGAGGCCCTCCCGACGTGGATCTTCCTTCCAGTATTTTTTATATATTCCAAAATAATTCTCCGTTGATTTTCAGGTCATTCCGAGAACTTTTATTTCCACTCAAAAATAACACCATGACAATTCTGCTGAAAACAGCGCCAGTCCGGGTTAGTTCCATTCAAATCATGCAAGTTAGAGTCCAAAACAAGGACAAAAGTGTTTGGAAAAGTAGATACGACAGAGACGTATCAACTCCCCCAAGCTTAAACCTTTGCTTGTCCTCAAGCAATTCAGTTGATAAACTGAAAGTGATAAAGAAAAACTTTTACAAACTCTGTTTGCTCTTATTGTTGTAAATATGTAAAGCCAACATTCAAGTTTTCAGCAAAGATTATGAACTAACCATATTCACAATAGCATTTAGGTCTCATGTCTACTCATATCAATGACATAATCAACTAGCGAGCAATAATAATAAATCTCGGATGACAACACTTTCTCAAAACAATCATAATATGATATAACAAGATGGTATCTCGCTAGCCCTTTCTGAGACCGCAAAACATAAATGCAGAGAACCTTTAAAGATCAAGGACTGACTAGACATTGTAATTCATGGTAAAAGAGATCTAGTCAAGTCATACTCAATGGGAACTAACAGTAATGAATGCAAATGACAGCGGTGCTCTCCAGCTGGTGCTTTTTGATAAGAAGATGATGACTCAGCATAAAAGTAAACAGATAGGCCCTTCGCAGAGGGAAGCAGGGATTTGTAGAGGTGCCAGAGCTCGGTTTTGAAATAGATATGAATAATATTTTGAGCGGTATACTTTCATTGTCAATATAACTACCAAGAGATGGCGATATCTTCCATGCTACACGCATTATAGGCTGTTCCCAAACAGAATGGTAAAGTTTATACTCCCCCTCCACCAACAAGCATTAATTGTTGGGTAACATAGTAATTTCAAAAAAATTCCTACACACACGCAAGATCATGGTGATGCATAGCAATGACAGGGGAGAGTGTTGTCTACATACCCTCGTAGACCGAAAGCGGAAGCGTTAGCACAATGCGGTTGATGTAGTCGTACGTCTTCACGATCCAACTGATCCAAGTACCGAACGCACGGCACCTCCGAGTTCAGCACACGTTCAGCCCGATGACGTCCCTCGAACTCCGATCCAGCCAAGTGTTGAGGGAGAGTTTCGTCAGCACGATGGCATGGTGACGATGTTGATGTTCTACCAACGCAGGGCTTCGCCTAAGCACTGCTATAGTATTATCGAGGTGGACTATGGTGGAGGGGGGCACCGCACACGGCTAAGAGATGATCAACTTGATCAACTTGTGTGTCTAGAGGTGCCCCTGTCGGTGTCAAAACCGGCGGATCTCTGGTAGGGGGTCCCGAACTGTGCGTCTAGGCGGATGGTAACAGGGGACAAGGGACACGATGTTTTTACCCAGGTTCGGGCCCTCTCGATGGAGGTAAAACCCTACGTCCTGCTTGATTAATATTGACGATATGGGTAGTACAAGAGTAGATCTACCACGAGATCAAAGAGGCTAAACCCTAGAAGCTAGCCTATGGTATGATTGTATGTCCCTACGGACTAAAACCCTCCGGTTTATATAGACACCGGAGAGGGCTAGGGTTACACAGAGTCGGTTACAATGGTAGGAGATCTACATATCCGTACCGCCAAGCTTGCCTTCCACGCCAAGGAAAGTCCCTTCCGGACACGGGACGAAGTCTTCAATCTTGTATCTTCATAGTCCAGGAGTCCAGCCGAAGGTATAATCCGGCTATCCGGACACCCCCTAATCTAGGACTCCCTCAGTAGCTCCCGAACCAGGCTTCAATGACGACGAGTCCGGCGCACAAATTGTCTTCAGCATTGCAAGGCGGGTTCTCCTCCAAATTCCGTGTACCTGTTGAATAATGTCCGGTTTCTTGTAAATGTAGCGCTCCTTGGCTTCTACGCCCAATAATGGCCATCTTCCACGTGTCAAACGAATACGAAAAGTCAGGGTATTTTTACATTTACACCCCTAGCCGCGTGAATGAGCCGCCTATTTAAGGGGACGAGGATTTAGATCCAAACCACACCTTCTCCCCTCCGCGAATATTCATCAGAGCGTATCCGACAAAGGTCCATTCTATCATGGCCGTCCGCCGCAGTTCCTCCTCTTGTCCTTCCAGCCCTCAGCCTGGAGATTGGGACAGATGATCCATCCCGCACAGCGAGCTAGTGACGCTCCAGACCAAGGGATTTCGCCCCCCGGCCTATATGGTCCCGGTTCGAGCCGGACTTGCCACCTATAATGGCGGAGAGCAAGCGGAGAGCGGCCCCAATCCCTCCAAAGGAGAGCGGGTATGCCTTGTCCCTTACTTAATAAGAGGGATCGGATTTCCAATTCATCCGTTTCTCCGGGGGCTCCTGGAGTTCTATGGCCTCCAGCTGCACAACCTCACGCCTGCCTCCATATTGCATATCACGGGCTTCGTAGCCCTTTGCGAGCTGTTTTTGGGCTGCGAGGCTCATTTCGCGCTGTGGAAAAGGCTATTCTGCCTTGTTCCCCATTCTCAGAAGCGGCCAATATATCAAGTGGACGGAGCCAAAGTGTGGCGCATCACCGGGACCGGATATCTATCCGGAACCCCAAAGAAGGCGTCCGAGGCTGGCCTTCGGAATGGTTTTATATAGAGGACGTCCCGCTGCCGAATCCTGTCCGGATCAGCCTCCCTGAGTTCGACAGTGCTCCCCTAAAGAAGCGCCTAAGCTGGCGTCCACGGAGCCCTCAGAGGGAAAGCGTCAAGGACGTTCTTTACCTGATGGGCCGGATAAGATTGTTAGCTCATTTCGGACTAACCATGATCGGGGTCATGGCCGCATGCATCATGCGAGGGGTGCAGCCGCTTCAGTATAGAGGCCACCCCATGTGGGACTTCAACGGGGAGGACAACGCCACCCGCCACGGCCGTAAGGGATCGGATTCGGCTGCCGCTCTAATAAAGATCTTGTCCGCTTTGTACAAGGGAGAATAGGAGGAATTTCTCCGCGCCAACCCACATGGTGGATTTTCTATGTACAATCCCCCAAGTTGGGTAAGTGGACACTTTTACTTGCCCATCCGTTTTCTATTCCCATCGTTAAATATTCAGTCTAACGACTTCAATGCAGGAACTGCGCCAGGCTGTTAAAGAAATAAACAGCCCTCCTCCACAACCCGAGGATCCAGGACGGTCCCTCGACCCGGCCTCTCAAGAGGATCCGGACTTATCTGTGGAGCTGATTGATGGGGTGTTTCATCAATTGAGCAAGAACAACGCCTTGGTGGCCATTACGGCCGATTACCCAGGGCTACTCCCAGCCTCACAGGTAACTGAGACCGATGTCCCAGCACTTTGAAAAGGGATCTATCCTCGCGTGTTTTCGATTGTCGTATGACAACCGTGTTTTGCAGGGGAGGTCCTTGAGATAGGAGGCCGAGCCTGCAGTGACTAGCCAACGAGAGTCGGCAAGGCCCCGCAGGCTGAAAAGAAGTGCGGTCCGGACTGAGACACCGGCGCAAAGGTATAGCGCGCCATCTTATTCCTAGGTGTTATTCCTTCAAGGAATATTAATGCTCGTGCTCTCTTCAGGACGAAGAGACCTCGCCGGACTATATCTGGAGAGGTTGCCAATCGCGCCTCCACCAGCCAGGCTTTGGAGCCTGGTCCGGAAGCGGAGGTGAACACAAGGCGCGCACCGGACGCTCCTCCGACAGAGGATGCGGACAGGCTGTCTGCCACCAATTCCGAGGTGGAGAGTGCCATGAACCACAGGCGTCGCCGGACAGTTCTTCGTGACGCTTGTTTCTCCCAAGAGGCATTGGATGCCTTCAATTCGGGAGATGCGTACCTCCGTGCCGCTCAAAATGGTCTAGCTAAAGCCACGGAGCAATATGTAAAAGACATACGAGTAAGAAAATTTTGGTAATTATATATATACCAGTAGCCCCCGAGACTTGAAACAGTTAGAATAACTGATTTAAGGATCATTTGTTATGCAGGTTCTTACAGAAAAGAATACCCTACTGTCCCAGGAGCTGGAAGAGTGCAAAGGCCAACTTGAGGCCGCACTGGCCGCGGCAGGGGAGCCCAAGGAGACCCCCTCTGGTAATATACGCTTCGAAAGATAAGTATTTTGCGAAGTGCGGTGTGGGTGCAAATCTGACAAATGAAATTGCAGATGGCGCCGGATTAAATCCGGAAAAGCAACAACTCCTACGCCAGCTGAAGGCTGGTGAGAGTGTGCTGACAAAGGTGAGGCGGGAGAAGAACGATCTCCAAGATGCCAACACCAAGCTGGGCGTTGAACTGAAGGATGTTCGTGCCCAGCTGTTGGACTCCATTAAGGAGAACCAGCGGCTTCGACGCGGCATATTTAGTAAGTGCTTAAGCGAACTTTGAAAAAAGAGTTCGGCGAGGAAGTCGACTAATAGAGTAATGTCTGTAGGTATGCTAACAGGTCGTCCTGCAGAGGAAATGCCCAGTTCTACGGGTGACCTTCTTCCCGAGCTCTCACAACTACATGAGCGAGTTCAGCAGGTGATGCAAGGCGTCGCCCAGGCCTTGTGGCCATCCGTCTCCATGCCCGAAGGCCTTGGAGAGATTGTAGAGAAGCTGAAGGGAGCACGGCGGCGCTTCCGATTGTGGAAGATGTCGTCCTACCATCAAGGCGCCAGGGAGGCCTGGGCCATGTCGAAGACATGGTACACGAAGGCTGACCCAAACCACATGGCCGAGGTCGGACCCGTGGGGCCCGATGGGAAGGAGATCCCTGTGAGCTTAGTATACGGCCAAGTAGAATTGGCCGCAAAGTATTCCCAACAGGACTGTAAGCTAGACAGCCTGTTAGATGGTATTGAAGAGGAATACAATCAGTCAGATTGACTATGTAATTTTAATAGACATGTGTAATGCCTTCTAGCCGGATTGTAGATCGTTTGTCATGGCCGACCTTTTCGCTTCAACCTCGGGACCTGACGGTCCGGAGTGTATCTGAATACCCTCGCGGTTATATAAGAACCGGGGTATGCATGGAGACCAGGCGTAGGGGTCATTAGTGCTTGAACAGACAAGTGCCCAACTAGTTATGTTATATTACATGGTTAGTAAGAAACATCTTCCAGGGAGAATAGTTCCGTTAGGGGTTCCTTTCCCTAGGAGGCATGCCCTAAAGTGCATGTCCATTCTGTGAAAAGAGACGCGGGAAAAACATCTGGGGGCGTATAGATAAATAAGTGAAAAAAAGATCATCTTTAGTTCACCGACCGAATATTCCCTTAAGAACGCTAGCTTTCGGCTTCACCCAGTCTGAGGTACACATCCGGCTGACCCGGCAGTAACAATCGCGGAGGTGCTCCCTTTACCACCTAGCCGAACAATCGGGAACGTAGGGGTAAGCACAGGAGCGAGGCAACCCAGCTTGGCCAAAACTTAAGTCATATCGATGCATATAATGGTGAATAAAAGGTACATGCGGAAGTGTGATACATGTGTTGCGCATGAAGCCCGTATAAATAAGCTTCTGTTTAAAGAAGCCCCCAGGTTTAATGAGCGCGGATAGCGCGTCACTTTATGAGCCTTTAAAGGCTATAAGAGAGGGAGAGAGGGGAGAAGGAGAGAAATATAAGACATAAAGTATATAAAAAATGGACAGAGGAAGGAGACGAACACAGAGTCCGGCGCTAGGCATAGAATCTTCGGAGACGGGCTGCGTTCCATGGATTCGGCTCGAGTCGGTTATCCGATGCATCTCGCAGGCGGTACGCTCCACCAGTCAGGACTTGGTCAATTATGAAGGGACCTTCCAACTTGGGCTTGAGTTTGTCCTTTTTCTTGTCCGTCAGGCGTAGAACTAATTCGCCAACGTTGTAATTTTTGGCACGTACTTATCAGCTTTGGTATCTTCGAGCCTGCTGTTGATAGAATGCGGAACGGGCTTTTGCCATGTCACGCTCTTCCTCCAAGGCGTCCAAACTATCCTGCCGATCGATCTCGGCTTCTCTTTCTTCGTACATGCGCACTCGAGGTGAGTCATGAATTATGTCGCAGGGCAAAACTGCCTCTGCGACGTACACCATGAAGAATGGTGTGTATCCGGTGGTGCGATTCGGCGTGGTCCGCAGCCCCCAGAGTACGGAGTCGAGCTGGCCGTTAAGGGACTGCACTAATCTAGGTTTGATGCCGCTCATGATAAGACCATTTGCACGTTCGACCTGGCCGTTAGTTTGTGGGTGATAGACGGAAGCATAATCGAGCTTGGTGCCCATGTTTTTACACCAGAGTTTTACCTCGTTGGCCGTAAAGTTCGTGCCGTTATCAGTGATGATGCTTGGGGGATTCCATGACGGTGTACAACCCCGGATATAAAGTCTATCACCGGTCCGGATTCGGCCGTCTTAACAGGCTTGGCTTCTATCCATTTGGTGAACTTATCCACCATGACCAGTAAGTATTTTTTCTTGTGGGTTCCGTCTTTAAGGGGTCCAACCATGTCAAGCCCCTAGACCGCGAAGGGCCAAGTGATGGGGATAATTTGGAGGGTGGTGGGTGGCATATGGCTTTGGTTTGCAAAAAGCTGGCAACCGACGCATCGTTGGACTAAGTCCTGGGCGTCAGCCCGGGCCGTCGGCCAATAAAAGCCTGTACGGAAGGCCTTGCTTACAAGGGATCGAGCTGCAGCGTGATGACCGCCGAGTCTAGCATGAATTTCAGCCAGGAGGTTCCGCCCTTCCTCTTCGGAGATGCACCTTTGAAGGACTCCGGTAGTGCTTTTCTTATAAAGCTCTCCCTCATGGACTTTATAGGCTTTAGATCGCTGCACTATGCAGCGTGCCTCATTTTGGTCCTGGGGAGTTCCTGCCTAGTAAGGTAGGTGAGGAATGGTTCTGTCCACAGGGCGATGACGGCCATTATTACGTGGGCTGAAGGTGTTATTTCATTGGCAGAGCCTCCAATTATGTCAGAGTGTTCGGTGTCGGGCAGTGCGGTTGGGTCCGGGCTGTTATTGCCGGGTTCCCCTTCCCATACTACGGATGGCTTGAACAGCCTTTCCAAGAAGATGTTGGGGGGGACTACATCGCGTTTTGCGCCGATGCGTGCCAGGACATCTGCCGCCTGATTATTTTCCTGGGCTATATGGTGAAATTCGAGCCTTTCGAACCGAGCTGACATTTTTTGGACGGCATTGCGATAAGCTGCCATTTTTGGATCCTTGGCATAAAAGTCTCCATTTATTTGGGATATTGCGAGGTTCGAGTCCCCGCGCACCTCTAGGCGTTGAATGCCCATGGATACTGTCATCCGGAGACCATGTAAAAGGGCCTCATATTCGGCTGCATTGTTGGAGTCTGTGTACATTATCTGGAGTACGTATTGAACTGTGTCTCCTATGGGGGACGTCAAAACGACGCCAGCCCCTAGACCGGCCAACATTTTGGAGCCGTCGAAGTGCATGACCCAGTTTGAATATATGCCGTACTCTTTAGGGAGTTCAGCCTCCGTCCATTCTGCGACGAAGTCGGCCAAAACTTGCGACTTGGGAAAGATCGCTTATGTACGGGTGGGTGGGTGGAATCAAATCTGAAACCTCACCCAATCTGAGACCCAGGGGCCAAGGAGTTTCCGAACTCGGAAGTTTGGATTCTTGGATGTTGTCCAATGAATCTAGCCCGTCGCCTGACTTGAAGTTCAGGTCTTGAGTGATGTCCTCCCCTCCGCGGGTATCCGGTTTGGAGGGATCGGGAATCCGGGCGTAGCTAGTCCTTAAGATAGATGAAGGGTCGCTGCACTGTCCCTCTACCACAGCAACGTGATGGGTGACCTGGGAGAGTTAATCTCTCTCAGACCGGGTTTAGGCCCAATCTGGTCGTAATCCGTAGCGACTCCCAAGGCAGCGATGCGATCCAAGAGATCATTTAGGGAAGAGAGCTCCATTGGGTCTAGCTGCTCGGCGAATTCCGAGCTGACGTGAAGATTGCTTTCGATGACCCGAGAGGTCATCGTCGGCACAACAGCCGAACATGCAGTCATAACGAAACCACCTAGACGGAGAGTTTGGCCGACAGCCAAAGCTCCCTTAGCAATGGTGCCGTCTTTAAAGACGGGATGAGGCATCCTTCCTGATGGCGACGGCATAGAGGAACTCTTAATAAAAGCACCAATGTTGGTGTCAAAACCGGCGGATCTCGGGTAGGGGGTCCCGAACTGTGTGTCTAGGCGGATGGTAACAGAAGACAAGGGACACGATGTTTTTACCCAGGTTCGGGCCCTCTCGATGGAGGTAAAACCCTACGTCCTGCTTGATTAATATTGATGATATGGGTAGTAGAAGAGTAGATCTACCATGAGATCAGAGAGGCTAAACCCTAGAAGCTAGCCTATGGTATGATTGTATGTCCCTACGGACTAAAACACTCCAGTTTATATAGACATCGGAGAGGGCTAGGGTTACATAGAGTCGGTTACAATGGTAGGATATGTACATATCCGTACCACCAAGCTTGCCTTCCACGCCAAGGAAAGTCCCTTCCGGACACGGGACGAAGTCTTCAATCTTGTATCTTCATAGTCCAGGAGTCCGGCCGAAGGTATAGTCCGGCTATCCGGACACCCCCTAATCCAGGACTCCCTCAGCCCCCCTGCCCCTGTATATAAAGGAGCAAGGGGGAGGCAGCCGGCCTAGGAGGAGGGCGCGCCAAGGGGGGAGTCCTACTCCCACCGGGAGTAGGACTCCTCCTTTCCTTGTTGGAGTAGGAGTGAAGGAAAGAGGAGGAGAGGGAGAAGGAAAAGGGGGATGCACGCCTTGTCCAATTCGGACCAGAGGGGGGGGGGGGCGCAGGCCTCCTTCCTTTTGGCCTATCTCCTCTATTCCCGTATGGCCCAATAAGGCCCATATACTCCCCAGCGAATTCCCGTAACTCTCCGGTACTCCGAAAAATACCCGAATCACTCGGAACCTTTCCGAAGTCCGAATATAGTCGTCCAATATATCAATCTTTACGTCTCGACCATTTAAAACTCCTTGTCATGTCCCTGATCTCATCCGGGCTCCGAACTCCTTCGGTACATCAAAACATATAAACTCATAATATAACTGTCATCGTAGCGTTAAGCTTGCGGACCCTACGGGTTCGAGAACTATGTAGACATGATCGAGACACGTCTCCGGTCAATAACAAATAGCGGAACCTGGATGCTCATATTGGCTCCTACATATTCTACGAAGATCTTTATCGGTCAGACCGCATAACAACATACGTTGTTCCCTTTGTCATCGGTATGTTACTTGCCCGAGATTCGATCGTCGGCATCTCAATACCTAGTTCAATCTCGTTACCGGCAAGTCTCTTTACTCGTTTCATAATACATCATCCCGCAACTAACTCATTAGTTGCAATGCTTGCAAGGCTTAGGTGATGTGCATTACCGAGAGGGCCCAGAGATACCTCTCCAACAATCGGAGTGACAAATCCTAATCTCGAAATACGCCAACCCAACAAGTACCTTCGGAGACACATGTAGAGCACCTTTATAATCACCCAGTTACGTTGTGACGTTTGGTAGCACACAAAGTGCTCCTCCGGTAAACGGGAGTTGCATAATCTCATAGTCATAGGAACATGTATAAGTCATGAAGAAAGCAATAGCAGCAAACTAAACGATCAAGTGCTAAGCTAACGGAATGGGTCAAGTCAATCACATCATTCTCCTAATGATGTGATCCCGTTAATCAAATGACAACTCATGTCTATGGTTAGGAAACATAACCATCTTTGATCAACAAGCTAGTCAAGTAGAGGCATACTAGTGACACTCTGTTTTTCTATGTATTCACACATGTATTATGTTTCCGGTTAATACAATTCTAGCATGAATAATAAACATTTATCATGATATAAAAAAATAAATAATAACTTTATTATTGCCTCTAGGGCATATTTCCTTCATTAATCCATGGCTTGGTCGAAACAACGAGTGCTTCCAACTAACAAGAGTCCCGGGGGAGTTTTGTTTGCAGTTATTTTGATTTGGTTTGCACAAAGCATGGGACTGGGCATCCCGATGACCAGCCATTTTCTCGTGAGTGAGGAGTGGAGTCCACTGCTACCTCTTGAGCACTGCGTTGGTTTTCCCTTGAAGAGGAAAGGGTGATGCGGTAAAGCAGCGTAAGTATTTCCCTCAGTTTTTGAGAACCAAGGTATCAATCCAGTAGGAGGCCACACACGAGTCCCTCGCACCTACACAAACAAATAAAATCCTCGCAACCAACGCAATAAAGGGGTTGTCAATCCCTTCACGGTCACTTACGAAAGTGAGATCTGATAGATATGATAAGATAATATTTTTGGTATTTTTATGATAAAGACGCAAAGTAAATAAAGCAAAATAAAAACAGCGCGAGAAATAGCTTGTTGACGGGAGATTAATATGATGGAAAATAGACCCGGGGGCCATAGGTTTCACTAGTGGCTTCTCACGGGAGCATAAGTATTATGGTGGGTAAACAAATTACTGTTGAGCAATTGGTAGAATTGAGCATAGTTATGAGAATATCTAGTTATGATCATGTATATAGGCATCACGTCCGAGACAAGTAGACCGACTCCTGCCTGCATCTACTACTATTACTCCACACATCGACTGCTATCCAGCATGCATCTAGAGTATTAAGTTCAAAAGAACAAAGCAACGCTTTAAGTAAGATGACATGATGTAGAGGTATAAACTCATGTAATATGATATAAACCCCATCTTGTTATCCTTGATGGCAACAATACAATATGTGCGTTGCTGCCCCTACTTTCACTTGGAAAGGACACCACAAGATTGAACCCAAAGCTAAGCACTTCTCCCATTGCAAGAAAGATCAATCTAGTAGGCCAAACCAAACTGATAATTCGAAGAGACTTGCAAAGATAACTAATCATACATAAAAGAATTCAGGGAAGATTCAAATATTGTTCATAGATAAACTTGATCATAAACCCACAATTCATCGGTCTCAACAAACACACCGCAAAAGAAGATTACATCGAATAGATCTCCACGAGAATCGTGGAGACCTTTGTATTGAGATCCAAAAAGAGAAAAGAAGCCATCTAGCTAATAACTATGGACCCGAAGGTCTGAAGTAAACTACTCACACATCATCGGAGAGGCTATGGTGTTGATGTAGAAGCCTTCTGTGATCGATGCCCCCTCCGGTGGAGCTCCGGAAAAGGCCCCAAGATGGGATCTCACGGGTACAGAAGGTTGCGGCGGTGGAATTAGGGTTTTGGCTCTGTATCTGGTAGTTTGGGGGTACGTAGGTATATATAGGAGGAAGAAGTACGCCTGTGGAGCAACGTGGGCCCCACGAGGGTGGAGGGCCCGCCGGGGGGGGGGGGGGTAGGCGCGCTCCCCTACCTCATGCCTTCCTGGTTGATGTCTTGACGTAGGGTCCAAGTCCTCTGGATCACGTTCGTTCCGAAAATCACGTTCCCGAAGGTTTCATTCCGTTTGGACTTCGTTTGATATTATTTTTCTGCGAAACTCTGAAATAGGCAAAAACAGCAATTCTGGGCTGGGCCTCCGGTTAATAGGTTAGTCCCAAAAATAATATAAAAGTGTATAATAAAGCCCAATAATGTCCAAAATAGAATATAATGTAGCATGAAGCAATCAAAAATTATAGATACGTTGGAGACGTATCAAGCATCCCCAAGCTTAATTCCTACTCGACCTTGAGTAGGTAAATGATAAAAACAAAATTTTTGATGCGGAATGCTACTTGGTATAATTTTTTAATGTAACCCTCTTAATTGGGTATGAATATTCAGATCCGAAAGATTCAAGAGAAAAGTTTAATATTGACATAAAAGCAATAATACTTCAAGCATACTAACTAAGCAATTATGTCTTCTCAAAATAACTTGGCCAAAGAAAGTTCATCCCTACAAAATCATATAGTTTAGTCATGCTCCATTTTCATCACACAAGAATGCTCTCATCATGCACAACCCCGATGACAAGCCAAGCAATTGTTTCATACTTTAGTAATCTCAAACTTTTTCAACCTTCACGCAATACATGAGCGTGAGCCATGGATATAGCACTATGGATGGAATAGAATATAATGATGGGGGTTATGTGGAGAAGACAAAAGAGGAGAAAGTCTCACATCAACGTGTCTAACCAACGGGCTATGGAGATGCCCATCAATTGATGTTAATGCAAGGAGTAGGGATTGCCATGCAACAGATGCACTAGAGCTATAAATGCATGAAAGCTCAACAAAAGAAACTAAGTGGGTGTGCATCCAACTTGCTTGCTCACGAATACCTAGGGCATTTGAGGAAGCCCATTGTTGGAATATACAAGCCAAGTTCTATAATGAAAAGTTCCCACTAGTAGATGAAAGTGACAAAACAAGAGACTCTCTATCATGAAAATCATGGTGCTACTTTGAAGCACAAGTGTGGAAAAAAAGATAGTAGCATTGTCCCTTTTTTGGGCCTTCCTTTTTTGGCCTTTTTGGGACAATACTCTATGAATGATGATCATCACACTTCTATTTATTTACAACTCAATGATTACAACTCGATACTAGAACAAAGTATGACTCTATATGAATGCCTCCGGCGGTATACCGGGATAGCAATGAATCAAGAGTGACATGTATGAAAAATTATGAACAGTGGCTTTGCCACAAATATAATGTCAACTACATGATTATGCAAAGCAATATGACAATGATGAACGTGTCATGATAAACGGAACGATGGAAAGTTGCATGGCAATATGTCTCAGAATGGCTATGGAAATGCCATAATAGGTAGATATGGTGGCTGTTTTGAGGAAGATATAAGGAGGTTTATGTGTCAAAGAGCGTATCATGTCACGGGGTTTGGATGCATCGGCAAAGTTTGCACCAGCTCTCAATGTGAAGAAGGGCAATGAATGGTACCGAAGGGGCTAGCAATGATGGAAGGGTAAGAGTGCGTATAATCCGTGGACTCAACATTAGTCATAAAGAACTCATATACTTATTGCAAACATCTACAAGTCATCAAAAACCAAGCACTACACGCATGCTCCCTGGGGGACAGATTGGTAGGAAAAGACCATCGCTCGTCCCCGACCGCCACTCATAAGGAAGACAATCAAAGAACACCTCATGTTTCAAATTTGTTGCATAACGTTTACCATACGTGCATGCTACGGGACTTGCAAACTTCAACACAAGTATTTCTCAATTTCACAACTACTCAACTAGCACAACTTTAATATCACTACATATCTCAAAACAATCATCAAACTTCTCTTAGTATTCAACACACTCATAAGAAAGTTTTTTACTAGTCTTGAATACTTAGCATATTAGGATTAATATCCCAATTTAAGAAAATTACCATGCTGTTTAAGACTCTCAAAATGATATAAGTGAAGCATGAGAGAATAATAGTTTCTATAAAACAAATTCACCCCCGTGCTCTAAAAGATATAAGTGAAGCACTAGAGCAAAAACTATATAGCTCGAAAGATATAAGTGAAGCGCATAGAGTATTCTAATAAATTGCGAATCATGTTTGTTTCTCTCAAAAGGTGTGTACAGCAAAGATGAGTGTGGTAAACTAACAAATAAATAATCAAATAATACAAGACGCTCCAAGCAAAACACATATCATGTGGTGAATAAAAATATAGCTCCAAGTAAAGTTATCGATGGAAGTAGACGAAAGAGGGGATGCCTTCCGGGGCATCCCCAAGCTTTGGATTTTAGGTTTCCTTATATTATCTTGGGGTGCCATGGGCATCCCCAAGCTTAGGCTCTTGCCACTCCTTGTTCCATAATCCATCAAAACTTTTACCCAAAACTTGAAAACTTCACAACACAAAACTTAAGGTAGAAAATCTCGTGAGCTCCGTTAGCGAAAGAAAAGAAAACACCACTTCAAGGTACTGTAATGAACTCATTCTTTATTTATATTGGTGTTAAACCTACTGTATTCCAACCTCTCTATGGTTTATAAATTATTTTACTAGCCATAGATTCATCAAAATAAGCAAACAACACATGAAAAACAGAATCTGTCAAAAAACAGAACAGTCTGTAGTAATCTGTAGCTAACGCAAGTTCTGGAACCCCAAAAATTCTAAAATAAATTGCTGGACGTGAGGAATTTATCTATTAATCATATTCAAAAAGAATTAACTAAATAGCACCTGCCAAATAAAAATGGCAGCAATTGTTGTGAGCGCTAAAGTTTCTGTTTTTTTACAGCAAGATTAAAAAGACTTTCCCCAAGTCTTCCGACGGTTCTACTTGGCACAAACACTAATTAAACACAAAAAACACAACCAAAACAGAGGCTAGATAAATTATTTATTACTAAACAGGAGCAAACAGCAAGGAATAAAAATAAAATTGGGTTGCCTCCCAACAAGCGCTATCGTTTAACGCCCCTAGCTAGGCATAATAGCAAGGATAGATCTAGGTAATATCATCTTGGGTCTTTAATTTTTTAGCGGAGTTATGCTCGATTCTGGGAGGTTCTTTACGTTTCCCTTCATATTCGGAAATTTTGAGATCTAAAGAGTCCAACCGCTTATTGCAAAGGTAATCAACATATTCGTGCGGTGGAGATTCCCGCTAACACTCTTAAGAGGTTCAAGAGATTTTTGTAAAATCTTGGTTACTTCGAAAATTTTCTCAAAACCTTGTGTTTCTTCTTGGGTATGATGAGGCCCCTTTTGCTGAGGTAGTGTTCCCACTATACCCTCTATAATTTCATGCGCAATACTGGGATCAATTTCAATAAAATTGCCTTTGGCAACGCAATCCAAGAGTTGTCTATGAGACATATTCAATCCAACATAAAAGTGGCGAAGCAGAATTCTAAAATTCACCTCTAGGGTGCAATTACGATAAAATCCCATCATTCTAAACCAAGCATCTTTTAAGTTTTCTCCTTGTCTTTGTTTGAAGTGAAGAACCTCAAGCTCGGGAGACAAAGGGGTAGAAAGAGGACTAGCCATAACGACAAGCAAGCGATCCAACACACAAGCAAACAAGAAACGGGCAAAAAGAGGCAAATAGGGAAAGAGAAGGAGGACGGAGAGAGAGGGCAAATAAAACGGCAAGGGTGAAGTGGGGGAGAGGAAAACGAGAGGCAAATGGAAAATAATGTAATGTGGGAGATAAGGGTTTGTGATGGGTACTTGGTATGTTGACTTTTGCGCAGACTCCCCGGCAACGGCGCCAGAAATCCTTCTTGCTACCTCTTGAGCACTGCGTTGGTTTTCCCTTGAAGAGGAAAGGGTGATGCCGTAAAGCAGCGTAAGTATTTCCCTCAGTTTTTGAGAACAAAGGTATTAATCCAGTAGGAGGCCACGCACAAGTCCCTCACACCTACACAAACAAATAAAATCCTCGCAACCAACGCAATAAAGGGGTTGTCAATCCCCTCACGGTCACTTACGAAAGTGAGATCTGATAGATATGATAAGATAATATTTTTGGTATTTTTATGATAAAGACACAAAGTAAATAAAGCAAAATAAAAACCGCTCAAGAAATAGCTTGTTGACGGGAGATTAATATGATGGAAAATAGACCCGTGGGGCCATAAGTTTCACTAGTGGCTTCTCTCGAGAGCATAAGTATTACAGTGGGTAAACAAATTACTGTTGAGCAATTGACAGAATTGAGCATAGTTATGAGAATATCTAGGTATGATCATGTATATAGGCATCACGTCCGAGACAAGTAGACCGACTCCTGCCTGCATCTACTACTATTACTCCACACATCGACCGCTATCCATCATGCATCTAGAGTATTAAGTTCAAAAGAACAGAGTAACGCTTTAAGTAAGATGACATGATGTAGAGGGATAAACTCATGCAATATGATATAAACCCCATCTTGTTATCCTCGATGGCAACAATACAATACGTGCCTTGCTGCCCCTACTGTCACTGGGAAAGGACACCACAAGATTGAACCCAAAGCTAAGCACTTCTCCCATTGCAAGAAAGATCAATCTAGTAGGCCAAACCAAACTGATAATTCGAAGAGACTTGCAAAGATAACCAATCAAACATAAAAGAATTAAGAGAAGATTCAAATATTTTTCATAGATAAACTTTGTCGGTGGGAACGACACCTATGGGATCACAAGAATCCCTACCGTGGTTAGCGGGGCGCGGGGTCATGAGAATAGCGGATCTAACAGGTAGCACAAAGTTCGTTTATCCAGGTTCGGGCCGCGAGGATGCGTAAAACCCTACTCCTGCTTTGGTGGATTGTATATCTGTGTTCTTGAGCTAGCTATGGGGCGTGAGGAGCTCCAAAAAGCCGAATCCTTCTCCTGGTCGCCTCGGGCCTCCTTTTATAGAAAAAGGGGTTGCCACAGTGGCACACAGGAGGTGGAAAGGGTACAGTGATGCGAGGTTATCCCTCGCATTACATGACATGGCGCATTTAATGCGTCTTGCTTAGGTGTCCTTGCTTTATCGGGGACGGGGGAGAAACCTGTCTCGTCCGTCGCCGCTCCTTCTTGTGTCGACACGCGCCCTGGCCAGCGACGCCTGTGATGCCATGTAGGTAGGCAGGCAGCTGAGGTGGCGCAGTGGTGGGTCTTCACGAAGATCTGCATGCCGCCACGCAGGTGCCTGCCCAGCTGGTTGGGTCGGCAGCTACATGCGAACGACGGTGGAGGTTTTGTCGGCGTGGGCCTGGTGGTGGTCCTGTGGATGTCCTTGGCAAGGGCCTTGCCGGGGCCCCGACAAGGGTTTTGCCGAGGCACCTGCTGTCATCCCCGGCAAGGTGCTTGCCGGGGGCCTTGTGATTTTCCTCGGTTGGGATCCCGCCAAGGGTCGTCATCTTCTATAGTGTGTATCTAATCTTGAATGTCTTCACAAAGATCTGCATCCCACCACGGGGATGTTTCCCGAATCCTTGCCCCATGGGGGCAGTGGACTCAAGGGTGATTTGCTCCGTAGGTGTGGGGCGAGTTGCCACGGCAAGGGTCTTGCCGGGGTTGCTAAAACTGTCTCCCGGCAAGGATCTTGCCGGGGGAGTCCGCTTCGTCCCCTTTGCTCTTCGTGGTCTTGGCCTTGGTGTCGTTCCAGTTCTCTTGAGCTTCGGTCTTACCCTGGCTCACCTCCCTTGCCTTGCTTGGTGTGGTGGTGCCCGTGGCTCAGACTGCCCGTGCACAGTTATAGGGGTACAAAAAGTGTACCCCTATTTTTGTACACCGACAGGAGCCCCCGGGCCTGGGTCACACATAAGCGCAACGCATTGTTGGGCTAGGCCCAAAAACGATGCGCGGGCAGGCGGAGCGGTTTTTACCGCGGTAAGGTTCTTCGCGCGTTGCGCTTCCCACGACTCCCGCGCGTGGCGCGGCGTGGGGAGGTGCGCGTGACGTGGGCAGCATGCGCGGGGTTGGGCTCTGCACACATGCGTCATGTCGTAGTAAAGGGGCGGTTCGTGCCTTCCCCATAAACGGAGGGAGGCGTGGAGGCGCGGCCCATTTACTGAATGGGGCCGAGGCACGGTCCTTGAGGCGTCCACTCCCCACGATCACGGGGTGGGGAGAGGTCGCCTCACCCGTCCCCTCGGTTCTGCACGTCCGCCATGTGTCTCCCATGTGCTTGGGGTGGAAAAGGGTGGAGGCGGGAAACCGGGCCGTCGCTGGTTGGGGCAGCGGGTCGGCCCTGGCTCCCTGCGCCTCCCGTGTCTTGATTGGCCGAGCGGGGCGGCCAAGCCCCAACTCCGTTCCCTTATAAAGAGCGGGAGGGGGGACGGTGTCCCGCATTCTTCCATCTTCTTCTTCCTTCAGCTTCTGCTCCTCCCTTCCATCCGTCATGGAGAGAGGGAATCCCGGTCCTTCAACAGTGGCGGCGAGGGTCGCCGCTCGACAACGCGTCCCTCCTTCTCCTGCGCCTGCGGTGGCAGAGCCAGCCGCGAGGGGAAGGGGGAGGGGGCGAGGCCGTGGGCGAGGCCGGGGCGCTCGGGGAAGAGGAGGACGGGGTGGCGTGCCGGCCTCGCCTCCGCCAGCAGCTCCTCCTCCAATGGAGGGCCATGTTGGGGATGACCCTTGTGAGTTCTTCGTCAGGCTGTGCTAGCCGCCGCGCCGTCACCTTCGTCTCCCGACTCCATTTGCGCGGGAGACGGAGCTGGATCCGCCGGAGTCGTTGCGGCTGCACATTAGGGGCTGTGGGATTAGTGGCACGCGGGTCCGCGTCGACTTCCCCGCCCCTCACGTGATGTATCTTCGTCGGGGATGGAAGACGTTTGCTCATATCCACCGCTTGACGGAGGGGCTCACTCTCCATTTTAAGCTGATGGAGGGTGGCCTTCTCTCCGTCAAGGTCTTCGGGCTCTTTGGGACCCGTGCAAGGTGCTGCATGGAGAGCTCTTCTGATAGTGAAGACTCCTCCTCGGGCGGGAGTGACGAGGAGGACAGCGGCAGCGACGACGAGGGTAGTAGGCGGCAGGATGACGGGTCCGATTAGCTGTCGGGTGCCGCTCCGTGCGGCACCGGCGACCCCATCTTCCGTGTCGCCGGCTCCCTGAACTTCTCGGGGTCGTCTCCTTGGGCGGCCGGCGTTGGGAGGCTGTGGAAGAGGAAGAGGGCGGGCGGCAAGGCCGTCAAGTCGGAGTACGCGGGCACCGATGCCTTCGACGTGTGCTGACGTCCTGCCGCCTCGTCTTCGAGCTCTGCTTCCGGCGTCGCCATCACCATCCAGCCTTTGGACGACCACCAAGATGTTCTCTTGGTGTCTTCTGCCACCCGTAGCTCGCCTAGGCGCTCCTTTTGTCCTTTTCGCCTCCTTGACCTGCCTCCCGAGGAGAGGGACAAGAAAGGGATTACGGGCACCTTATCTCTTTTTAGTTTGTAAGCCTTCGGGCCTTTGAATTTAAAACTTGTAATCCCATCATTCATGTTTTTCATTCCCTATGGACTGTACCTGAGTGGAATGTTTTTAATGAAAAAGGGATGCTTGCTGGGTCATTTGTTTGCGGGTGGAACCCACAACAAGGAGTAAATCCTTGATATCTTCAAGATAAACATTTCCTTGCCCGGCAACAGGCCTTGCCGTCTCCCCACTTCGCTCGACCTTCCTCACGCCTTTGGCGGAGGCAGGGATGAGGCGGGTTCAGGCTCCTTGTTTCATCCTTTCGCTGCCGCGACTACAACCAAACTTGGCCCCAGGAACGAGCCCTAGGGCCTAGAGTTAGGGGAGCACGGTAGCTTAGGGGAAAACGAGGTTTCACATACCTCAGTCCATAATGGAATGCATGATAAGGGATGAAGAACTTATCTGAAGCTGCAGTCCCCGGCAACCCTGGTTCGCCGTGGGTGAATCTTTGCTCTTGCAGCCCCCGGCAATACTGGCTTGCCGGGGGCTAGATGCTGGTCTGTTCCTCTTTTTTCTCCCCAAGTGGTTCGGCACGGATATCTGTGTGTCCTGTGAACCAAAGAAGACAAAAGAAAGACAAAGAGACGCACACTCGACCTCTAAGCTAGGGGTTAGTCGCCGCTAAGCACTATCAACCCTAACCAAGGACGAGACTCGACCTAGCATGCATGCTATAACTTAGGGCGCCAGCGCTTCATTTATTTATGCTCAGGGTCTGCGCCTGGCTTTGTACAAAGGGTTACATGCGTCATCGGCAAGGCTCGTACAAAAGGTAGCTTGCCGAGGGGCCCGGCAAGCCGCGCCTCACGGGTAAAACTTGCGAAGATGCTCAATGTTCCAGGAGTTACTCACCGGAACGACATCTTCGGTCTCCAGGCAGACTGCGCCGGGCCTGGTGACTCGTATTACCCGATAAGAGCCTTCCCACTTTGGCGTCAACTTGTTGGAATTCTTGGCCGATTGAACGCGCCGAAGAATAAGGTCGCCTTCCTCAAAGCTTCGGGCATGAACCTTGCGGCTATGGTAGCGGCGCAAGGCTTGCTGGTAGCGCGCTGCTCTCACAGCCGCCCGAAGACGATCTTCCTCAAGGAGCGTTGCGTCATCTTGGCGCAATTGCTCTTGCTCAAGCTCGTCATAAGCGAGTACTCGAGGTGACCCGTATATGAGTTCCGTGGGGAGAACTGCTTCTGCCCCGTATACCAGGGCAAAGGGTGTCTGGCCGGTGGCTCGATTTGGTGTCGTTTTGATTGACCAAAGAACCGCCGGCAATTCATCAATCCAGCGCCTTCCACTCTTGTGCAGTCTGTCAAAGGTCTTTGTCCTCAGGCCTCGCAGTACTTCAGCATTTGCCCTCTCAGCTTGACCATTGCTTCGTGGGTGAGCAACGGAAGCGAAACAGACCTTGCTGCCGAGGTCTTGAACATATTGCATGAAGGTGTGGCTTGTGAACTGCGTGCCGTTGTTGGTGATAACCCTATTGGGTACACCAAAACGGCACACCAGTCCTTTGAAGAACTTGACAGCTGACTGTGCTGTGACCTTCCTCACTGCTTCCACTTCTGGCCACTTTGTGAACTTGTCGATTGCAACGTACAAGTACTCAAAGCCCCCGACAGCGCGGGGGAAAGGGCCCAGTATGTCGAGCCCCCAGACCGAGAAAGGCCAGGAGAGAGGAATGGTTTGAAGGGCTTGAGCTGGCTGATGAAGCTTCTTTGAATGGAACTGACACGCTTCACACCTGGTGACTAGTGTCGTCGCATCCTGGAGGGCGGTGGGCCAGAAGAAGCCTTGCCGAAACGCTTTGCCGGCAAGGGCCCTTGACCCGATGTGGGATCCACATATGCCTCCATGTATCTCCGCCAACAGCCCCAGTCCTTCCTCTCGAGGGATACACTTCAATTTCACGCCGTTCGGCCTCTTTCTGTATAGGACGTCATCGACGAACTGGTACATAGTAGAGCGACGGGCTACTTTTTCCGCTTCTTCCTGCTCCTCAGGAAGTTCCCCTGTTTGGAGGAATCAGACGGTATGCTGTGCCCACGCTGGAGCCTGGGGCTCGACGGCGAGGACTAAAGGCATTTCCTCCGCTATCGGAGCGGCTGTCTCCATGGCAAGAGCTTGATGCTCTGTCGGAGCTAGCCGTCCCGTGGCGGGCTCAGTGTCTCCGGCAACATCCTTGCCGGCGGCTTCGGGGAGCTCGGCGGGAAAGTACTTGCCGGGCCCTGATTTTCTCCTCTTGTTCTGCTCTATTGATGGATCAATGGATGGCTGAGTTAGCCGAAGCACAAAGGTACCTGGTTCCACAGGTAGCTTGAGGGCAGCGCGTTTTGACAGGTAATCGGCGATATCATTCTCCGCTCGGGGAACGTATTCTGCCTGTATACCGTCAAAACGCTCTTCCAGCTTTCTCACTTCATCGACGTAGGCCTTCATCAACGGGCTCTGATAATCCTTGTTGACTTGCTTGACGGCAAGTTGCGAGTCGCCTCTGACGAAGAGTTTCTTGATTCCGAGGTCCGCCGCGATCCTAAGACCGGCAAGCAGCCCTTCGTACTCAGCCGTATTGTTTGTTGATACCTCCTTGGGGAAGTGCATCTGGATCACGTACTTGAGGTGCTCTCCGGTGGGCGCGACAAGCAGTACGCCAGCCCCGGCGCCCTGTAAGGAGAAAGCTCCATCAAAGTACATGATCCAGTCGCAACTTGCCTCCTTGCCCGGGAGAGCAGTCTCTTGGGCTTCTTCGTCAGGCGTCACGGTCCATTCTGCAACGAACTCCGCTAGGACTCGGCTTTGAATCATCGAGGTACTCTCAAACTTGAGGCCAAAGCTGGACAGTTCCAGTGCACACTCTACGATCCTTCCTGTTGCATCTGGATTGTGCAATATCCGTTGCAGAGGGAGGCGAGTGACGACAGTGATCTCGTGCGCCTAGAAGTAGTGACACAGCTTCCTCGAGGCCATAAGAAGGCCGAAGAGCAGTTTCTGCACACCGGAGTACCTCGATCTAGCCCCCTGCAGGAGGGAACTAACAAAGTAGACCGGGTGCTGCATCATTTTCTTCTTCGGTGGCACTTCAATTGGCTGCGTCATCTCGGCATCGGGCTCCGTCGCTGCTATTACCTCATCATCAATTTCCCTTTGTGCCACTAGTGCGGCGCTGACCACCTGGTTCGTTGCCGCCAGGTACAGCAGCAATGGTTCCTGTGGCCTAGGCGCAACTAGTATTGGCGCGGAGGAGAGGTACCTCTTCAAATCTTGCAATACTGCTTCGGCTTCTGGCATCCACTCCATCGGGCCCGCCTTTTTCAAAATCTTGAAAAGGGGAAGGGCGCGCTCGGCGGACTTGGAAATGAACCTGCTCATGGCGGCAACGCAACCAGCAAGCCGACGCACATCCTTGACTCGCTTGGGCGCTTCAATCTGCTCTATAGCTTTGATCTTGTCCGGATTGGCCTCTATCCCACGCTGTGACACAAAGAACCCGAGAAGCTTGCCAGACGGGACGCCGAAGACGCACTTCTCAGGGTTTAGCTTGAGATTAATCTTGCGTAGGTTTGCAAATGTTTCTTGTAAATCTGATATGAGGGTTGCCCTATTCTTGGTTTTGACCACTATATCATCCATATAAGCTTCCATATTTCTATGGAGCTGGGGTTCAAAACCAATCTGGACCGCCCTTGCAAACGTTGAACCAGCACTCTTCAACCCGAAAGGCATCCGTATAAAGCAATACGTACCACATGGGGTGATGAATGCCGTTTTATCTTCATCTTCCCTTTTCATGAAGATCTGGTGGTAGCCGGAGTAGGCATCGAGGAATGACAGCAGATCACACCCAGCTGTGGAGTCAACAATCTGGTCGATGAGCGGCAACGGGAAGGGGTCTTTGGGACAAGCCTTATTAATATCTATGTAATCAATACACAGCCTCCACTTCCCATTTGCGTTGCGCACTACCACCGGATTGGCCAACCACGTTGGATGAAGCACTCCTCTTACCAAACCTGCTGCTTCCAGTTTCCGGATCTCTTCTCTGATGAACTCTTGTCGTTCCAAAGCTTGCTTTCTGACCCTCTGCTTGACGGGCCACGCATGAGGACAGACAGCAAGATGGTGCTTAATCACCTCCCTGGGAACACCGGGGATGTCGGATGCTTGCCATGCAAACACATCGACATTCGCCGGCAGGAAGGTGACGAGCGGGTCTTCCTATTTGTCGTCAAGGGTGGAGCTTATGGTAAAAGCTCCTCCCGCGCCGTCCTCCTTGACAGAAACCTTCTTGGTTCCCGGCGGAGCTCTCTGGCCCTGGACTTCTTGTTTTTGTCGGCGGAGCTCTCTGGCACGTCCTTGACGGGAGCACTACACTCCGAAGAGGTGCGCTTGCCGGAGTGGGTGCCTGAGGTCTCACCGGTCTTCTTCTTTTGCCTTCTCGGGGCTCCAGCGGCAGGAGCAAGCGCCTTAGCAGTGGCGGCTGCTGCAACTGCTTGTTGGTAGAGTTGGTCAGCGCAAATTAGCACATCCTTCTTGTCTGATGGGACAGTGATGATCGTCACAGGCCCCGACATCTTCAGGGAGTTGTAGGCGTAATGTGACGCCGCCATGAACTTGGCCAGCATTGGGCGGCCAAGGATCCCGTTGTAAGGCAAGGGGATCTTGGCAACGTCAAACACGATCCTTTCCGTCCTGTAGTTCAGATCACTCCCAAAAGTCACGGGCAACATGACCTTTCCCTTTGGTTGACTTCTTCCCGGGTTGACCCCCTGAAACGTGCCCGTCTCTTCGAGGTCTTCATCAGGAATCTGCAATTTCTCGATCACGGCAGGCGAGATTAAGTTCAGACCGGCCCCGCCATCGACTAGCATCTTTGTCACCTTGAGGTTGCGTATTGTTGGTGAAACGAACAATTGCAAGCACCCGACTGCAGTAGTGCGATCAGGGTGATCCTCAGTGTCAAAAATGATAGGTGTGCTGGACCACTTTAGCGGCCTTTGGGCATCAAACGACGGTCCCGCCGCTGTAATCTCACGCGCCCACTGTTTAAGCTGGCGGTGAGAGGTATGCAGCGAGGCGCCGCCATCGACGCACATGGCCTCTGTAGCTTTCTGAAATTCTTGGTCACCAGACTCATCGTCCTCTTCATGATCATTGTCTTCTGGCTTTTTGTCACAGCCCCGAGCGGGCCTCTCCTGCTGTTTATCTTTGCCGCAACGGCCCGCCTGGCCGTCACACTTCTTGCCGGACCCCCCAGCACCGTCCTGGGCTTTCTCCTTGTCCCGCCTCTCATATTCAGCCCTCTGCTTCTTAGCAAGGAGCTCAACCTGTCGGCAGTTCTGGAGATCATGGCCTTTGGTGCGATGGATCTTGCAGTATTGCTTGTCGAAGTTTCCTAGCTTCTCGGCAGCCGCCAAGGCTCGGCAGGCGACACATCCGGCAATTTCATTGCCGGGGTCATCTACCTTGGTTTTCTTGGCGGAGCCGGCATCGTCAGATCCCTCGACGGCAAGCACAGCTTTACCTTTGCGCTTCCTGTTGCGGTGCCGGCCTTTCTTCGCCGGGGCGGTAGTATCCTCATCTGAGGAGTCGGTTTCCACACCGGCATCTTCGCCGGGGTACTTCCTTCCCTCTTCAGCTCGGGCACATTTGTCAGCAAGAACATAGAGTTCTGTCACATCTTTCACCTTGTTCATTGCCAGTTCTTCGCGCATCTTGCGGTTACGCACGTTCTGATGGAACGCACTGATGATGGCGGCAGGGTGAACATCAGGGATATTGTACTGTACCCAGCTGAACCTATGTATATACTTGCGCAGACTCCCGCCTCCCTTCTGGGAATGACATGCAGGTCACTTGCTTGGCCATGGGCTTGGTGACCCCCAGTAAAGGTGCCCACAAACTCATGGCACAAATCCGACCAGGAGGAAATAGAGTCTACCGGCAAGTGCATCAACCATGACATGGCGTTGGGTTTAAGAGCCAATGGAAAGTAATTCGCAAGCACCTTATCGTCGCGGGCTCCGGCGGTTTGCATCGCGATGGTGTAGATGCTGAGGAACTCAGACGGGTGAGTCTTGCCGTTGTACTTTTCGCCAACGTCGGGTTTGAAGGTGCGGTGAGTGGGCCACTGGAACTGCCGCAGCTCACGAGTAAAAGCCGGACAGCCTACCTCGTAAGGTAGGCCTCCAGGGCTCTCCGGGGCCGGGTGGTTCACAGCAGGCCCTGCTCGCCTGTCTGACTGGTGGCGTGCTCCGCGACCGCGTTTGATAGTAGTTCGAGCGTCTTCATGGGCTCGTTCCCGAAGAACTTGGCGCTGGTCACAGTTTGTCCGCGGGTCAGATGATGCTATGGAGATGTCGTCGCCCGCGATATCGCAATGAGCCGGTGTCCGCGGTACCGGATGGGGAAGAGGTGAATGCACCGTGGTCGCGGTGCCGCCGGCTTTTCCGCCACTGGTCCACGGGACTCCATCGGAGCGTCGACCCGGGGGCCCCACCGGACTTGGTTCGTATTTGTTGGCCACCGCAACAAGGCTTCAGATAGTGGCTCTCCATTCATCGAGTTTCCCCATAGTGGGAGGAAAGTCGAGGAACAACTGCGCGCGCGCCAGGGCCTCTGCTGGCGTCGGTGGTAGCGAAACCTGCACAGATCGCGACGCGCTTCGACTTCTGACCATGTCAGAAGGAGCTCTATCACGACCCCGTGGTCGCATGCCATTTTCACCAGCGCCTCGGCGAGTGGGCAGGTCTTCTACGTCCCGGGGGTGGCGCTCGGGGCTCTTCTCGCGGCGACGCCCGGGATCTTCGGTGTGATGACGCCGTTCGTCACGCGCTGCCTGGGAGGAGCGCGCTGTTGGCGCCGGCGTGGGAGTCTTGGAGGCCCTTACGTCGCCTTCGGGTGATGCAGCAGCGATCTTGGAAGGCCCCGCGCCACCCGCGGAGGGCCTGGCTCCGTCTTTGGATTCGGCGGTGTGTGGCCCATTACCAGGCACACGAACATCACCGTCTCCCAAACTCTGGCTGCTGGGATGGTGTTGGTGTTCACGAGCAGCGCACTGGGTCCTTTCTGCGACCGGTCCGCTGCTCGCCCACGTCAGGATGGGTTGTCCGGCTTCCGAATGGCCAACCGCCACCGTCGTCTTCTTCTTGGGTGCCATGATGATGAAGAAGCGCCGAACTAACTGCTAAAGCCGATTCTCACAACTGCGCCCCCTACCTGGCGCGCCAATGATGTCGGTGGGAACGACACCTATGGGATCACAAGAATCCCTACTGTGGTTAGCGGGGCGCGGGGTCGTGAGAAGAGCGAATCTAACAGGTAGCACACAGTTCGTTTATCTAGGTTCGGGCCGCGAGGATGCGTAAAACCCTACTCCTGCTTTGGTGGATTGTATATCTATGTTCTTGATCTAGCTATGGGGCGTGAGGAGCTCCAAAAAGCTGAATCCTTCTCCTAGTCGCCTCGGGCCTCCTTTTATAGAAAAAGGGGTTTCCACAGTGGCACACAGGAGGTGTAAAGGGTACAATGATGCGAGGTTATCCCTCGCATTACATGACAAGGCGCATTTAATGCATCTTGCTTAGGTGTCCTTGCTTTATCGAGGACGGGGGAGAAACCTGTCTCGTCCGTCGCCGCTCCTTCTTGTGTTGACACGCGCCCTGGCAAGCGGCGCCTGTGATGCCATGTAGGTAGGCAGGCAGCTGAGGTGGCGCAGTGGTGGGTCTTCACGAAGATCTGCATGCCGCCATGCAGGTGCCTACCCAGCTAGTCGGGTCGGCAGCTACATGCGAACGACGGTGGAGGTTTAGTCGGCATGGGCCTGGTGGTGGTCCTGCGGATGTCCTTGGCAAGGGCCTTGCCGGGGCCCCGACAAGGGTTTTGCCGAGGCACCTGCTGTCATCCCCGGCAAGGTTGTAAGTGCATCTAGTGCCACCCCTAGTTGGTTTTGGAGTATTGACCACAAACCTAGTTGAGGACTAATGTGTTTGTGAGAATTGCAGGATAACACAAGCAGAAGTCCCTCATTGATTCGGTTTCACTACAAGAGATGACCCCTAAAATGTACGAAGACATTGAAGCCAAAGGTGGTATATGACGATATTCACATTGAAGACTATGACAAAAGAAGACACGTTATGAAGCCTATGGAGCTCGAAGACTTAGATCTTTTGTAGTTCTTTTTCTTTTTGTGTTGAGTCATAGGAACCACCGTACTGTTAAGTGGGGTCCAGGAGAACTAGTCAGAATGACTGAAGTGATGCCTAAACCAAAAACCTATGTCTTCGAGTGAAGACAATGAGAGCGAATCTTGTCCAGAGCCGGACAAGTCAGCTTTGCTTGTAGCCCAAGTAAAGTTGCCATGAGAGTTTGAAATCTGACCGTTGAGACACGTGTCAGTTCCTTAGTGACCCAGGGTCATTTCGGAAAAATCAGGTCGGGTTGCCAAGTGGCTATAAATAGCCCACCCCCTACAACCATAAACGGTTGGCTGCTCAGATTGCAGTGCACGGCTTTTGTCGTTTGAGAGCAACCCACCTCGAAGCCTTTGAGAGAAAATTCCTAGCGAGGAGAAAAGCCCTAACCACCCAGAGCCAGAGAACATTGGGCATCACTTAAGTCTTCTTGTCTGTGTGATCTGAAGACTTATTACACTTGAGGACTGTGAATCCTCCAGACGGTTAGGCGTCGCGTTCAGAGCATCCAAGAGACATTGTGGATTGCCAGTGAACGAAGTCTGTGAAGGTTTGGGAGTCTACCTTGAAGACTTACCAGAGTGATTGGGCGAGGACTATGTGACCTTAGCTCAAGGAGAATACGGTGAGGACTTGGTGTCCTGAGCTGCGTGTTCAGGACTGGGTGTCCGGGACTGTGTGTCCTAAGGTTTAAATACCTAGCCGCTCCAACCAGACGTACAGTTGTCACAGCAACTGGAACTGGTCCAACACATCATTGTCTTCAACGAGTCACTGGTTTCATCTTCACTTCCTTTTACTTACTGTTACTCATTGTGAAGCCATTGCATGCTTGCTCTATCTTTTGTCTTCACAACGTGAATGTATGATCTGTTTGGCTTCATAACTTCTTCCTACCTGATCCTTATTACACTGCAGCTATTTGTCATTGTGCTTTCACTCTATTGAATACTTGACCATGGCTTGCCTAGTGTAATCTAACTTCCGCTGCATAGTAATAGGCATATCTCTACTGTTTGTCTTCATAACTTCCACGTTTTGAAGACTTTCATAAAAATCGCCTATTCACCCCCCCTCTAGTCGATATAACGCACTTTCAATTGGTATCAGAGCAAGGTGCTCCCTTGTTCTGTGTGATTCGGTTTAACCACCTGGAGTTTTAGCTATGTCGACTGCAGGGATAATCAAAGTCTCCGCTGCGTGCCCCGTCTTCGATGGAACTGAATATCCCTACTGGAAGAATAAGATGCGCATGCATCTTGAAGCCATTGACGTCGACCTATGGTATGTCGTCGAGAACGGCGTTCCCAAGGCTGGAGAAGGTGTCACTGCTGCTGATGTCAAGAAATTCGTTCAACTGGACTCTACTGCCAAGAACATCATCTGTGGTCATCTGACCAAAGGACAGTATGGCCGTGTGAGTGCTTTGAAGACATCCAAGCTGGTCTGGGACTGGCTCTCCAAGGTCAATGAAGGCATCTCAACCCAGAGAGATCAAAGAATCAGTGTCCTTCGCAATCTCTTCAACCGCTTCAAGCGAAATGACAATGAGAATGTCCAGCACACATTTGACCGACTCACTGACATCACAAATGAGCTTCAAGCCCTCGGCGCCACTGAGATCACCAAACATGAAATCGTCAAGACGCTGCTGAGATCACTTGATAGTTCGTTTGACATCCTAGCCCTGATGATTCAAGAACGTCCTGATTTCAAGACACTCGATCCGTCTGACATACTTGAGAGGCTCAACACACATGAGTTTCAGCTTTCTGAGAAAAGAGATATCTACGGTCCAAACTATGGGCGAACTCGTGCCTTGAAGGCAAAAGCTGTTTCCTCATCTGAAGAAGAATCTGACAGCAGTTCTGATGATCCTGAAGACATTGGAAGGGAACTTGCAATGCTAGTGAAGAAGTTCCAAAAATTCACCAAGAAGAAAGGCTTCAGAAAGTCTTCACGATCAAGCTCAAGGAATGATGAAGCTTCTGCTCATGACTACAAGAAGAAAACATGCCACAAGTGCAAGAAAACTGGACACTTCATCTCTGAGTGTCCACAGTGGGACAATGAGAACAGAAGGAAGAAGAAGAGCAAGGAATATGACTCTGACGACAAGAAGAAGAAGAAATACTCAAAGTCTTCTTCCAAGTCTTCCTCAAAGTCTTCATCACACAAGAAGAGCTCATCTGGCAAGGCACGTGCGTTTGTTGGCAAGGAAATGGATTCAGAGGAGGAGTCCGCTTCTGAGGAGGCAGAGGTGGAGTCTGAGGAGGAGTCTGATTCTGGCATTGCGAGTCTGGCTACAGCATACGTCGCCAAGTCCATCTTCAACACTGAAGACAATGACTTCATCACCGACACCGATGCAAATGACAAGAACGACTCCACTCCTACCTACTGCTTCATGGCACGCGGTGCCAAGGTAAACACACGCACTACTCGCTATCAAACATCTAGTGACGATGACTCTGACTGTGATTCAAAACCCAGCTACAAAACACTTGCTAAAATTGCAACTGAACAACAGAAAGCTATGGAACATATTCAAAAACTGTTAGACAGAAGCGATGATCTGTTGGGTGCTGAAATGACTCGATCTGAATCCTTAATTGAAGACATAAAAAATCTTCACGTTAAGTATCAGGAACTTGAAGATCGTCTTGATACTCTCTCAACAACTCATGAAAAGCTTTCCTATGATTATCTTCAAAGGAAGCAAGAACTTGAGAAATTGAGAGCGGCTCATGAAGATCTTCAAAAGGAAAACGAGTCACTTCGCGCCGAACAGATCAGTTCCGCTCAGGAAGGATTTGAACCACCATGTCTTAAATGCATTGAGCGTGATAATGCTACTTCTGTTGCTGAATGTTCCACTGCTACTGCTGTTGCAATATCTTCAACTGTTGATGTGGTAACTAACCCCTCTGCTGAGGATACCACTGCTATTGCTGATGAGAATGCTAGGTTGAAGACATTGCTTGAAACAGGGATGTACAAAAGTCTTAAAGGACATCAGACATTATGTGATGTCCTCAAGAAGCAGATTCTGAACCGAAACCCTAGGAAAGAGGGTGTTGGGTTCGTAAGGAAAATAAATGCAGATGGCTCTTACTGGAAACCTGAGCAGTACCCCAAAACCACATGGGTTGCTGCAAAGGAACCTTCAGCAGATCCATCCAATTTATCTGGCTTCACTTGTGCTAACCCCATTATCATTGATGAATCCTTTGATGCAAACTATAAACTGTTTAAGAATCAGAATGGTGAAGTGTTTGCCAGGTACATTGGTACTAACTGCAGGAATGGACCGCCTATGAAGAAGATCTGGGTTCCGAAAAAGTGTCTGGAAAATCTTCCTGTGAATGTCTTCATGACACCTCACTTGAAGAAGACAAACCTCAGACCAAAGGCTTCATACGGTCCAAAGGCTTCATACAAACAGAGGACTCACCTGAGTCACACTAACGCAAATGTTTTGCAGGGAAACCATACTCAGGCATATGAATATGAGAGCGGTTCATCAAACCGTCATGTTCATATGACCAAAAATTATTCTGCTTATTCTTATGAGTACTATTGTCCACCTGCAAGACTGTTTGCTAAGGCTTCAAAGCCAAAATTCTCAGATGCTGCACTTAGACTTATTGCTTCTAAGCCACCCTTGAAGATGTGGGTGGTTAAGAAGCTTAACTCTCTTTTGCAGGGAAAGGTCTCCAGCAGAAAACCAAAATCTTCTGACGCTATTGCTGGGGACCTTAAAAATCTTGTAGGGCGCAAGATAAAATGCCCGAATGGCATCATTATGTACTTCGTTCCTGAATCGCATGCTACTCTCCCTATTAGTCCTAATCTGGATCTAAGTTTTCATAACCCACTGGTTCGTCAAATGTTTTTGCTTCACAATTCTCTTCGTGAAGCCTATCCCCCTAACTGCACTGTAGGGTACGACACCAGCGTCTTCAAAGTCTTCAGAATGGATTATTGACAGTGGGTGTACAAATCACATGACTGGCAAAAGAAGCCTTCTTATGGACTCAACCTTACGTCCATCCGACAAGAGCCACATCACATTTGCTGACACTGGTAAAAGTAAGGTATTGGGTCTAGGTAGAGTTGCAATCTCAAAGGATCAACACATGGATAAAGTCATGCTTGTTGAATCCCTTGGCTTCAACTTAATGTCTGTCTCAATGCTTTGCGATTTGAACATGATCGTAATGTTTGGAAAATATCGTTGCCTAGTACTAATGGAATCTGACAAGTCTCTAGTGTTTGAAGGGTATCGAAAAGATGATCTGTACGTGGTAGATTTCTCAGCAGGGCCACAACTTGCAGTATGTCTTCTTGCAAAAGCTTCAGAATGCTGGCTTTGGCATCGGAGGCTTGGGCATGCTGGCATGAGGAACCTCCACACCCTTGCGAAGAAGAAGCATGTCATAGGCATCGAGGGCGTCAAGTTCAAGAAAGATCACTTATGCGGTGCCTGTGAAGCAGGGAAGATGACAAGGGCAAAACATCCCTTCGAAGACAATCATGACTACTACTCAACCCTTCGAACTGCTCCACATGGATCTTTTCGGTCCCACTCACTACTCAACTTTTACTACTACTGCTTGCCTCTATGGCTTCGTCATTGTTGATGATTACTCTAGATATACTTGGGTGCACATAATCCTTTACAAGACTGAAGTGCAGGATGTCTTCAGACGCTTCGCCAATCGTGCTATGAACAATTTTGGCGCCAAGATAAAGCACATCAGAAGTGACAATGGCACTGAATTCAAGAACACTGGCCTTGATACATATCTTGATACCTTGGGCATCACACATGAATTCTCAGCTCCGTACACGCCACAGCAGAATGGCGTCGTCGAACGCAAGAACAGAACACTCATTGAGATGGCCAGAACAATGCTAGATGAATACAAGACTCCAAGAAAATTCTGGACTGAAGCCATTGACACTGCATGCCATACAATCAATCGTGTTTATCTTCACAAGCTTCTGAACAAGACATCTTATGAACTCCTAACTGGCAAGAAGCCAAATGTCAGTTACTTCAGAGTATTTGGCGCAAGGTGCTGGATCAAGGACCCACACCACACCTCAAAGTTTGCACCAAAAGCACATGAGGGTTTTATGCTTGGATATGGAAAGGATTCGCACTCCTACAGAGTCTTCAATCTCTTTCATTACAAAGTGGTTGAAACAGTGGATGTGCGGTTCGATGAGACAAATGGTTCACAAAGAGAGCAACTGCCAAATGTGCTAGATGAAGTTCCAGCTAGTGAATCAATCAAGCTTATGGGAACTGGAGAGATTATACCTTCTGAAGCTCATCCTGAAGAAGAACTTATCATCTCAGCACCTGATCAACATGAAGACAATGCTCAGCCTGAAGACATTCCTCCCAACAACAACACAGATCAGCAAGAGCAAAGTCTTCGCCCTGTACATCCTCGTGTTGCCAATGAAGTGCAGATTGACAGAATAATTGACAGCATCAATGCACCTGGTCCACTCACTCGTTCAAGGGCAACTCAGCTAGCAAATTTCTGTGGGCACTTCGCATTCGTCTCAATATCAGAACCCAAGAAAGTTGAAGAAGCCTTCATGGAACCTGAATGGATTCAAGCTATGCAAGAAGAGCTTCAACAGTTTGAGCTGAATAATGTATGGGAACTGGTTAAGCGTCCTGATCCACGGAAGCACAACATAATAGGCACCAAATGGATATACCGCAACAAGCAAGATGAGCATGGTCAAGTTGTCAGAAACAAAGCTCGTCTCGTTGCTCAAGGATATACTCAAGTGGAAGGCATTGACTTCGATGAAACATTTGCTCCTGTGGCTAGGCTTGAAGCCATACGCATACTGCTGGCCTATGCAAATCATCATAACATACTTCTATATCAAATGGATGTGAAAAGTGCCTTTCTCAATGGCAAGATTGAAGAAGAAGTGTATGTTGCACAACCGCCTGGCTTTGAAAATCCAAAACATCCTGACATGGTATACAAGCTCAACAAGGCACTGTATGGCCTCAAACAAGCCCCTAGGGCCTGGTATGACACACTCAAATACTTCCTGAAGAGCAAAGGCTTCATACCTGGTTCCCTGGATCCCACTCTTTTCACGAAGACATATGATGGTGAACTGTTTGTGTGCCAAATATATGTGGATGACATTATCTTCGGCTGCACCAATCAGAAGTACAGTGAAGAGTTTGGATATATGATGCAAGAGCAATATCAGATGTCCATGATGGGGGAGCTGAAGTTCTTCCTTGGTCTTCAAATACGACAACAACGCAATGGCATCTTCATATCTCAAGAGAAGTATCTCAAAGATTGCCTGAAGAAGTTCGGTATGCAAGACTGCAAAGGCTTCACAACACCAATGCCAGCCAAACATCATCTAGGTCCTGACGACAATGGTAAAGAGTTCGATCAAAAGGTATACCGCTCCATGATTGGTTCTTTGCTTTATTTATGTGCATCTAGGCCAGATATTATGCTTAGTGTTTGCATGTGTGCTCGATTTCAAGCGGCACCAAAGGAGTCGCATCACTTAGCTGTGAAGCGAATTCTTCGATATTTGGCTCACACCCCAACTCTAGGATTATGGTATCCAAAGGGCTCAGAGTTTGATTTGGTTGGATTTTCGGATGCTGATTATGCTGGTGACAAAGTTGATCGCAAGTCTACATCAGGCACATGTCACTTTCTGGGACGATCACTTGTATGTTGGTCTTCAAAGAAGCAGAACTGTGTATCTCTCTCCACTGCTGAATCTGAATACATTGCTGCTGGATCTTGCTGCGCTCAGCTTCTGTGGATGAAGCAAACACTCAAGGACTATGGCATTCATCTGAAGCAAGTGCCACTTTACTGCGACAACGAAAGCGCCATCAAGATTGCCAACAACCCAGTTCAGCACTCGAAGACAAAGCACATTGAAATTCGTCATCACTTTCTCAGAGATCATGTTGTGAAGGAAGACATTGATATCATACACGTCAACACTGAAGAGCAATTGGCAGATATCTTCACCAAGCCCTTGGATGAGAAGAGGTTTTGCAAGTTACGGTGTGAGCTAAATATCCTGGAATCCTCAAATGTCCTGTGATCAGGCACACATCCTAACACTTATGCATATTGATGACTTAGATGTGCAACACACAAAGTAAAGTATATCTTCAATCAATGAAGACATACATTCTAAGTGTGAATACATTAATGTGGAATTTGACTTCGGAGCGCCACGATAATTGTGCGCCGTGTCTGGGTCTAATACTTCCTATACGGTGGGTAACGCCACCACCAAACGTTCTATTTTGAAGTGTTTCACTCATGGCGTTACCTTGCAATGTCTTCACATTTGGTTTGGCTTCGAACTCAACATGTCTTCATGATTATCTTCACTATGTTGATTATATAGATATATATATATACTAGTGTTCTGTCCTCTACAGCATTCACTTATAGCTATGTCTTCTTGGTTGAATCTTTTGAACTAAGTGAATGTGATCGGACCCTAATCTCTCTATGCTTTCTATCTCAAATTCTATCTCTCCAAGTCATATGCATTCTATTGAAACTGTCGAATGTCTTCACTGCGTCCTTGTCAGCAGAAGATATAGAGACAACCATAAAGTCCGTTTTCAATGCTCATTCCTCCACATAAAATCCGGAGAAGCAGGAACGACCGCCCGACAATCCAGGCGTGCGTGGGACGTGGAACAAACCCCAAACTTCCGCAAACTGGCCACGCGTTCCTCAGATGCGAATCGCCAGGGGCACCTGTGTAATAGCACAGTGCCGCCCCTGAGCCTATAAATTCACACTTACCGCGGTCATTATCTCCTTCTTCCACCCTCGCACGAACCCTAGCGCCACCGCTAGCTCTCGACGACGCCGGCGACGAAGCGCTTCGCTGCCGCAACCTCTCCGACGCCGTCTTCACGCCGACCGCGGACATCGTCCTCTCCGCCGTCGACGTAGGTGTCTTCCGTCGCCAAGTTAGGGCACGGAGGACTGAACTGCTCGGCATCATCTCCCACTCCGTCTAGCAGTTCCAAGTGTGGTAAATAAAACTTCTTTTTACAGCCCCTTTTGATCTCATGGTTCTGTCACTTTCTACCATAAGAAGTTTCTCTTCACACAAGTTAGATCTCTCAATCTGCATCTCATAACATGCCTAGTATATTCACTTGTGCTTCATGAAGTAGTTAGATTCCTCACTTGTACTGATCTGTGGGTTCGTACAAATCTGGAACCAACTTCTTATCTATGAGTGAATGTCTTCGCACGATGAGGTCAATGTCTTCTAAACTGATTAATCTTCAAAACCTTCTGAGAATGCATATGACCTCTTCCCCTTCCCTCGCACCTTAATGCTGTCACAGGTACATGTCCGTGGGAGAATCCTTCGGTTCTCATAGTCTGCATTCATTTGCAGAATTCCTACAGCATCACATAAATTCTCCTGAAGCCAGTTCCTGTTGGTCCAGCAAAAGAAAGCCTTTGAAGCCTTTGAAAGTTTTGAAGCCTTTCAAGTTAAAGTTTATGGCTTCAGAAGCAGCAGCAAGGAAGGGGGGCAGACAGAGACATGGAGGAACTTCCAAAGATCTGCCTGAAGACCTGGCAGAAATGTATAAAACAGATCCTGAAGAGAATTATGGGCAGCGCAAGACCCGAATCCAATGGATTCGACGCTATTGGGCTGAACAATGGTTCAAATACCGCTTCACAACCCAAGAGTATGCTGAGAAAAGTGCCATCAAAAGTCCGTGGGGAGACATCTTATACAAGAACCTTGTACCCAGGACCAGAGATGAAGCTATTGCCCAAAGCTTCTATCCATGCATGGTTCGTGGGTCACAGCCTGATGATGCACATCCGTCGTCACTACTCTGGTGTCGTGACGACAATCTGTTCAAGCGCAACTTCCAGTTTGGCCAACAATCAGCGAAGCAGAACAAGAAGAAATTTGGGTTAGACTTCAACCCTGGTCCCTCAGCACCAAGGGCAGATGGCACACGCTACGCAGAACCCAATATCATCGGTCCGTATGCCAACCTTGAGGGCCTCATCACCCGCATCTTAGTCCAAGGGACTGCCGTGAATGACCCTCCAGCTGACTCTGAGTCTGATGAAGCTCCTGCTGTACCGAAGCCCAAGCAGTCGAAGAAGCCAAAAGCTTCAAAGCCAGCCCCTTCATAAAAAATCTCAAGGGCGAAGCCATTGGCAACTGCACCTCCTGAAGACAGTGTGCAGTCTGAAGACGTATCCCGCGTCTCCAAGCCCCAGAAGGCCAAGGTGCCTCAGCCACACACCGGCAAAGAGCTCACAGCTGCTGCCATTCTGCGCAGCAAAGCCATTGATCTATCAAGTGATGAAGATCTTGGAGATGACGCTCTCGAGCAGCTCATCAAGAGCAAAGAAGAAGCTGAAATCTTCAACAATTTGCCTCTCTTTGATGTCGCCATCATCCACAACTTCATCGACGAATGGTTTGCCACACCAAACATCAGCTTCGAAGATCTGCAGCTGCCCGTTGGCCTCAGCGTCGCCTTCCAAGGCGCTATTGCTTCAGAACTTGCAATTGCCCAGCGCATTGTTGAACTGAAGCAGAAAATTGATCATGAAAAGGCTCAGTTCAAGAAGAATATGGCCAAGCTCAGTGTGCAAGAAGTGAAGAGCTTCAAGATCATGTTGCATGAGCTTAAGGAAAACTTTCTGAAGAAGCATGCAGAAGCTCAGGGCTCACGTGAGCGGATGAAGTCTCTGGCTGAAAGATGTGTACAAGCCTACAATGAGGCTGAGAAGCGCAAGGCACTTGGGCGTCCTGGCATCGACCCCAAGATGGCCGCGAAGAAGAAGAAAAAGCCTGCTATGGCTGAACCAGAGGCACCTAGGCAAGAAGCAGTTACAATTGTCTTCGCAACTGCAACGACTGGCTCGAAGCCAAAGAGCTGGTCAACAGCTTCAGAGCTTAAGAGGACAAGAACTGCTGAGGCTGAAGCAAGGAAAAGGAAAAGCTCTGAAGCCTCTCCTACTGCCCCCAGCAAGAAGAAGCGAAAGATCAAGAAATCTCGGGCTGCTCCCACAGAGCCCTTGATAGTTGAACCTATCTCTATGGTTCACCCCAACACAGAACAGCAACTGACAGTTCATGAGCCTGCTTCCACAGAGGCTCCTAAAGCTGAAGACATACCAGCAGCCGACCCCATTGCTGCTAAAGACATTGGTCATCAGGACAATGTACAAGATGATGCAGCCCTTCCTTAGAATGAACAAAGCGAACTAATCAGCATTGGTCATCCTCTGACGCCAATTGCACAAGATGCGTCATGGGCGGATCGCCCCCAAGAGGAAGAAGACTTTTAGGCCCAGCCCGCTCCAACACCACAGGCGTCGTCTACGTTCCGCAGGCTTCGCAAAGGTCCAAGGCCTCAAGTTTGTGCTGAAGACATTCCGGCTGCATCAGCCGAAGAAAATGAAGAAGTACCACAAGATCCTACTCCCCCGCTACACTCTGAAGCAGTTCTCCAGGAGAACATGCCTAAGTCTAACCCTCCAGCTAGTCGAGTGGAGGCTGAAAATGTTGAGGCTGCCACAACAAACACTGAAGCCAATGTGGAGCCCTCCCCACCAAAAGCTTCAGCAGACAGCGAAGCTACTAATCAAGACACTTCTGTTCCTGAGTCTGCTGCAGCTCCTCAATTTGATTACCATGTTGAGCACAGGCCTCATGTCCAGAAGCCAGTCCCGAGGCTGCCAAGGTTCCCAGGTCCTGCATCATCACCTGGATCCTTTGACATCAATAGCTTCAAGGCAGCTCCAAGAACCCATATTCAAGGGAAAGGATTTCATCAGATAGGTTCTGGAGCTATCCTCAGCGTAGCTACTATTCATGCATCCTATACAACCAAGGTCGCATCTTCCCGCACAAGCGCCTTGATGTTGAAGCCATTGCTGGTCTGCCCTGTCTAGAGGAAGCTTTGGATTGCTTTAAGCAAGTGGGTCTGCTGCAGTTTGTCACTGATGAAGAGCACTGGAATGAAGAGCTTATGCTTCAGTTCTATGCCACCCTCCACATTAAAGGATACAACAGAGATCCGAAGACTTGGGTCCTGGAGTGGATGACCGGCAATGTCCATCATGAAGCCAATGCATTCGATATCATTGAGCTCACCGGCCTGCCCACTCCTGGCGAACTCTTCGAGGAAGGCTGTCCACTACACACTGAAGCTCTTGAGAGCATATTCCAGAGGCCTGAACCAAATATGAGTCAGATGCTCTCCATGATGAAGCCATTGCCCCACGATGCTCCTTATCCAACAGAGTTCTTCATTGAAGACTTTGAGTTCCTGCCCAGAACCATCTATCACATTATCCGACGGACTCTCTGGCCTATTAAAGGGCACTCTCCAAATGCCAAGATCGAGGGTGCAATGAAGACTCTGATATTCTGTATCCTTCATGGCAAAAGCTTCAACGCACGGGATTTCTTCATACGCCAACTAGCTGCATCAGGCTCAGATCTGTTTGGTTTGAAGTTCTATGCTCCTTGGGTAATGAGACTGATCAAGCTTCACTCTGCGATCTCATATCAGCCCTCAGCCCGCAACCATCGGATCTTCTTGCCAGATGTGGATACCTCTGCTGAAGCTATATATCCTGAGCCTGCCAAGCAACCTTTGAGTCTTCAGAATGCAGAACACCAGAGCTTCACTCAGAACGATGAAGGTGTTGAAGCCATCTCCAGGGTGTATCCTTTGGCTGGCACTACACGTGCGCCGCACCCTGCTTCAACTGAAGCCACTGATAGTGCAACTGCTTCAAGACCCAAGAAGCGCGCTCGTGTTCTCAATAACCGAGAGCTTCTTGTGGCCTTCATCAAAAACAAGATAGGCATCATGACTGGCTCAAGCGTCAGATGAAAAGCCTCTTGGTGGATGTTAATCGTCTTCGAAATCTTGCCACCAAGAATGCTTTCGTCACTCATGAAACCTGTCGTCGTACATGGAAAGGACTATCAATGATGTGTACTGAAGCTGAACTTGAAGAGGATGGCTTCACTGAGCGATTCAAGTTTGACACCACACCTCCTAGAAGGGCTGTGATGCAAAACACACCATCACTTGAAGATTCTGAGTTTTCTTCATCTGCTGCCACAGTCACTGCCAGAATCATTGATGAAGAAGACGATGCTACATCACCGCCACCTGCTTCAGCACCTCCAAGCTCTTCTGCACCGCCAAACACCTCCAATGACCCTGCTGCTTCTGGGAACGAATAGACACTCTATGTCTTCAAACCTTTTTGGTCCTTGCTAACAAAAGGGGGAGAAGCATATGGGTTGATAGTCTTCAAGCGGGTCCATATGGGCGGGTGCTTTATGTTTTTCTATATTTTGCTTCGTGCTTACAACTCTCATTTTTGCTTCATTTGGTTCTTTGAGTTCTAACACTAAAACTCGATGGTCGTCAGCTACCTATTTGCCACCCTGTTTTGCGAAGATAAATTCCGCACTTATCTCATTCTGCATACGTCCATTTTCCATTATGCATGTCATTATCTTCATACACTTTCACATGCATAGTGGATTGTCATCATAAGCTGAAGTGGATCTCCACAAGTACAACCTGCCATGTGCATTTGCATTCCAAAAGAAAATTAACATATATGCACATCTTCAGGGGGAGCCCTTACAACTTATGAAGACAATTCCTTATCCTTTACAATTTCACAGACTATATTCCCCGTTGAAAACTTCAACTAGTTTGTCATCAATCACCAAAAAGGGGGAGATTATAAGTGCATCTAGTGCCACCCCTAGTTGGTTTTGGAGTATTGACGACAAACCTAGTTGAGGGACTAATGTGTTTGTGAGAATTGCAGGATAACACAGGTAGAAGTCCCTCATTGATTCGGTTTTACTACCAGAGATGACCCCTAAAAATGTATGAAGACATTGAAGCCAAAGGTGGTATATGAAGATATTCACATTGAAGACTATGACAAAAGAAGACACGTTATGAAGCCTATGGAGCTCGAAGACTTAGATCTTTCGTAGTTCTTTTTCTTTTGTGTTGAGTCATAGGAACCACCGTACTGTTAAGTGGGGTCCAGGAGAACCAGTCAGAATGACTGAAGTGATGCCTAAACCAAAAACCTATGTCTTCGAGTGAAGACAATGAGAGCGAATCTTGTCCAGAGCCGGACAAGTCAGCTTTGCTTGTAGCCCAAGTAAAGTTGCCATGAGAGTTTGAAATCTGACCGTTGAGACACGTGTCAGTTCCTTAGTGACCCAGGGTCATTTCGGACAAATCAGGTCGGGTTGCCAAGTGGCTATAAATAGCCCACCCCCTACAACCATAAACGGTTGGCTGCTCAGATTTCAGTGCACGGCTTTTGTCGTTTGAGAGCAACCCACCTCGAAGCCTTTGAGAGAAAATTCCTAGCGAGGAGAAAAGCCCTAACCACCCAGAGCCAGAGAACATTGGGCATCACTTAAGTCTTCTTGTCTGTGTGATCTGAAGACTTATTACACTTGAGGACTGTGCATCCCCAGATGGTTAGGTGTCGCGTTCAGAGCATCCAAGAGACATTGTGGATTGCCAGTGAACGAAGTTTGTGAAGGTTTGGGAGTCTACCTTGAAGACTTACCAGAGTGATTGGGCGAGGACTATGTGACCTTAGCTCAAGGAGAATACGGTGAGGACTTGGTGTCTTGAGCTGCGTGTTCAGGACTGGGTGTCCGGGACTGTGTGTCCTAAGGTTTAAATACCTAGCCGCTCCAACCAGACGTACAGTTGTCACAGCAACTGGAACTGGTCCAACACATCATTGTCTTCAACAAGTCACTGGTTTCATCTTCACTTCCTATTACTTACTGATCACTCATTGTGAAGTCATTGCATGTATGTTCTATCTTTTGTCTTCACAACGTGAGTGTATGATCTGTTTGGCTTCATAGTATCTTCCTACCTGATCCTAATTACACTACAGCTATTTGTCACTATGCTTTCACTCTGTTGATACTTGACCATGGCTTGCCTAGTGTAGTCTAACTTCCGCTGCATAGTAATAGGCATATCTCTACTGTTTGTCTTCATAACTTCCACGTTTTGAAGACTTTCATAAAAATCGCCTATTCACCCCCCTCTAGTCGATATAACACACTTTCAAAGGTGCTTGCCGGGGGCCTTGTGGTTTTCCTCGGTTGGGATCCCGCCAAGGGTCGTCATCTTCTATAGTGTGTATCTGATCTTGAATGTCCTCACAAAGATCTGCATGCCACCACGGGGATGTTTCCCGAATCCTTGCCCCATGGGGGCAGTGGACTCAAGAGTAATTTGCTCCGTAGGTGTGGGGCGAGTTGCCGCGGCAAGGGTCTTGCCGGGGTTGCTAAAACTGTCTCCCGGCAAGGATCTTGCCGGGGGAGTCCGCTTCATCCCCTTTGCTCTTCGTGGTCTTGGCCTTGGCGTCGTTCTAGTTCTCTTGAGCTTCGGTCTTACCCTGGCTCACCTCCCTTGCCTTGCTTGGCATGGTGGTTGAAAGTGCGTTATATCGACTAGAGGGGGATGAATAGGCGATTTTTATGAAAGTCTTCAAAACATGGAAGTTTCGAAGACAAACGATAGGAATAAACCTATTACCATGCAGCGGAAGTTAGACTACACTAGATAAACCATAGTCATGTATTCAATGAAGTGAAAGGACAATGACTAATAGTAGCTAGGTAGTAAGGATCAGGCAGGAAGATATTAAGAAGCCAAACGGATCACACAGTCACTCAGTGAAGACAAAAGATAGAGCAAACATGCAATGACTTCACACAGAGTAACAGTAAGTAAAGAGAAGGGAAGGATGAAACCAGTGACTCGTTGAAGACAAAGATTTGTTGGACCAGTTCCAGTTGCTGTGACAACTGTACGTCTGGTTAGGGCGGCTAGGTATTTAAACCAAAGGACACACAGTCCCGGACACCCAGTCCTGAACACGCAGCTCAGGACACCCAGTCCTCACCGTATTCCCCTTGAGATAAGGTCACACAGACCTTGCCCAATCACTCTGGTAAGTCTTCAAGGTAGACTCCCAAACCTTCACAGACTTCGTTCATCGGCAATCCACAATGTCTCTTGGATGCTCAGAACGTGACGCCTAACCGGCTGGAGGATGCACAGTCCTCAAGTGTAATAAGTCTTCAGATCACTCAGACAAGAAGACTTAAGTGATGCCTAATTCTCTTTGGCTCTGGGTGGTTAGGGCTTTATCCTCGCAAGGAATTCTCTCTCAAAGGCTTCGAGGTGGGTTGCTCTCAAACGACAAAAGCCGTACTCTGAATCTGAGCAGCCGACCGTTTATGGTTGTAGGGGGTGGGCTATTTATAGCCACTAGGCAACCCGTCCTGATTTGTCGGAAATGACCCTGGGTCACTAAGGAACTGACACGTGTTCCAGTGGTCAGATTTCAAACTCACACTGCAACTTTACTTGGGCTACAAGCAAAGATGACTTGTCCGACTCTGGACAAGATTTGGTCTCATAGCCTTCACTCGAAGACATAGGTTTTTGTTTAAGCATCACTTCAGTCATTCTGACTGGTTCTCTTGGACCCCACTTAACAGCACGGTGGTTCCTATGACTCAACACAGAAGAAAAAGAACTACGAAAGATCTAAGTCTTCGAGCTCCATAGGCTTCATACGGTGTCTTCTCTTGTCATAGTCTTCAATGTGAATATCTGCATATACCACCTTTGACATCAATGTCTTCATACATTTTTAGGGGTCATCTCTAGTAGGAAAACCGAATCAATGAGGGACTTCTACCTGTGTTATCCTGCAATTCTCACAAACACATTAGTCCCTCAACTAGGTTTGTCGTCAATACTCCAAAACCAACTAGGGGTGGCACTAGATGCACTTACAGTGGTGCCCGTGGCTCAGACTGCCCATGCACAGTTATAGGGGTACAAAAAGTGTACCCCTCTTTTTGTACACCGACAAACTTGATCATAAACCCACAATTCATCGGACTCAACAAACACACCGCAAAAGAAGATTACATCGAATAGATCCATGAGAATCGTGGAGAACTTTGTATTGAGATCCAAAAAGAGAGAAGAAGCCATCTAGCTAATAACTATGGACCCGAAGGTCTGAGGTAAACTACTCACACATCATCAGAGAGGCTATGGTGTTGATGTAGAAGCCCTCCATGATCGATGCCCCCTCCGGTGGAGCTCCGGAAAAGGCCCCAAGATGGGATCTCACGGGTAGAGAAGGTTGCGGCGGTGGAATTAGGGTTTTGGCTCCGTATCTGGTAGTTTGGGGGTACATAGGTATATATAGGAGGAAGAAGTATGTCGGTGGAGCAACATGGGCCCCACGAGGGTGGAGGGCGCACTTGTGGGAGGGGGGGTAGGCGCGCCCCCTACCTCGTGCCTTCCTGGTTCATGTCTTGACGTAGGGTCCAAGTCCTCTGGATCATGTTCGTTCTGAAAATCACGTTCCCAAAGGTTTCATTCTGTTTGGACTCCGTTTGATATTCTTTTTCTGTGAAACTCTGAAATAGGCAAAAACAACAATTCTGGGCCGGGCTTCCGGTTAATAGGTTAGTCCCAAAAATAATATAAAAGTGTATAATAAAGCCCAATAATGTCCAAAATAGAATATAATATAGCATGAAGCAATCAAAAATTATAGATACGTTGGAGACGTATCATCCACTCCTCTTGAGAATAACCCGCCTAACATGGAAGATACAGACAACCCTAGTCGATACATGAGCTATTCGAGCATACAAAACTGAATGTTTATTTGACGGTTTAGAGTTTGGCACATACAAATTTACTTGGAACGGCAGGTAGACACCGTATATAGGTAGGTATGGTGGACTCATATGGAACAACTTTGGGGTTTATGGAATTGGATGCACAAGCAGTATTTCCGCTTAGTACAGGAGAAGGCTAGCAAAACACTGGGAAGCGACCAGCTAGAGAGAGACAACAGTCATGAATATGCATTAAAATTAATCAACACCGAATGCAAGCATGAGTAGGATATAATGCACCATGAACATAAATATCATAGAGGCTATGTTGATTTTGTTTCAACTACATGCGTGAACATGTGCCAAGTAAAGCCACTCGAATAGTTCAAAAGAGGATACCACCCTATCATACCACATCACAACCGTTTTAATAGCATGTTGGCACGCAAGGTAAACCATTATAAGCTCCTAGCTAATTAAGCATGGCATAAGCAACTATAATCTCTAATTGTCATTGCAAACATGTTTACTCATAATAGACTGAATCAGGAATGATGAACTAATCATATTTACAAAAACAAGAGAGGTCGAGTTCATACCAGCTTTTGTCATCTCAATGAGTTCATCATATAATCATCATTATTGCCTTTCACTTGCACGACCGAATAGTGTGGATAATAATAATAGTGCACGTGCATTGGACTAAGATGGAATCTGCAAGCATTCAATTCAAGAGAGAAGACAAGGTAATATGGGCTCTTTGTTAGATCAACAATAATGCATATGAGAGCCACTTTAACATTTTAATTATGGTCTTCTCCTCTCGACCCCCCAAAGAACAAGAAAAGAAATAAAACTATTTACACGGGAAAGCTCCCAACAAGCAAAAGAAGAACGAGAAATATTTTTGGGTTTTCTTTTTAGTTACTACTACAAGCATGGAAAGTAAACTAATTAAAAGCTACAACTAAATTTTTTGTCTTTCTTAAGGTTTATTAAACACACAAGAAGAAAGCCTAAAAAGGAAAATAAACTAGCATGGATGATACGGTGAAAAAGTATGAGCACCGACAACTAGCAATGAGTGTGTGAACGTGAATGTAATGTCGGTGAGAAATGCGTACTCCCCCAAGCTTAGGCTTTTGGCCTAAGTTCGTCCATGGCCATGGCTGGCCTGGCGGATATCCAAAGTAATAGTTGGGGTCGTACTGTGAAGAAGCCTCGGATTGCCAATGGTTGGCAATCACCTCCGGATCCCACTGGTAATCATACTGTCGTGGAGGATCAAATTGTGGTTCCGGCTCTGGCTCTGTAGCTTATGTAGGGTTCCGGTAGGCGTGAATGGCCTGCAACGGAACAAGGTACTTGCCTGCAGATAAATCAAACAAGGAAGGAGCAGGCAAGGTAATAGTCTCAGGATGATTTTTACCAAATATTAATTTGTACTTAAGCGCCTTTTCCCTATTCTTAACAATAAAATCATGTTCTACCATACTCTTATAATCTAGATAAACAAGAGGCAGCAATTTTTATTCTTTCTCATAATGCCTAATAGGTATGTTAAAGTGTGCAGCGAGGCGCGATGCGAAGATGCCTCCAAGGATGGAGCCCTTAGTACGATTAAGATTTAACCGTTTTGCAACAATAGGGCCCGTACTAAATGTGTCATCACGAAATAAAGCATGGCAAAAAATAACAATATCAGGGGCACTCAGGTTTCCACAGTTTCCGCGCCCAATTAAACATCTACTAGCTAATATAGCAAAGTAACATTGAACAGGAAAGTGTATGCTAGTAATTCGTGCGTCGAAAACCTTCCTCGTTTCCCCTAAAGTAATGGTGTCAATAAACCCATCCACATCATCATGATGTGGTTCCTCTACGCTGCCCTCGAAAGGGATCAAACAAACCCGACAAAAATCATGAAGTGAGATCTCCTTATGCTCATCGTATAAATAAAATTCCAGTGTAGGTGGTGACCTCCTAGCTTGGAAATGAAAGTTTTGCACAAAGATATTGGTGAGTAAGAGATACTGTTTGCATCGGTCATGGAGGAAGGCGGTGAGGCCTACATTCTCAGCCAATTCATAGTAATCATCATAAATCTCGGCTTCTCTCAAGAAATCATCACAAGGCCATTCACATGGCCGAACCTTCGCGGTGCGAGGAAGATTATATTTGGGCCTCTTATACTCCTCACTTTTATTATCCTTCGAGCTTCGGCTCGATGAGCCCCTCAAAAATCTTTTCATCTTTTTCTGAAAATTTCTGAAAATTTAGAAACTTCAAAATAAAAGTGAACCAAACTCAACAATATTGATAGCAACTACTCCTACAAGTGCTTACAGGCAATATCATGAATCAAAACTACTTTTAACCACATAAATTTGACATGCAAGCTTAAGAACAGGGTCACCTAAGCAGCAAAAATATGCAATGAATAAAGCACTAGAACAAAAACTAATTGGACCATTGGAGGAGTCACATACCAAGGAACAATCCCCCAAAGCAGTTTTGTGAGAGGTGCTTTGAGCAAGGAGATCAAAAATGGCAGCAAAATGAGATTGGACTTGGGTTTGAGCTGGTTAGTGATGTTTGTGGGAGGAAGGAGTGTGTGGTAGCTGGAATAAGTGGAGGGGAGCCACCATGGGCCCACGAGGAAGGGGCGCGTCCTCCACCCTCGTGGCCAGGTGCTTGCTCCCCCTGCTGTGTTTTCAGTGCCAGATATTCTCAAATATTCTAGAAAAAATCATATTTAATTTTCAGGGCATTTGGAGAACTTTTATTTTTGGGGTATTTTTTATTGCATTGATAATTCAGAAAACAGACAGAATATACTATGTTTGCTTTATTTAAACTAAATAACAGAAAGTAAAAAGAGGGTACAGAGAGTTGTGATTTCTAAATTCATCCATCTCATGCTCATCAAAAGGAATCCACTAACAAGGTTGATCAGGTCTTGTTAACAAACTCATTCTGAATAACATGGAACCAGAGAATTTTTGAATAACACTAGGTTACCTCAACGGGGATATGCACATCCCCAACAATAAGAATATCATATTTCATCTTGACAGTAGGAAGAGGAAATTCAAAACCTCCAATAGTAATAGTTGAAATTTTTCCAATAGAATTGATACTGTGGACTTGAGGTTGTTTCCTCGGAAAGTGTACCGTATGCTCATTACCATTAACATGAAAAGTGGCATTGCCTTTGTTGCAATCAATAACAGCCCCTATAGTATTCAAAAGGTTCTTCCAAGAATAATAGACATACTATCGTCCTCGGGAATATCAAGAATAAGAAAGTCCGTTCAAATAGTAACGTTTGCAACCACAACAGGCACATCCTCACAAATACCGACAGGTATAGTAGTTGATTTATTAGCCATTTGCAAAGATATTTCAGTAGGTGTCAACTTATTCAAATCAATTCTATGATATAAAGAGAGAGGCATAACACTAACGCCGGCTCCAATATCACATAGAGTAGTTTTAACATAGTTTCTTTTAATGGAGCATGGCATAGTTGATACTCTGGGATCTCCTAGTTTCTTAGGTATTCCACCCTTAAAAGTATAATTAGCAAGCATGGTGGAAATTTCAGCTTCTAGTATCTTTCTTTTATTTGTAACAATTTCTTTCATATACTTAGCATAAGGGTTCATTTTGAGCATATCCGTTAATCGCATACGCAAAAAGATAGGTCTAATCATTTTAGCAAAGCACTCAAAATCCTCATCATCCTTTTTCTTGGATGGTTTAGGAGGAAAAGGTATGGGTTTCTAAACCCATGGTTCTCTTTCTTTACCGTGCTTCCTAGCAACAAAGTCTCTCTTATCATAACATTGATTCTTTGATTGTGGGTTATCAAGATCAACAACAGGTTCTATCTCTACATCATTATCATTGCTAGGTTGAGCATCAACATGAACATCATTATTAACATTATTACTAGGTTCATGTTCATTACCAGATTGTGTTTCAGCATCGCAAATAGAAATATCATTGGGATTCTCAGGTTTGTCATCAACAAGTTCACAAGAAGCATGCAAAGTCCTATCATTTTTCGTTTTCTTCCTTTTAGAAGAACTAGGTGCATCAATATTATTTCTCTGAGAATCTTGATCAATTCTCTTAGGATGGCCCTCAGGATATAAAGGTTCCTGAGTCATTTTACCACCTCTAGTCATAAGTCTAACAGCATTATTATTTTCCTTACTATTTAATTCATTGAGAAAATCATTCTGAGCTTTAAGTACTTGTTCCACTTGAGTGGTAACGTGATACTTCTCCAACATATCTATAATTTTTGATTGTTCCATGCTATATTATATCCAGTTTTGGACATTATTGGGCCTTATTATACACTTTTATATTATTTTTGGGACTAACCTATTAACCGGAGGCCCAGCACAGAATTACTATTTTTTGCCTATTTTAGAGTTTCGCAGAAAAAGAATATCAAACAGATTCCAAACGGAATGAAACCTTCGGGAACGTGATTTTCAGAACGAACATGATCCAGAGGACTTGGACCCTACGTCAAGAAAGCAACCAGGAGGGAACGAGGTAGGGGGCGCGCCTACCCCCCCAGGCACGCCCTCCACCCTCATGGGGCCCACGTTGCTCCACTGACGTACTTCTTCCTCCTATATATACATACGTACCCCCAAACTACCAGATACGGAGCCAAAACCCTAATTCCACTGCTGTAACCTTCTGTATCCGTGAGATCCCATCTTGGGGCCTTTTCCGGAGCTCCGCCGGAGGGGGCATCGATCACGGAGGGCTTCTACATCAACACCATAGCCTCTCCGATGAAGTGTGAGTAGTTTACCTCAGACCTTCGGGTCCATAGTTATTAGCTAGATGGCTTCTTCTCTCTTTTTGGATCTTAATACAAAGTTCTCCCCCTCTCTTGTGGAGATCCATTCGATGTAATCTTCTTTTGCGTTGTGTTTGTTGAGACCGATGAATTGTGGGTTTATGATCAAGTTTATCTATGAACAATATTTGAATCTTCTCCGAATTCTTTTATGTATGATTGGTTATCTTTGCAAGTCTCTTCGAATTATCAGTTTGGTTTGGCCTACTAGATTGATCTTTCTTGCAATGGGAGAAGTGCTTAGCTTTGGGTTCAATCTTGCGGTGTCCTTTCCCAGTGACAGTAGGGGAAGCAAAGCACGTATTGTATTGTTGCCATCAAGGATAACAAGATGGGGTTTATTTCATATTGCATGAGTTTATCCCTCTACATCATGTCATCTTGCTTAAAGCGTTACTATGTTCTTTTGAACTTAATACTCTAGATGCATGCTGGATAGCGGCCGATGTGTGGAGTAATGCCCACCGTAATACTTATGCTCTCGAGAGAAGCCACTAGTGAAACCTATGGCCCCCGGGTCTATTTTCCATCATATTAATCTTCCTTCAACAAGCTATTTCCTTTTCCGTTTATTTTGCTTTCTTTACCTTGCATCTTTATTATAAAAATACCAAAAATATTATGTTATCATATCTATCAGATCTCACTTTCATAAGTGACCGTGAAGGGATTGACAACCCCTTTATTGCATTGGTTGCGAGGATTTTATTTGTTTGTGTAGGTGCGAGGGACTCGTGCGTGGCCTCCTACTGGATTGATACCTTGGTTCTCAAAAACTGAGGGAAATACTTATGCTACTTTGCTGCATCACCCTTTCCTCTTCAAGGGAAAACCAACGCAGTGCTCTAGAGGTAGCAAGAAGGATTTCTGGCGCTGTTGCCGGGGAGTCTACGCAAAAGTCAACATACCAAGTACCCATCACAAACCCTTATCTCCCGCATTACATTATTTGCCATTTCCCTCTCGTTTTCCTCTCCCCCACTTCACCCTTGCCGTTTTATTCGCCCTCTCTCTCCGTCCTACTTCTCTTTCTCTTTTGCCTCCTTTTGCCCGTCTCTTGTTTGCTTGTGTGTTGGATTGCTTGCTTGTCACGATGGCTCAAGATAATACCAAATTCTGTGACTTTACTAATACCAACAACAATGATTTTATTAGCACTATGATTGCTCCTCTTACCGATGCTGAATCTTGTGAAATTAATACTGCTTTGTTGAATCTTGTCATGAAAGATCCGTTTTCCGGCCTTCCTAGTGAAGATGCCGCAACCCATCTAAACAACTTTGTTGATTTGTGTGATATGCAAAATAAGAAAGATGTGGACAATGATATTGTTAAATTGAAGCTATTTCCTTTTTCGCTTAGAGATCGTGCTAAAGCTTGGTTTTTGTCTTTGCCTAAAAATAGTATTGATTTGTGGAATAAGTGCAAAGATGCTTTTATCTCTAAGTATTTTTCTCCCGCTAAGATCATCTCTCTTAGAAACGATATCATGAATTTTAAGCAACTTGATCATGAACATGTTGCACAAGCTTGGGAGAGGATGGAATTAATGATACATAATTGCCCTACACATGGTTTGAATTTATGGATGATTATACAAAAAGTTTATGCCGGATTGAATTTTGCTTCGAGAAATCTTTTAGATTCGGCCGCGGGAGGCACTTTTATGAAAATCACTTTAGGAGAAGCTACTAAACTCCAAGATAATATTATGGTTAATTATTCTCAATGGCACACTGAAAGATCTACTAATAAGAAAGTGCATGCGATAGAAGAAATTAACGTTTTGAGTGGAAAGATGGATGAACTTATGAAATTATTTGCTAATAAAAGTGTTTCTTCTGATCCTAATGATATGCCTTTGTCTACTTTAATTGAGAATAATAATGAATCTATGGATGTGAATTTTGTTGGTAGGAATAATTTTGGTAACAACGCGTATAGAGGAAAATTTAATCCTAGGCTGTATCCTAGTAACTCCTCAAATAATTATGGTAATTCTTACAACAATTCTTATGGAAATTTTAATAAGATACCTCTGATTCTATATATAATATTAAAGAATTTATTACTTCGCAAAAGAATTTCAATGCTTTGATTGAAGAAAACTTGCTTAAGATTGATGAGTTGGCTAGGAACGTTGATAGAATTTCTCTTGATATTGATTCTTTGAAACTTAGATCTATTCCACCTAAGCATGATATCAATGAGTCTATCAAAGCCATGAGAATTTCCATTGATGAGTGCAAAGAAAGAACCGCTAGGATGCGTGCTAAGAAAGATTATTTTGCGAAAGCGAGTTCTTCTAGTTTCCATGAAAATAAAGATGAAGATCTAAAAGTTATTGATGTGTCCCCTATTAAATATTTGTTTTTCAATATGAATCTTGATAATGATGGGACTGAATCTGATCCACCTTTACCTAGAAGGCGTTCCAAAAATTCAGAGTCTTTAGATCTTGATGCTAAAATTGTTAAAAGTGGGATTGAAGAGGTCAAAACTATAAATATCAATGAACCCACTATTTTGGATTTCAAGGAATTTAATTATGACAATTGCTCTTTGATATGTTGTATTTCCTTGTTACAATCCGTGCTAAATTCTCCTCATGCTTATAGTCAAAATAAAGCCTTTACCAAAAATATCGTTGATGATTTGATGCAATCTTATGAAGAAAAACTTGAGTTGGAAGTTTCTATCCCTAGAAAACTTTATGATGGGTGGGAATCTACTATTAAAATAAAATTAAAGATCATGAATGCTATGCTTTGTGTGATTTGGGTGCTAGTGTTTCCACGATTCCAAAGACTTTGTGTGATTTGCTAGGTTTCCGTGATTTTGATGATTGCTCTTTAAGCTTGCACCTTGCGGATTCCACTATTAAGAAACCTATGGGAAGAATTAATGATGTTCTTATTGTTGCAAATAGGAATTATGTGCCCGTATATTTTATTGTTCTTGATATAGATTGCAATGCTTCATGTCCTATTATTCTTGGTAGACCTTTCCTTAGAACGATTGGTGCAATTATTGATATGAAGGAAGGGAATATTATATTCCAATTTATGTTAAGGAAATGCATGGAACACTTCCCTAGAAAGAAAATTAAATTACCATATGAATATATTATGAGATCCACTTATGGATTGCCTACCAAAGATGGCAATACCTAGATCTATCTTCGCTTTTATGCCTAGCTAGGGGCGTTAAACGATAGCGCTTGTTGGGAGGCAACCCAATTTTATTTTTATTTATTGCTTTTTGCTCCTGTTTAGTAATAAATAATTTATCTAGCCTCTGTTTTGGGTGTGTTTTTTGTGTTTAATTAGTGTTTGTGCCAAGTAGAACCGTTGGGAAGACTTGGGGAAAGTCTTTTTAATCTTGCTGTAAAAAACAGAAACTTAAGCGCTCACGAGAATTGCTGCCATTTTTATTTGGAAAGCGCTATTTAGTTAATTATTTTTTTAAATGATTAATAGATAAATGCCTCACGTCCAGAAATTTATTTTATAATTTTTGGGGTTCCAGAACTTGCGTTAGCTACAGATTACTATAGACTGTTCTATTTTTGACAGATTCTGTTTTTCATGTGTTGTTTGCTTATTTTGATGAATCTATGGCTAGTAAAATAGTTTATAAACCATAGAGAAGTTGGAATACATTAGGTTTAACACCAATATAAATAAATAATGAGTTCATTACAGTACCTTGAAGTGGTGTTTTGTTTTCTTTCGCTAACGGAGCTCACGAAATTTTCTACTTTAAGTTTTGTGTTGTGAAGTTTTGGGTAAAAGATTTGATGGATTATGGAACAAGGAGTGTCAAGAGCCTAAGCTTGGGGATGCCCATGGCACCCCAAGATAATCTAAGTACACCTAAAAACCCAAGTTTGGGGATGCCCCGGAAGGCATCCCCTCTTTCGTCTACTTCCATCGATAACTTTACTTGGAGCTATATTTTTATTTACCACATGATATGTGTTTTTCTTGAAGCGTCTTGTATTATTTGGATCTTTATTTGTTAGTTTTCCACAATAATCCTTGTCATACACACCTTTTGAGAGAGACACACATGATTCGGAAATTGATAGAATACTCTATGTGCTTCACTTATATCTTTTGAGCTATACAGTTTTTGCTCTAGTGCTTCACTTATATCTTTTAGGGCACGGTGGTGGTTTGTTTTATAGAAACTATTGTTCTCTCATGATTGACTTAGATTATTTTGAGAGTCCTACAAAACAGCGTGGTAATTTGCTTTAATTATGTTAGGCATTCAAGATTAATAATTTTTTTTCTTATGAGTGTGTTGAATACTATGAGAAGTTTGATACTTGATAATTCTTTTGAGATATGGAGATGGTGATATTAGAGTCATGCTAGTTGAGTAGTTGTGAATTTGAGAAATGCTTGTGTTGAAGTTTGTGATTCCCGTAGCATGCACGTATGGTGAACCGTTATGTGATGAAGTCGGAGCATGATTTATGTATTGATTGTCTTTCTTATGATTGGCGGTCGGGGACGAGCGATGGTCTTTTCCTACCAATCTATCCCCCTAGGAGCATGCGCGTAGTACTTTGCTTCGATAACTAATAGATTTTTGTAATAAGTATGTGAGTTCTTTATGACTAATGTTGAGTTCATGGATTATACGCACTCTCACCCTTCCACCATTGCTAGCCTCTCTAATACCGCACACCTTTCGCCGGTATCATACACCCACCATATACCTTCCTCAAAACAGCCACCATACCTACCTATCATGGCATTTCCATAGCCATTCCGAGATATATTGCCATGCAACTTTCCACCGTTCTGTTTATTATGACACGCTACATCATTGGAATATTGCTTGCATGATCATGTAGTTGACATCGTATTTGTGGCAAGGCCACCGCTCATAATTCTTTCATACATGTCACTCATGCATCATTGCAGATTTCGGTACACCGCCAGAGGCATTCACATAGAGTCCTATTTTTTTCTAAGTATTGAGTTGTAATTGTTGAGTTGTAAGTAAATAAAAGTGTGATGATCATCATTTTTAGAGCATTGTCCCAAGTGAGGAAAGGATGATGGAGACTATGATTCCCCCACAAGTCGGGATGAGACTCCGGACTAAAAAAAAGAGGCCATAAAAAAGAGAGAAAAGGCCCAAATAAAAAAATGAGAGAAAAAGAGAGAAGGGACAATGCTACTATCCTTTTACCACACTTGTGCTTCAAAGTAGCACCATGATCTTCATGATAAAGAGTCTCCTATGTTGTCACTTTCATATACTAGTGGGAATTTTTCATTATAGAACTTGGCTTGTATATTCCAATTATGGGCTTCCTCAAAATGCCCTAGGTCTTCGTGAGCAAGCGAGTTGGATGCACACCCAACTAGTTCTTTTTGTTGAGCTTTCATATACTTATAGCTCTAGTGCATCTGTTGCATGGCAATCCCTACTCACTCACATTGATATCTATTAATGGGCATCTCCATAGCCCATTGATACGCCTACTCGATGTGAGACTCTCTTCTCCCTTTTTGTCTTCTCCACAACCACCACTCTATTCCACATATAGTGCAATGTCCATGACTCACGCTCATGTATTGCGTGAAGATTGAAAAAGTTTGAGAACATCAAAAGTATGAAACAATTGCCTGGCTTATCATCGGGGTTGTGCATGATTTAAATACTTTGTGCGGTGAATATGGAGCATAGCCAGACTATATGACTTTGTAGGGATAACTTTCTTTGGCCATGTTATTTTGAGAAGACATAATTGCTTAGTTAGTATGCTTGAAGTATTATTATTTCTATGTCAATATTGAACTTTTGTCTTGAATCTTTAAGATCTGAATATTCACACAACAATTAAGAGAATTACATTGAAATTATGCCAAGTAGCATTCCACATCAAAAATTCTGTTTTTATCATTTACCAACTCGAGGATGAGGAGGAATTAAGCTTGGGGATGCTTGATACGTCTCCAACGTATCTATAATTTTTTATTGTTCCATGCTATATTATATCCTGTTTTGGACATAATTGGGCTTTATTATACACTTTTATATTATTTTTGGGACTAACCTATGAACCGGAGGCCCAGCCCATAATTGCTGTTTTTTGCCTATTTCAGAGTTTCGCAGAAAAAGAATATCAAATGGAGTCCAAACGGAATGAAACCTTCGGGAACGTGATTTTCGGAACGAACATGATCCAGAGGACTTGGACCCTACGTCAAGAAAGCAACCAGGAGGGCACGAGGTAGGGGGCGCGCCTACCCCCCCCCCCCCAGGCACGACCTGCACCCTCGTGGGGCCCATGTTGCTCCACTGACGTACTTCTTCCTCCTATATATACCTACGTACCTCCAAACTACCAGATACGGAGCCAAAACCCTAATTCCACCGCCGTAATCTTCTGTATCCGTGAGATCCCATCTTGGGGCCTTTTCCGGAGCTCCGTCGCAGGGGGCATGGGTCACGGAGGGCTTGTACATCAACACCATAGCCTCTCCGATGAAGTGTGAGTAGTTTCCTTCAGACCTTCGGGTCCATAGTTATTAGCTAGATGGCTTCTTCTCTCTTTTTGGATCTCGATACAAAGTTCTCCCCCTCTCTTGTGGAGATCTATTCGATGTAATCTTCTTTTGCGGTGTGTTTGTTGAGACCGATGAATTGTGGGTTTATGATCAAGTTTATCTATGAACAATATTCGAATCTTCTCTGAATTCTTTTATGTATGATCGGTTATCTTTGCAAGTCTCTTCGAATTATCAGTTTGGTTTGGCCTACTAGATTGATCTTTCTTGCAATGGGAGAAGTGCTTAGCTTTGGGTTGAATCTTGCGGTGTCCTTTCCCAGTGACAGTAGGGGCAGCAAGGCACGTATTGTATTGTTGCCATCAAGGATAAAAAGATGGGGCTTATTTCATATTGCATGAGTTTATCCCTCTACATCATGCCATCTTGCTTAAAGCGTTACTCTGTTCTTTTGAACTTAATACTCTAGATGCATGCTGGATAGCGGTCGATGTGTGGAGTAATAGTAGTAGATGCCTGCAGGAGTCGGTCTACTTGTCTCGGACGTGATGCCTATATACATGATCATACCTAAATATTCTCATAACTATGCTCAATTCTGTCAATTTCTCAACAGTAATTTGTTTACCCACCGTAATACTTATGCTCTCGAGAGAAGCCACTAGTGAAACCTATGGCCCCCGGGTCTATTTTCCATCATATTAATCTTCCATCAACAAGCTATTTCCTTTTACATTTATTTTGCTTTCTTTACTTTGCATCTTTATTATAAAAATACCAAAAATATTATCTTATCATATCTATCAGATCTCACTTTCGTAAGTGACCGTGAAGGGATTGACAACCCCTTTAGTGCATTGGTTGCGAGGATTTTATTTGTTTGTGTAGGTGCGAGGGACTCGTGCGTGGCCTCCTACTGGATTGATACCTTGGTTCTCAAAAACTGAGGAAATACCTACGCTACTTTGCTGCATCACCCTTTCCTCTTCAAGGGAAAACCAACGCAGTTCTCAAGAGCTTGCATAACCATAGAAGCATGTTTACTAATAAGTTTAAGTTCACCTTTAATATTAGCCATATAATCACCCAAGTGTTCAAGCATATCAGCATTCCGTTTTAATTCTCTACCAAAATAAGCATTGAAGTTTTCTTGTTTGACCATAAAGTTATCAAACTCATCTAAGCATGGGCTAGCAAACTTAGTAAATGGGATTTCAACTTTATCATATCTATAGAGAGAATTTATTTTTACTACCTGTGTCGGGTTATCAAGACCATGTATTTCTTCAACAGCCGGTAAATTAAGACCATGTATTTCTTCAATAGGAGGTAAATGCTTAACATCTTCAGCTTTAATACCTTTTTATTTCGTAGATTTCTTTGCCTCTTGCATATCTTCAAGACTGAGAAATAGAATACCCCTTTTCTTCGGACTTGGCTTAGGAGTTGGTTCAGGAATTGGATCAGGAAGTGTCCAATTATTTTCATTAGTCAACATATTATTCAATAGAATTTCAGCTTCATCTGGTGTTCTTTCCCTGAAAACACAACCATCACAACTATCCAGGTGGTCTCTGGAAGCATCGGTTAGTCCATTATAAAAGATATCAAGTATTTCATTTTTCTTAAGAGGATGATCAGGCAAAGCATTTAGTAATTGGAGAAGCCTCCCCCAGGCTTGTGGGAGACTCTCTTCTTCAATTTGCACAAAATTATATATTCCCTTAAAGCAGCTTGTTTCTTATGAGCAGGGAAATATTTAGCAGAGAAGTAATAAATCATATCCTGGGGAGTACACACACAACCAAGATCAAGAGAATTAAACCATATCTTAGCATCACCCTTTAATGAGAACGGAAATAATTTAAGGATATAATAGTAGCGAGTTTTCTCATCATTAGTGAACAGGGTGGCTATATCATTTAATTTAGTAAGATGCGCCACAACAGTTTTAGATTCATAGCCATAGAAAGGATCTGATTCAACCAAAGTAATTATCTCAGGATCAACAGAGAAATCATAATCAGGATCATATTTCATTCTAGCATTCAGAGTTTTTTGTTTCAGCTTAGCTAATAATTTCTTAAGATCACTCCTATCATTGCAAGCAAGAAAATCTCTAGCAGTTTCTTCATCCATAACATAGCCCTCAGGCACAACAGGTAATTCATATCTAGGGGAGAGTCTTCACCATCACTTTCATCAATATTATCAGTTTCAATAATTTCACTCTCTCTAGCCCTAGCAAGTTGTTCATCAAGAAATTCACCAAGTGGCACAGTAGTATCAAGCATAGAAGTAGTTTCATCATAAGTATCATGCATAGCAGAAGTGGCATCATCAATAACATGCGACATATTAGAATTAATAGCAGAAGCAGGTTTAGGTGTTGCAAGCTTACTCAAAACAGAAGGTGAATCAAGTGCAGAGCTAGATGGCAGTTCCTTACCTCCCCTTGTAGTTGAGGGATAAATCTTGGTTCTTGGATCTTTCAAGTTCTTCATAATGATAAGCAGATATAAATCCCAAGTGACTCAAAGAATAGAGCTATGCTCCCTGGCAACAGCGCCAGAAAATAGTCTTGATAACCCACAAGTATAGGGGATCGCAATAGTTTTCGAGGATAGAGTATTCAACCCAAATTTATTGAATCGACACAAGGGGAGCCAAAGAATATTCTCAAGTATTAGCAGCTGAGTTGTCAATTAAACCACACCTAGAAACTTAATATCTGTAGCAAAGTAATATGATAGTAGTGGTAACGGTGGTAAAAGGTAACTATAGCAAAAGTAAAAAATTTGGTATTTTATAGTGATGATAACAATTGCAATGGAAAAGTAAATAACTGGAGAACAATATATGGAAATCTCGTAGGCAATGGATCGGTGATAGAGAATTATGCCAGATGCGGTTCATCATGTAACAGTCATAACCTAGGGTGACACAGAAATAGCTCCAGTTCATCAATGTAATGTAGGCATGTATTCCGAATATAGTCATACGTGCTTATGGAAAAGAACTTACATGACATCTTTTGTCCTACCCTCCCATGGCAGCGGGGTCCTAGCGCACACTAAGGGATATTAAGGCCTCCTTTTAATAGAGTACCTGAGCAAAGCATTAACACATAGTGAATACATGAACTCCTCAAACTACGGTCATCACCGGTAAGTATCCCGATTATTGTCACTTCGGGGCTAACAGATCATAACACATAATAGGTGACTATAGACATGCAAGATAGGATCAAGGACTCTCATATATTAATGAAAACATAATAGGTTCACATCTGAAATCATGGCACTCGGGCCCTATTGACAAGCATTAAGCATAGCAAAGTCATAGCAACATCAATCTCATAACATAGTGGATACTAGGGATCAAACCCTAACAAAACTAACTCGATTACATGATAAATCTCATCAAACCCATCACCGTCCAGCAAGCCTACGATGAAATTACTCACGCACAGGGGTGAGCATCATGAAATTGGTGATGGAGGATGGTTGATGATGACGATGGCGACGGATTCCCCTCTCCGAAGCCCCGAACGGACTCCAGATCAGCCCTCCCGAGAGAGTTTAGGGCTTGGCGGCGGCTCCGTATCGTAAAACGCGATGAATCCTTCTCCCTATTTTTTCTCCCTGAAAGTGAATATATGGACTCAGGATTGAGGTCGGTGGAGTGTCAGGGGGCCCACGAGGTAGGGGGACACGCCCAGGGGGGTAGGGCGCGGCCCCCACCCTTGTGGACAGGTGGAGGCCCCCCTGACGTTGATCTTCCTTCCAGTATTTTTTATATATTCCAAATTAATTCTCTGTTGATTTTCAGGTCATTCCGAGAACTTTTATTTCTGCACAAAGATAACACCGTGGCAATTCTGCTCAAAACATCGTCAGTCCGGGTTAGTTCCATTCAAATCATGCAAGTTAGAGTCCAAAACAAGGGCAAAAGTCTTTAGAAAAGTAGATACGACGGAGACGTATCAGTCGACGCTGGCAGCACCCCCACTCCCCCGCTGAAAGGATCGATATGGTTGACTAGAGGGGGGGATGAATAGGCAACTAACAATTTTTAGCTTTTCTTTAACAATTTAAACTTTGCATCAAAGTAGGTTGTCTAGATATGTAACTAGGTGAGCAACCTATATGATGCAACAAGGATGGGAACACAAGCAAGCAAGATATATGAAACAAATAAGCTTGCACAAGTAAAGGCACGAGATAACCAAGAGTGGAGACGGTGGAGACGAGGATGTGTTGCCGAAGTTCCTTCCCTTTGAGAGGAAGTACGTCTCCGTTGGAGCGGTGTGGAGGCACAATGCTCCCCAAGAAGCCACTAGGGCCACCGTATTCTCCTCACTCCCTCACACAATGCTAGATGCCGTGATTCCACTATTGGTGCCCTTGGAGGCGGCGACCGAACCTTTACAAACTTGGTTGGGGCAATCTCCACAACTCAATTGGAGGCTCCCAATGACACCATGAAGCTTCACCACAATGGACTATGGCTTCGCGGTGACCTCAACCGTCTAGGATGCTCAAACACCCAAGAGTAACAAGATCCGCAAGGGATTATTGGGGGGGGGGAATCAAATATCTCTTGGTGGAAGTGTAGATCGAGGCCTTCTCAACCACTCCCGAGCAAATCAACAAGTTTGGTCGGCTAGGGAGTGAGATCGGGCGAAAATGGAGCTTAGAGCAATAATGGAGCTTGGGGTTGGAAGAGGTAAGTCAACGGGGAAGAAGGGGACCCCTTATATAGTGTGGGAAAATGATCCAACCGTTACCCCACCAACCAGCCCGCGGCCAGTGGTACTACCGCGCCTGGCCAGCGGTACTACCGCAAGGCCACGTGGTACTACTGCTTGCAACCAAGCGGTACTACCGCATGGCTGTGCGGTACTACCGTACCGACCCATGGTACTGCCGCAACCCCAGCAACAGAAAAGATAAACAGACGCGCAGGAGCTGGGGGTGGTACTTCCGCACGCGCGGTACTACCGCGCCCCCATGCAGTACTACCACAAGGCAAAAACCCCAGCCAGGGGGAAGGGAACTTCCGTGCCTACTTCCGCAAAGAAACAGAAGTAGCAAAAACCTGACATAGTAGTACTGCCGAGGGGCGGTACTACTGCCTGACTGCATAGCGCGGTACTACCGCTCGGGGAAAATGGTACTAACGCGGTAGGTGCGGATGTAAAAAATTACATCCGCCCCTACTACCGCAAAGGGGCGGCACTAGCCTGGTGGGCAGCGGTAGTGCGGCTCCAGGGGAGCGGTACTACTGTGGGCACCTGCGGTACTACCGCGCCACCGCGCGGTACTACCGCGGATGCCAATGGTACAACCGTTTTCCTGGGAGCAGTACTACCGTAACCAACCACAGCAGCCAGACAAGGGAGGCAAGAAAACGGAGGAAGCTCCAAGGAAAAAGGAGGGGACAAGAAGGAGACGTGTACATGATGATTCCACCCAAACCTTTCCAACGTGGACCCCCTCTTAATAGTACGGCTTTCCTACGACTCAAATCCACCAAAAAGAAACGTAGAAAAGACGTCGTCTTCATCAGTCTTCGAGGGGCACCCAATCGTCTTGTGCCTAGCAATGAAGTGTCTAGAATACTCAAGGCACACGATTAGTCCGCAAATGCGTTGTCATCAACCACCAAAACACTTAGGGATAAATATGCCCTTACACCCGCCCCGCGACAATAGAGAGTAATTATGTCCACTGACTTGTTTGTGACTATTTTTCCATTCTATTGATGTGCACTGATTAGAAGCAAGTACAATGGTACTAGTTTATTTAACTTGGTTAGTCCGTTGACCCTCAACGTTTGCGTGCCATTTGGATGTGTTCTAAGTCAGGATGTGATGTCCACATCATACGCAACAAGTTAACATCCTAGTCTAGTTTAGTTTCCTCACAAAAATATTTACTTCCTTCATACATCAATAAATCTACTCATAACATTTATCTTTGACTCTCCGACAAATTATCTTTTTTCTAAAAGAAGGGAAGAAATTATTTGATAATTCAGAACAGTGCCCAGTCTCATATACACCTGTTGAAAAGTCTATTTTTTCTAAAAAATGAAAATTTTAACATGTGCACAAGGTGCGTGAAAAATTTCGTGGTGTTTGGACATGTGAGGAGCTCATGCCAATTTTTTTGACCCCGAATAGTGTTCTTTTTCAAAGTTCTCACACACTTGAAATTTGTTTTTTTGGCACGAAGTCCTAAGATGTCAAACAACACAAAATTTTGAACACGGCTTGCACACATGAGTATCTTGGATGCTTAAAAATTTCAGATTTTTTGGGAGTTTGTTTACTGTTTCTCTTGAATTTTCTGTTCAGACCCGGGTGTAGATGAGCGTAAGTGCAGAATAGCCGCTGTTGTAGTTATTTACATACACATTACTCCTACAATTTTGAGCTGCAAAGACTACTGTAGTGCAATCTTCCATCTTTCCACAAAATAAAAATCCTTCGTCTTTCATAATATATATCAGACGGAAATTATTATTTGGTCAAGTTAAATTATCTCCGATGTTGTTGGATAGATATTCATACAATTCCTATACGTATGTGATGCATGAAATTTAGTATCAGCATGTAGGTAGAAATAGGCTTAGAAATCAGTGGTCACATGTAACGCCTCAGACACACCCGCCGGTGGTCGTTACTCCTGGCGGGATCTAGACTGGCCCCACAGATCAATACTAGTCTTTTTGCGCACTTTGTCCTCACTCGTGCGCACCCGGGAGCAACTTCCCGGTCGATCACCCATCCTGACACTACTCCAAGCTGAGCATGCTTAACTTTGGAGTTCTGTCCGAATGGGCTCCCGGAAAAGAAGGAATCCCTTATTGATATGAGTAGTCTATCATCCCTAATAAGCCAGGCCATCACATACACCCCCACTCAGAGGAACCGACGTCCTCGTCGGGCCACAGGAACGTTCCCTCTTGGCATAAACGTCTGTGCTTCCAGTTCGGTACATGTGCCATGCCGGGTGCCACGACGGGTCACAAACGTCATGAACAACATGACCACGCACCTGTCTGTAACCATCCGTGTAACCGCGTCGGCTCTGATACCAACTTATAACGCCCTCGATGCGGCTATATCTCCTACGTGTCGAATCACGACTTAGAGGCATAACCGCATTGAAAGCAATGTCGCAAGTGAGTTAATCTTCGCAAACAAGCCATGTACATAAATAAAGGGGAACAGTACATAGTTGGCTTACACTCGCCACGTCACACAAATACATAAATAAGTCATTACATTCATCCAATACACTCAAGGTCCGACTACAGAACCAAAATAAAGATCAACCCCCAAATGCGACAAAGTCCCCGATCGCCCCAACTGGGCACCACTACTGATCATCTGGGAAAGACACATAGTAACGACGAGAGTCTTCATCGAACTCCCACTTGAGCTCAAGTGCATCATATGGAATGGTATCATCGGCCCCTGCATCTGGTTTTGGAAGTAATATGTGAGTCACGGGGACTCAGGAATCTCGCACCCTCGCGATCAAGACTATTTAAGCTTATAGGTAAGGTAAAGGTATGAGGTGGAGCTGCAGCAAGCGACTAGCATATATGGTGGCTAACATATTCGCAAAAGAGAGCGAGAAGAGAAGGCAAAAGCACGGTCGAACAACTATGATCAAGAAGTGATCCTAGAACAACCTACGTCAAGCATTACTCCAACACCGTGTTCACTTCCCGGACTCTACCGAGAAGAGACCATCATGGTTACACACGCGGTTGATATATTTATAATTAAGATCAACTTCAGGTTTTCTACAACCGGACATTAACAAATTCCCATCTACCCATAACCATGGGCATGGCTTTCAAAAGTTCAATCCCTGCAGAGGTGTCCCAACTTAGCACATCACAAGCTCTCACGGTCAACGAAGGATATTCCTTCTCCCAAGACAATCCGATCAGACTCGGCATCCCAGTTACAAGACATCCTCGACAATGGCAAAACAAGTCTAGCAACACCGCCCGAATGTGCCGACAAATCCCGATAGGAGCTGCACATATCTCGTTCTCAGGGCACACTCAGATAAGCAATCCGTACAACTAAAACCAGCCCTCGAGTTTCCCCGAGGTGGCACTGCAAGGGGCTCTAGTTTGGACCAACACTCAGAGGAGCACTGGCCTGGGGGGATTTAACACTACTAGGAAAAGGGCTATAGATGGAATTGACACTAATGGCGCACCAGACATGTGGTGCGCCATTAGTATATACTAATGGCGCACCACACCCTGATGCGCCATTGGTGTTGAAACTACTAATGGCGCACCCTGCTCACGGTGCGCCATTAGTACCGAATCTTTTTATTGAACTAGTGCGCCTGTCCAAACATACTAATGGCGCATCCTCTGGTGGTGCGCCATTACTAGTTGTAACTAGTAATGGCGCACCGGCCGGAAGGTGCGCCACTAATGTTTTTTTTTATTATTGTTTTTATTCCTTTTTTTGCAAAAGTACTAATGGCGCACCATCTTGGGGTGCGCCATTAGTAACCTGGATTACTAATGGCGCATTTGTTGCTGGTGCGCCATTAGTAAGTGGGCAGCAACAAGATATTTTGGACAGCCTCTCCTCCCACACTCACTTTCTCCCCACTTCATTCTCTCCACCGCCTCCTCCTTGTCTCGGGTGCCTCCTCTTTTTCACCTCATTTCCACCATAGATTCATTCAAATTAAGTGGTTAAGTTACCTTGTTTTGCTAGGTAAGTAAGGGGGGAAGCTATATTTATGTTGTTCTCCCTACAACAATGTGCACATGCACTTTTTATGGCCTAGCTAGATCTATGTATGTTCGTGGTGTTGCATATGTTTGTGGTGTTGCATATGTGTTTGTGTTTGGAGGTGTACCGGTATTTGAAATGCGATAGTTGCCAATATTTTGCCGGAATGTTGATTCATTTCCGTTTCGGCGAGAATTTTGGCATTAAGCATTCTTTTTGGTCCTATTTTTAGGGAAAGTCATGCCAAATTTTTTTCTTGGTTCTAAAATATCGTTTTGCTCTACCCCGCAGGCGACCATGGTCCGCACGATGACCGAAGGCATCGTGAATTGGTTTTTGAGGTTCAAAAGAACGAGACGGAGATAAGATGTCCGTGTCGAAGATGCAAGCTGAATAGCCTTATTGCGGACCCGGATTCTGGGCAGGTGCGGGACCACCTGCTCTTGCGTGGTTTCATGGATGGCTATCGGTGGCAAGGTGATGAAGATGACTACGAAGTCGTCCATGGGGGCCGGGCAAGAAATGAGGAAGGGCAACAAGACAACCACCGTGGCTCGGGGGGGGGGGGGGCGAGAAGACGAAGAATCCCTAGGAGATGATCACGACGGTGATGCTGTACACAGTCATCATGTAGAAGATGCAGGACATGATGATGATGCCGGCGGAGCAGACGACGCTGGACCATCGATGGGCTGGGTGCAGGACCCTCATATTCAAGAGCTGCTTCTCAAGCAGACGGATAACGCAAGAGCTGCCGCCCGAGAGAAAGGCAAGATGGATCAACTTGAGTTAGACGCGGTTACTCCATTGTATGAAGGATGCAGGCCCGAGGATACCCGCCTGAAAGTAACGCTCATGGCTCTGGAGATGAAGGTAAAACACAAAATGACCGACGCATGCTTCGACGAGAACATGTCATTCTGGCACGAACGTCTTCCCAAGGGGAACAAGTGCCCGACTAGTTTGGAGGAGGCAAAGAAAATCGTGTGTCCTCTGGATTTACCGCACGTGAAATACCATGTGTGCATGAACAATTGCATCATTTATCAGGATGAGCACGCGGAGTCTACTATATGTCCGGTGTGCGGTGTCACTCGATACAAGAAGAGGAAGAAAGCTCCTCGAAAAGTGGTGTGGTACTTTCCGATCACTCCTCGTCTGCAGCGGTATTTCACGGACCCTAAGGTAGCAAAGCTCCTGCGTTGGCACGCGGATAGGGAGGAGAAGAAGCGAGAAGATGACGCAAATGATCCGGAGATAGATAAAAAAGACAAGATGCTGAGTCACCCTAAGGATGCGAGCCAGTGGCAAGCGTTGAACTTCGAATACCCAGAATTTGGGAACGATCCAAGGAACATCATGCTGGGCACGAGCACCGATGGAGTCAATCCATTTGGCAGCCAGAGAAGCACACATAGCACCTGGCCTGTGTTCGTGTGGATGTACAACCTTCCCCCCTGGTTGTGCATGAAGAGGAAGTACATTCACATGAGTATGCTAATTGAAGGGCCGAAACAACCAGGGAACGACATCAATCTGTATCTGGGGCTGCTGAAAGAGGAGATTGACACGCTGTGGAAAACGCCAGCCAATACGTGGGACGCCGCAGAGAAAGAATATTTCCCTATGAGAGCCGCACTGCTCACGACGGTGCACGACTATCTCGGTTACGGATATCTTGCGGGGCAGGTAGTCCATGGATTTTCTGGATGCGTAAGGTGCATGGATGACACAACGTATCGCCAGCTAGATAGAGATCCCGGGTCTTCGAAAACCGTGTTCATGGGACATCGAAGGTGGCTTCGCGACGATGACCCGTGGAGGAAACGCAAGGATCTGTTCGATGGTGAAACCGAACCCCGAATAAGCCCGTGTACGAGGAGCGGCGAGGAAATAGACAAGCTGTTGAAAAATTGGAAAGACTGCCCACTGCTGGGAAAGAAGCAAAAGGCGCCAGAGCCGCTGCTGAAGGTATGGAAAACGAGGTCTGTTTTCTGGGACTTGCCGTACTGGAAGATCCACCGTGTGCCTCACAGCCTTGATGTCATGCATATCACGAAGAACGTGTGCGAGATTCTGCTTGGTACCCTGCTCAACATGCCAGAGAGGACCAAAGATGGGCCGAAAGCAAGGGCAGACTTGAAATCAATGGGCATCAGGCAGGAGCTTCACGCTATATATGATGATGATGATGATGATGATGATGATGATGATGATGAGGCGAAGCAGGACACAGAAAGTCGTCGCAAAGGCAAAAAGGCCAAGAAGACCGGAAATGACTACCCTCCCGCGTGCTTCACTCTAAGTCAGGAGGAGATCGAGCAGTTTTTCACCTGCCTCCTAGGAGTAAAACTTCCTTACGGTTACGCGGGGAAGATAAGCAGATACCTAGACCCAGCGAAGCAGAAGTTCAGAGGGATGAAGTCTCACGACTGTCACGTGCTGATGACGCAGATACTTCCAGTTGCAATCCGTGGGATCATGGACGCGCACATCCATGAAACGCTATTTGGCCTATGCAACTTCTTCGACGTCATCTCTCGGAAGTCGATTGGCGTGAGGCAACTCAGAAGGCTACAGGAAGAGATCGTGGTGATACTATGCGAGCTTGAGATGTACTTCCCGCCCGCATTCTTCGACGTTATGGTGCATCTGCTGGTCCATATAGTGGAGGATATCATCCAACTCGGGCCAACGTTCCTGCACAGCATGATGCCATTCGAAAGGATGAATGGTGTCATCAAAGGATACGTTCGCAACATGTCACGTCCAGAGGGAAGCATAGCCAGGGGCTTTCTGACCGAAGAGTGCATCTCCTACTGCACGAATTATCTAGGCATCGAGAACCCCGTTGGTCTGCCCGTCAACAGGCACCTCGGCAGGCTCGCTGGATGGGGTCACCGTGAGGGTCGCCACGAAATGCATGTCGACTTCGAGGGTCGACTCGCCGACTTTGAAAGAGCAAACCTAGTCGCGCTACAACACATAGACGTGGTCGATCCTTGGGTTGTAGAGCACAAAACCTTTATTAAGAAGACGTACAATGACCGAGGCCAACAGAGGACGGACGGAGATATACTCAAAGAGCACAACTCATGTTTCACGCGTTGGTTCAAGCAGAAGCTTCTGTCGTACCCTTTACATGAGGATTCTTCCGCGGAAGAACAACTCATATTCGCCTTGTCACAGGGCGCCGAGCACAACCTGATGACCTATGAGGCATACGATATCAACGGCTACACATTCTACACCGAGGCCAAGGACATGAAGAGCGATGGTTATCAGAACTCTGGGGTAACGATGGAATCCTACACCGGTAACGACAAGGACAGATACTACAGAAGGATCGAGGAGATCTGGGAGCTGAGCTACGCTGGAGAGAAGGTCCCGATGTTCCGTGTCAGATGGGCCAAGAATGTCATAAAAGAAGACCTATATTTCAGCACCATGGTTATACCTGAAGCCAAATCCTAGACCGCAGGCGCAAACGTCACCGCGAAAAATGAGCCATGGGTACTGGCTTCCCAAGTGGACCAATGCTTCTTCATTACCGACCCGCCAAAGCCCAGTCGTGTTGTCGTGAGGAGAGGCAAAAGGAAGATCATCGGAATGGATGGAGTAGCCAATGAGCAAGACTTCGACAAGTACGGCAACCCGAGGATCGAACATGACGACGATGATGAAGTAGCAGCATACACCACAAGAAGAAGCAGGACCACCCTACCTAAAGGACGTCCGTTCCACAGAAGAACTCCATTTGCGAAAAAGAAGGGCAAGAAGATTGTTAACAGATAGCTAGCTAAGATCGATTGTATTTAAATCGCAGCCTTCATTTCTCGATTGTATTTCATGGGCACTTTTTGAACTATCATGAATATTTTAAATTTCATGGACACTCGATCTCGATCCCCCTCCATCTCGATCGCTATCCCACCTCGCCAGATCCGGTCCCCTCGCCGCCGAGCACCCCCCGCACCCTCGATTCCCCTACTCAACCGCCGCCGCTGACCCCCCGCACCCCTCCCCTACTCAACCGCCGCCACCGACCCCCCGCACCCTCCCCCGCTCCACCGGCATTACTGTTTGATGATATTTTTTAAAAAAATATTACTGTCTTATAAAAAAATTACTATTATGATTTAAACAAGTTTGAACATATTTAAAAACAAATAAGTATCAAACAGCATTTTGAAATGCATAATTTTTTTTTGTGGAGCCTAGGAATCGAACCCAGGACCTCCTGGTGTGAGAACTGGCACCTGACCAGTCGAGCTAGTAGAGGGGAGTTGATGTGGATGAGGTCACGTGGGTGATAACCTGTTGGCTCGAGCGGAAATTGAAAAAATACTAATGGCGCACCAGGCCGAGGTGCGCCATTAGCATGTATATACTTATGGCGCACCGAGGGGTGGTGCGCCATTAGTATTGTGCCCTCCTACTTCGTACGCATCCCCTCTCTCTCCCTCGCCCGAGCCCGAGCCCTCGATCCCCTCTCTCTCCCTCGGCCGAGCCCTCGCCCTCGATCCCCTTCCCCTCTCCTCTCCCTCGCCCGAGCCCTCGCCCTCGATACCCTTCCCCTCTCCTCTCCCGACGCCGCCGCCCCGCCGCCCCGCCGCCCTTGACGCCGGCCAGATCCGCCGCCACCTCTGCTCGAGCTGCTCCCATCGACCACGCCGCTGCTCGCGTGCTTCTTCTCTCCCGCGACCCCGACATCGTCCCCGCGACCACCGTCGTCCCCGCGACCACCGGCCCTCCTCCGCCGCGACGACCAGGCGCCGCCGTCCGCGGACCACCTCGAGCTCTATCCCCGTCCGCGTGAAGATCCCCTCCACTCCGCGGGCAGGGGCTCTTCTCCTACCGCTGCAGCTACAAGAGGAGAGGAGCACCGGCCAGCCACCACCGACGGACGCCTCCATCCCCCCTTCCTCCTTCGCCCGACGAGCCTCTTCACTCCGGGAAGTTGCTCCTGCTACTAATCCAAGCTGCACCACCTACCTCGCCAAAGCTCTGTCCCGGCAGCTCTCTGTGAGGTAAAAAATCTACTTTTCTGATGTACAAATCCCTGTTTGTGCTTGCTTCCATATGTGAGATAGATACCATATTGTTGTTGTGTTTGTGTGAATTATTGCTGCCATATTTGTGTGAATTCTTGCTGCAATAATACAAACTGTGTTGATGTATGTCAAATATATGGTCAGATTAGCCTATATTAGTATATGTGTTGATTGATTAAAGTGTTATGACAACAATGCATGACAGCAAGCAAGCAGAGCGGCTCCTCCTCCCTTCAACGCCAAGCAAGCAGAGCGGCTCCTCCTCTCCCTCGACGCCAAGCCAGGTGAGCTGCCCCCTCCCCCCTCGGCTGCTTGCTTCTATCCATCCTAACCCTAGCCCCTTCTCCATTGCAGCAGCCCGCCACACTCCTCTCAAGGAGGAGAGAAGAGGAGAAACCCGCGCAGCGCCGTCATTTCCCGCACGGCCTCGGCACCGTCTCCTCCCCTCCAAGCTCCATTGAATCCAAGCTGCTGCTAAGGTGAGCTTTTGCATCTGAATTCTCCTCCTCTCCTCCCCTCGGCACCTATGTACTCATTTTGCATCTGAATTTATTTGGATCCATTGCACCTTTGCGTTACAAATTATGAAACTGATGCAATTTGTTTGGTGGGCTTTCGTGGAAATGTGCATCAACTTTCCTGAAAGTTAAGCTTGTCTTGACTCTTGACTAGGTGTAATTATGAACTGGACGCGCTTTATGACTAGATGGTGATGCTAGGTGTGCTGATGTATACTTGCTGTCAATTGGATCATGCTTCTTTAGGTTTCATTGGTCATGCTGTCAATTTTCTTGTGGAATGTGGGTGTCAATGCGTACTTTGATGTCAATTGGATCATTCTTCTTTAGGTTTCATTGGTTGGCCTGTTATTTTGTTTGCTGCCGTCTTTGTCTAGTAAAACTGCCTGATTAGGTTTCTGTTCAATCTCAGAATGCTTTCAGTTCTGTTTTGTCAGGCTGATATTGACTATACTGTTTAGTTTATACACTAGTTACCCAGAAAGTTGGTCTTCCTCCTAGCAAGAATATACAGTATTAGATAATACATGATGGACAGTACTACTTGTCTATTTACAATGAGACAGGGGGCCCGTGGTATCATTATGGGGCTGTGCTGCTGTATTATGCCTATAAAAACACTTGTTCGGTCAATTAAACAGGGCATTGAAAATTGACAGGGCATTTTTGTTTTCTTTTGAACCTAAGCAATTTCATACGCTTGACAAAGTTGATGCTTTATTCCTGATGTATAATTTGTTTGTCACATGCTACTGTTGATCCCAAGTTTGATGCATAACAATTGTTGTATGAGTTCTCCAAATGAACAGGAGTACTCCTCTATTTTGATATGAAATCACCATGATAGGTTCACATGCTACTGTTGTCAACATGATAAATAGTTTCAGTTAGTTACCTCTAAAACTATTCTTAATTAACTGATGATTTGCTACAACCAGTGCATGCATGCCTTTTTGCTTCTTCATTTTTAGTAAAGTGCTCTATTCTGGGTCATGGACTTTGTGCCATGGACTAGTGCATGCATGCTGCTGCTGTTGTACTACTTGTCAAGTGATGCTGCCGCTGCTATCTGCGAGTTGTTGCTGCTAGTTCTGATTTTGTCAAGTGATGCTGCTGCTACTTGTGATCTTCTAAAATAACCCCTTTCTCCTGAAATGTTGATTAATTTCCGTTTCGGTTGAGAAATGGGGCACTCCTAGGTCAAGAAAATTAGCAAAGGTCATGCCCAATTTTCTTGACCTAGAAGGTGCCCGATTCTCAACCGAAATAAAAATTAATTTGCTTTAGTGGTTGGATTAGTTTAGTATTTTATTCACACACTCAGACACCCTTGCTTGCCATGTGTGATAGAGAGATAGTGAGGGGAGACAATAAGCTATCTGCAGCTTAATTTGCATTGCATACTAGCTAGATAGCTTTTGTTTTTCAGGACCAACCGAACAATACATACATATACCTGTAGGCACCAGCTTAATTTCCAAGGCAGGACAATTACTTGCTTCATTATATTCATCCATCCATCCATTTTGCATCATGTACAGAACCAAAAATAATCGGAGTTTCTGTCTGGCTTCAGAAGTCATAACACATGCATTTGGGTAACCCTAAATGTCAAAATTGCACAAGTCTAGACCCCTTTATGCCATATACTTTCTATTTTTCTTCATCGGAGTTCGACTGCGCATTAACCCAACGTGTGCATGACTCGATGGTCCAGGAAGGAAATCGTTTCCTTTCATCAGCTAGAAAAACTGCCAACGTTTCAAAACTGCAACTTGATGAAGATTGGAGTATATCTTAATAAGTTTACCCTGTTCGGGCACATCACATACACACATTTGCTCAAGTCCACTCTGGCCCACGTACAGCTGAAACCCAGTTTAGTTCCTTGTATCACTTGTCGCTGAAAACCGTTTGATTGTTTTCACGGAAATGATTTACAAGTTCAGCAAGTGATGAGGTGTGAGAATAACATATTCATTAGGGTAGGCGTCTCCTGCCCTATGCTGAATGTGGTGCAATTTTCGACGCAGATTCATAATTTGCAGCTTAGCTTATCTCTTGGCCCTCCAATTAAAATATAGGGGTTGACCTTCACCACGGCCGAAGCTTCTCTGCATCTATATATAATGGACATTCCCTAGCTTCTGAACAATCAACACAAAGCAGCAGGCCTGAGTGTCTCCAATAGTCATCCTTGTGTTTGTGTAGGTTTTCTTTCCTTGGTCCATTGAGCCTTCATTCATGGTTATGAATGATATGCAATGATCAGCCTGCTAGCGTTTATCCTCTCCGCGTGTTTGAACACCCTGCGGTGTAGTAAAAAGTAATTACAGATACACTCACCCACATAAGTATTCAACACAATGAAAAAATAGTACAAATTAAGGAAAGGCAATACCATTTCAGACGCTTGTCTTCTAAAAAGAAGAGTGAACTTTCTAGACACACCCCTCAAGAACTAGGTTACCCTGAGAATGTGGACTTGGACCTTAGCAACAACACACTAACAGGTTCTATCCCAAAACACCTAGGCAATATCACAAACATCTCTCAATTGTTCCTTGACAATAACCAACTTTTTGGCGACATTCCTCGAGAATTAGGTTATTTGGTCAACTTAGAGATCTTGTTCCTTGACAATAACCAACTTTTTGACCAAACTTTGTTTCTATTTAGAGAGAAACATGGCCCACAACGATGAGGCCGGGGGTTCGGGCGGCAAGGCATTCTGGGAGCTGTCCCAGGAGATGGAGGAACAACCTCACTTGTATGAGGCCGTCGCCTTCCCCACCGATCCTGAGACCACGGATGGTGCCGCCGAGGATGACCACACTGATGCCACCACTGATGGTGCCGCCGAGGATGCCACCACTGATGATGGCGGCGCACGCACAGATGGCAGCCAACCGAAGAGGCAATGGAAGGACCGGCGCCCAATCGTGCTCCGCACCCTCAAGGAGGAAGTTACTGAAGTGGACTCCAACGGGAATCCAACGGTGCCCGAACGAATAGTCAAGGGGTACTCGCTTCAGCTCGGGTGCATTGTCCGGAGCACCGTATCGATCGACATCGAGAACCTGAGGCATCCTGACCGAGGGAATTTGCGCAACCTCCTCTTCGCGAAGCTGCACGAACGATACAAGTTCCCCGCTGAATTTGAAAACACAAGCCTCAAAGGGAATAAAGTGAACAATGCTGCCCTCACGAAGATGAGCAAGGCCCTGTCTACTCGGAAAAGCAATGTGAAGAGAATGATCGAGAAAGGTGAGAGTTATCAGAAGATCAAGGAGAAAAATCCTTCGATCACCGGAGATGACTACAACGACTTCAAGATCAATTGCTCGAGCACCGCAAGCTCCCAATCAAGTGAGTGGGGGAAACAAATGCGGGAGCTGAACATAGGGGAACACACACTTGGTCCCGGCGGTTACAGAGTGGCGGCGCCTATATGGGACAAGTGTAACGCCCGGATAATCTTGCTACAGTAATCCCACGCTAATCATGGCACGTCATCCCGATTACTGTTGCTATCCTCGAAATAATTCGAAACCGTTCAAATTCAAAATTCAAATTGATGAAAACAATAAAAGTTTTCAAAATTTAAAATAAAATTGTTCGGTGGTTGACGAATATTACAAGGGTAATTATGATGCAACAAACACATTTTTATAAAATGCCTAAATATTTTAAATTGATTAAAACATAAAAGAAAATAAATAAAAAGAAAACAGGAAAACAATACAAAAAAAAGGAGAAAAGAAACCCCCTGGGCTTCGGCCCAACTGACCACAGGCCAACTAGGCCACCACCAGGGCCCAGCCGGCCACTCCCCCCCCACCTTATCCACTACACCACCCCCGCCCACTCCACCGACACCCCCACAACCCCCCCCCAAAATATCTCCCCCTCTCCCCGACCTGGATCGGGATCGAGGGAGGAGGCCCTCGCCACCGCCCCGGATCGCCGTCGCCGTCGCCTTCTCGCCCCCCCTGGCCTCGCGCCCCCCCCCCCCCCCCCGCCTGAGGACCCCGTCGCCTCCGCCTCGCTTCCTCATCGACGCCGAACCGCCGTCGCCGCGCTCGCCTCGGACGCCGTCGTCTCCACCACCGCCGCCCTCTTCGTCACCGGACCCCCCCCCTCCCCGACGCCGGCGGCCGCCTCCCCGACTCCCTCCTCGCCGGTCGCCTCCAAGCTTCACCGCGCCCGCCTCCTAGACCCTACGCGCCCCTCCCCGTGAGCTCTTTCCCCCCCCCCCGTCGCTCCCCTCTCCCCCCTCCCGAACGACGCCGCGCCCAGGGCCCCGTCGCCGGCTCCGCCCCGGCTCCGGCCACCCGCGGCCACGCCGCCGTCCCACCCCCGGCCCCTCACCGCTCCCCCTGTGCGGCTCCCCTGCCGCGGCCGCCGCGCCCTTTTTCCCCCTGGTCGCCTCGGCCACATGCACGGGCACCACCGACCGCGCCCTGGCGCCGTCCCGCCGTGGCATCACCGTTGTCGCCTCCGGCGGCCGGCCTCGCCGTGCCTTGCTATCGCCGGCGCTCCCCTGGTGGCCCTGATGGGCGCGTGCCCGCACCCGCGCCCGACCCGCAAGGCCTCTGTGCCTATGACAAACGGGGCCCTCGCCCCAGAACATTAAAAAAATATATAAAAAAAAAATAAAAAAAATAATAATGATAAAAAAATAAAATAAATAAATAAATAGTAAATAATAAAATAAATAAAAACAATAAATATAATTAATAAAATTAAAGTGATTTAATAAAATTATTAATTAATTAATTAATTAATTAAGTTAATTAATCCGGTTTAATTAAATTAATTAACTAGTAATTAGATTAACCTAAACCCTAATTATTTTAAATAGAGAATGACAGGTGGGTCCCACTGGACCCACATGTCAGGGTTGACTCAGTCAACCCCTGTTGACTGCTGACGTCAGCATGACATCATGCTGACGTCATAAATACATTTTTTTTGAATTAATTAAATAAATAATTAAATTCCAAAATTATTAAAATCTTTTAAAAATCATATCTTTTAATCCGTAACTCGGATTAAAATATTTTCAACATGAAAGTTGCTCAGAACGACGAGACGATTCCGGATATGCAGTCCGTTCGTCCACCACACCCCCCTAACCTATCGAACCCGCAACTTTCCCCCTCCGGCTCCCCTGCCCGAAAACACGAAACACCGGGAATACTTTCCCGGATGATTCCCCCTTAACCAGTACCACCTCATACCACGTTAGGGTACGCCTAGCATCGCTTCTTGACATGTCATGCATCGATATGCATCTGTTTACTTGGTATTCATTGTTTCTTCCCCCTCTTCTCTCCGGTAGACTACGAGACCGACGCTGCTGCTGACCAGTTCGACTACGGAGTTGACGACCCCTCTCTCTTGCCAGAGCAACCAGGCAAGCCCCCCCCCTTGATCACCAGATATCGCCTATTCTCCTCTATACTGCTTGCATTAGAGTAGTGTAGCATGTTACTGCTTTCCGTTAATCCTATTCTGATGCATAGCCTGACATTGTTGCTACAGTCATTGATACCTTACCTGCAATCCTAAATGCTTAGTATAGGATGCTAGTTTATCATCATTGGCCCTACATTCTTGTCAGTCTGCCTTGCTATACTATCGGGCCGTGATCACTGGGAGGTGATCACGGGTATATACTATACATACATACATACTATACAGATGGTGACTAAAGTCGGGTCAGCTCGAAGAGTACCCGCGAGTGATTCACGGATTGGGGGCTGAAAGGACCTTTGTCCCGACGGCCCTCTGTGTGGATCTTTTGAGGCGGAGCGACAGGGCAGGTTGAGACCGCCTAGGAGAGAGGTGGGCCTGGCCCTGTTCGGCGTTCGCGGACACTTAACACGCTTAACGAGATCTTGGTATTTGATCTGAGTCTGGCTACGAGCCTATACGCACTAACCATCTACGTGGGAGTAGTTATGGGTATCCCGACGTCGTGGTATCAGCCGAAGCACTTCAGACGTCAGCGACGGAGCGGCGCGCGCCGAATTGGACTGGAACGCCACTAGGCTAGGTCTGCTTTCGGCCGCCCACGCAACGTGCAGGTGTGCTCAGGGCGATGGGCCCAGACCCCTGCGCGCTTAGGTTTAGACCGGCGTGCTGGCCTCTCTGTTTTGCCTAGGTGGGGCTGCGACGTGTTGATCTTCCGCGGCCGGGCATGACCCAGGAAAGTGTGTCCGGCCAAATGGGATCGAGCGTGTTGGGCTATGTGGTGCACCCCTGCAGGGATGTTTAATCTATTCGAATAGCCGTGATCTTCGGTAACAGGACGACTTGGAGTTGTACCTTGACCTTATGACAACTAGAACCGGATACTTAATAAAACACACCCTTCCAAGTGCCAGATACAACCGGTGGTCGCTCTTCCTCAGGGATATGAGGAGGGGATCGCCGGGTAGGATTATGCTATGAGATGTTACTTGGAGATGCTACTTGGAGGACTTCGACCTACCCTCTTCTGCCTGTTGCAAGACGAAGGTGACCAGAAGCGTAGTCTTCGACAGGATTAGCTATCCCCCTCTTATTCTGGCATTCTGCAGTTCAGTCCACCGATATGGCCCTTTACACATATACCCATGCATATGTAGTGTAGTTCCTTGCTTGCGAGTACTTTGGATGAGTACTCACGGTTGCTTTCTCCCCCCTTTTTTCCCTTTTCCTTCCTTTCTGGTTGTCGCAACCAGATGCTGGAGTCCAGGAGCCAGACGCCACCGTTGACGACGACCCCTACTACACTGGAGGTGCCTACTACTACGTGCAGCCCGCTGACGACGACCTGGAGTAGTTAGGAGGATCCCAGGCAGGAGGCCTGCGCCTCTTTCGATCTGTATCCCAGTTTGTGCTAGCCATCTTATGGCAACTTGTTTAACTTATGTCTGTACTCAGATATTGTTGCTTCCGCTGACTCGTCTATGATCGAGCACTTGTATTCGAGCCCTCGAGGCCCCTGGCTTGTATTATGATGCTTGTATGACTTATTTTATTTGTAGAGTTGTGTTGTGATATCTTCCCGTGAGTCCCTGATCTTGATCGTACACATTTGCGTGCATGATTAGTGTACGATTCAATCGGGGGCGTCACAAGTTGGTATCAGAGCCGACTGCCTGTAGGAATCCCCCTTCCACACTCCTTGGCCGAAGTCGAGTCTAGACATTACAAAAACTTTTACTAACTTGGCTGTGTGCCTTACGGGCCCACGTCGCCATCGGGTGGTACTAGGATCTTTTACTCCTCGACCTTTGCTCTGGGACTCTGAACTCTTTTCTACTCGGGTTAAACGAATTTACTAACTCTAACATTAGGATCCCGTTACCACGTTCACCCCGAAGTTGGATAAGCCATAGTTATTTGTAGGATAGCATTTTGAATAGTGCCCGTGTTGTCATTTGACTCCATTGAAACATCTTTGTTTTCAGATGGAACCCGCGAGGCAGGTCGTGCGCCACACTGCGGCCATTGGTGCCTCAGGATCACCTGCTGTGCTAGCTGATATGATGACCTATCTGGGTTATCGCTGGCACCCTGAGTACACCGTCTACGAGGAGTACCAGGACTTTAACCAGGAGCAGTACCGTGCCATCGTCCACCTCTACTCTCGGGAGTATGAGTCCACTACCGTGCTGCACACCGCTCATGGTGTTGGAGTGACCATCGAGATGGCAGTCCACGATGCGGCTCATGCTGCTCTGACACGTCTTCGTGGAGAGTATCAGGCATTGGACACTTCCCCTTTCAGGCACATTCCTATCGCATCTGACGTTGGTGCGGAGGGATACTACACTGCCGCCTACTCCACCGTCACCCGAGAGCCTTTCCACCATCAGCGCCTGGTTCTGCATGCTGATGGGCTGGACCGAGCTAACAGAGCTCTTCGCCACGAGTTGTACACCACTCGTCAGCACCTTTACAGGGCTCTGACGCGGTTGCACCCCTTTGTCCGGTCTGGACAGCTGCCGCGTTCTGCGATCTACCCAGCCAGGACCGTGATGCCCCACGGTGTCGGATGGCCAGAGGTGGGAGGCTACTCTCCCGCACTTGGTCCTCTTCTGCCACCTGAGCGTCGGGTTCTACACCAGAGTATCCGCGGCCCCCAGGCCACTGACGTGGAGGACTATCCGTTGCCTCACTACCAGCTGTCAGGTTACAGCTACCTTCACAGTACCTCCTGGGACTGATGTAGTCTTGCTCATTAGTTTTAGATGCACTCGCGAGCCTGCGTGCCGCCTATGATGACTTAGTCTATGTACGGAACTCTGTGTACTGAACTCTATGTCCGACCCCTTTTGTAAGTTATGCCGACTATCTATGTGGTATCTGTCGTGCTCCTTTCATTATGCATGTTTCATCATGAATGACTCTTGTCTATGCAAATTCTCAATACTGAACTACCCCTGTTATATATTAGCAGGATGGTTAGACCAGCTGGTCGTGGTCGTGGTGGCAACTTCCCACCACCGCCTGAGTACATGGCTGGTATGATCCAACAGCTTGAGATGAATCGCCAGTTCATGGAAAACATGATGGCTCAGTTTCCTCGCCCCAATATGAACCAGCATCCAAACACAACAACTCTGCAGGATTTCATACGCCTCAACCCAAGTGTGTACCGCAGCTCAACCCAGCCGCTGGATGCTGATGACTGGCTCCGTGACATCACCTATGAGATGGAGTCTGCTGATGTAGCCCCTGCCAGCTATGTCACTTTTGCTTCCTTCTTCCTGAAGGGACCCGCAGCTCAATGGTGGGACAGCCATAGGCGTACTCTGCCAGTTGGGACAATCATCTCCTGGCCAGACTTTCAGGCTGCCTTCCGTGCCCGCTTCATTCCTCAGGGAATCATGGACAGGAAGAAGCGTGAGTTTCGCAACCTCACCCAAGGCAACAAGACTGTTGAAGCTTATCAGCGGGAGTTTCTGGACTTATCCCGCTATGCTGAAGAAGACATTGCAACGGATGCTCGCAGACAGGAGAAGTTCCGTGAAGGCCTTCAAGCTGACATCAAGCTCACACTTCTAGTGCATGACTTTGCCGATTTCGCCACCTTGGTGAACAAGGCCATCAATGTCGAGACTGGTCTGCAAGAACACCAGAGCTCTCAAAGGCGCAACCGTGACATGGGCTCATCTTCGGGCCCGCCCTCGCAGAAGCGTAAGATATGGATCCCGAACAGCATGTACCGTCCAACTGCACCTGCCCCAAGGCAGTCTTATGCTGCACCTCGTCTGCCGGCTGCTCCAACTAGGCAGCCGAGGCTTCCAGCTCCACCACCCCAAGCTCCTGTTCCTACCCCCGAGAATGGGTTGTGCTTCAGGTGCGGACAACCAGGGCACCGTGCTAGGGAATGCAACCAGAGACAGAATCAACTGGCCCTTCCAACAACTGGCCGTGGGAACAACCAGGCCCGCAACAACATTGCCAAGTCTTATGGCCGTGTTCATGCCAACCACATTGATCTGAATGAAGCTCAAGACCAGCCTGCTACTGTGATGGGTACACTCCTCGTAAATTCAGTACCAGCATCTGTTTTATTCGATACGGGTGCATCGCATTCATTCATGTCAGAAGATTTTGCATGCTTGCACGACATTAAATGTGAGGACATGAATGCTTCACTATTAGTGCACACCCCTGCGGGCCAATGTCGAACCTCCATGGTTTGCAACGACGTCCCTGTAGAAATTGAAGGACTGGAATTCCTTGTCTCTCCCATCGTACTGAAGTCCTGTAGCATTGATCTCATTCTGGGAATGGATTGGTTAAAGGCGCATACCGCTTCTATCGTTTGCGCCACCAAGACCGTCCATCTGCTACACCCTTCTGATGAAATAATTAGCTACGATGCTCATCTGGTTCGGAATGTCGAGGCCAGGCTTTATGCCTTAAACGCATTGAACGCTACACCTCTCGAGGGCATTGAAAACATTCCCGTCGTGCGTGAATTCTTAGACGTCTTTCCTGAAGAACTCCCAGGGATTCCCCCTGCTAGAGCTGTCGAATTCGTCATCGACTTGAAACCAGGCACCACTCCTATAGCCAAGCGACCCTACAAGATGCCGCCGCATGAACTCCTTGAGCTTAAGGAGGAAATCGATAAATCTCTTCAAAGTGGTTTCATCCGCCCAAGTTGCTCTCCTTGGGGAGCACCTTCTCTCTTTGTCAAGAAGAAAGATGGGACAAACCGATTGGTCCAAGACTACCGTCCTATAAACCAAGCTACCATTCAGAATAAGTATCCTCTTCCTCGGATCAACGATCTGTATGATCAATTAGCTGGATCATCAGTGTTCTCTAAACTCGACTTGAGGTTAGGCTACCACCAGATCCGTGTTCGTAAGGAGGATATCCCCAAGACCGCATTCGTGACTCGATACGGATCTTACGAGTACACCGTCATGTCTTTCGGCTTAACCAATGCTCCAGCCACCTTCTCTCGCCTGATGAACTATATATTCATGGATTACCTCGACAAGTTCGTCGTGGTTTATCTGGATGATATTCTGGTATTTTCCAAGAACGAAGAGGAACATGCTGAACATCTTCGCCTCGTGCTGGAAAAGCTACGAGAGCATCAACTTTATGCCAAGTTCTCCAAATGTGAATTCTGGCTTCCCGAAGTAACCTATCTCGGGCATGTCATCTCTAAGGATGGTATTGCCGTCAACCCTGAACGAGTTCAGGCTATTCTCGATTGGACTCCTCCGAAGAACGTTAAGCAAGTCAGAAGTTTTCTCGGTCTCGCCAGCTACTGCCGTCGATTCGTCGAGAACTTCTCCAAGATTGCCAGGCCTCTGACTAACCTATTGCATAAGGGCGTCAAGTTCCAGTGGACAGACAAATGTCAGGAAAGCTTCCAGGCACTCAAAGACAAGTTAACTTCTGCCCCAGTACTAGCTCCTCCTGATACTAAGAAGGACTTCGTCATTTACTGCGACGCTTCCCGTCAAGGACTAGGCTGTGTCCTAATGCAAGAGCGCAAAGTGGTTGCTTATGCCTCTCGGCAATTGCGCCCTCACGAAGAGAACTACCCAGTTCACGACCTCGAGCTTGCTGCTGTTATCCATTCACTGAAACAGTGGCGACATTACCTTCTCGGTAATCGTTGCGGGATCTGCACCGACCATCAAAGTCTGAAGTATCTGTTTACTCAGCCAGACCTGAACCTCCGTCAGCAGAGATGGATGGAGACTGTTGCAGACTTTGATTTGGGTATTTCCTATACACCAGGCAAGGCTAATGTAATGGCTGATGCCTTGAGCCGCAAGTCTTACTGCAACCACCTCCAGGTTCACAAAGTCCAGCCCTCACTTGTTGAAGAATTCAGAAAGCTAAACCTCCATATTGTACCTCCGGGTGCACTCGCTCCCCCTCCTCCGGAGTTCCGCAAGATGAATCTCCGTGTTGTTTCCCAGGGTTCCCTCTATACCCTGGCTGTTGAACCCGATCTCGTGGGCACCATAAAGACAATGCAGGGATTTGACTCTGAAGTCTACAAGATTAAGCAAGACCTCAAAGAAGGAAGTTCCTCATCCTTCACGATTGCTGATGATGGCGCCTTGTACTTCAAAGGCCGCCTAGTGGTGCCGTGTAAGGAGGAAAACCTGAATATGACTCAGGAGGTTATGAAAGAAGCTCATGATACGCCTCTATGTATCCACCCTGGTAGTACAAAGATGTACCAAGACATCCGCCAGAGATTCTGGTGGTCTAACATGAAGCAAGACATTGCTCGTTATGTTGCTGAATGTGACGTTTGCCGTCGTATCAAAGCAGAACATCAAAGGCCTGCTGGAACTCTGCAACCTATACCTATTCCGGAATGGAAATGGGACCATGTCGAGATGGACTTCGTTACTGGATTCCCCAAATCGCAGAAAGGCAATGATGCTATTCTTGTCGTCATTGACCGACTTTCTAAAGTTGCACATTTTCTGGCGGTCAAAGAAACGATCACTGCTAGTCAGCTTGCAACTCTCTACATGACCAGAATTGTCTCGCTTCACGGTATTCCATTGGTTATCAGTTCAGACCGTGGCAGTTTATTCACTTCAAGATTCTGGGCAAGTTTCCAAGAAGCTATGGGCACTCATCTGTCTTTCAGCACTGCTTTTCATCCTCAGTCACAAGGGCAAGTTGAACGTGTCAACCAAGTTCTCGAAGACATGCTTCGAGCTTGTGTTATTTCCTTCGGCAAGAAATGGGAGGAATCTCTTCCGTATGCTGAGTTCTCTTATAATAATAGCTATCAAGCTAGTCTGAAGATGGCCCCCTTCGAAGTGTTATATGGACGAAAGTGCCGAACCCCTCTAAACTGGTCAGAAACTGGGGAACGTCCACTCTTTGGTCTGGATATTATCCAACATGCCGAAGAGCAAGTCCGCATTATTCGCGAGAATCTCAAGACTGCTCAGTCACGCGAGAAGAGTAATTATGACCGTCATCATAAAGACATGGTCTATCAACCTGGTGAAAAGGCCTATCTTCGCGTTACACCAATGAAGGGTGCTCACCGCTTCGGGATCAAGGGCAAGCTAGCTCCTCGCTATATTGGCCCATTCACTATTCTGGAAAGGCGTGGAAAAGTGGCATATCAACTGGAGCTTCCGTCGAACCTTTCTCAGGTTCACGATGTGTTCCATGTGTCACAACTCCGCCGTTGCTTCAAGGACCCAATCCGAGCTGTGGATCATGAAGTGCTCGAATTGCAACAGGACCTCTCCTATAAAGAGCATCCGGTCCGCATTCTCGACCAAGCTGAACGCCGCACACGCCAGAAGGCGATCAAGTTCCTCAAGGTCCAGTGGTCGAATCACTCTGAAGACGAAGCCACCTGGGAACGCGAGGATCGCCTACGTGATGAATACCCCGCACTGTTTCCTTCTACCTCCTAAAATCTCGGGACGAGATTTCTTGTAGTGGAGGAGATTTGTAACGCCCGGATAATCTTGCTACAGTAATCCCACGCTAATCATGGCACGTCATCCCGATTACTGTTGCTATCCTCGAAATAATTCGAAACCGTTCAAATTCAAAATTCAAATTGATGAAAATAATAAAAGTTTTCAAAATTTAAAATAAAATTGTTCGGTGGTTGACGAATATTACAAGGGTAATTATGATGCAACAAACACATTTTTATAAAATGCCTAAATATTTTAAATTGATTAAAACATAAAAGAAAATAAATAAAAAGAAAACAGGAAAACAATACAAAAAAAAGGAGAAAAGAAACCCCCTGGGCTTCGGCCCAACTGACCACAGGCCAACTGGGCCACCACCAGGGCCCAGCCGGCCACTCCCCCCCCCCCCACCTTATCCACTACACCACCCCCGCCCACTCCACCGACACCCCCACAACCCCCCCCCCCCCAAAATATCTCCCCCTCTCCCCGACCTGGATCGGGATCGAGGGAGGAGGCCCTCGCCACCGCCCCGGATCGCCGTCGCCGTCGCCTTCTCGCCCCCCCTGGCCTCGCGCCCCCCCCCCCCCCCCCCCCCCGCCTGAGGACCCCGTCGCCTCCGCCTCGCTTCCTCATCGACGCCGAACCGCCGTCGCCGCGCTCGCCTCGGACGCCGTCGTCTCCACCACCGCCGCCCTCTTCGTCACCGGACCCCCCCCCCTCCCCGACGCCGGCGGCCGCCTCCCCGACTCCCTCCTCGCCGGTCGCCTCCAAGCTTCACCGCGCCCGCCTCCTAGACCCTACGCGCCCCTCCCCGTGAGCTCTTTCCCCCCCCCCCCCCGTCGCTCCCCTCTCCCCCCTCCCGAACGACGCCGCGCCCAGGGCCCCGTCGCCGGCTCCGCCCCGGCTCCGGCCACTCGCGGCCACGCCGCCGTCCCACCCCCGGCCCCTCACCGCTCCCCCTGTGCGGCTCCCCTGCCGCGGCCGCCGCGCCCTTTTTCCCCCTGGTCGCCTCGGCCACGTGCACGGGCACCACCGACCGCGCCCTGGCGCCGTCCCGCCGTGGCATCACCGTTGTCGCCTCCGGCGGCCGGCCTCGCCGTGCCTTGCTATCGCCGGCGCCCCCCTGGTGGCCCTGATGGGCGCGTGCCCGCACCCGCGCCCGACCCGCAAGGCCTCTGTGCCTATGACAAACGGGGCCCTCGCCCCAGAACATTAAAAAAAATATAAAAAATAATAATAATAATGATAAAAAAATAAAATAAATAAATAAATAGTAAATAATAAAATAAATAAAAACAATAAATATAATTAATAAAATTAAAGTGATTTAATAAAATTATTAATTAATTAATTAATTAATTAAGTTAATTAATCCGGTTTAATTAAATTAATTAACTAGTAATTAGATTAACCTAAACCCTAATTATTTTAAATAGAGAATGACAGGTGGGTCCCACTGGACCCACATGTCAGGGTTGACTCAGTCAACCCCTGTTGACTGCTGACGTCAGCATGACATCATGCTGACGTCATAAATACATTTTTTTGAATTAATTAAATAAATAAATAAATTCCAAAATTATTAAAATCTTTTAAAAATCATATCTTTTAATCCGTAACTCGGATTAAAATATTTTCAACATGAAAGTTGCTCAGAACGACGAGACGATTCCGGATACGCAGTCCGTTCGTCCACCACACCCCCCTAACCTATCGAACCCGCAACTTTCCCCCTCCGGCTCCCCTGCCCGAAAACACGAAACACCGGGAATACTTTCCCGGATGATTCCCCCTTAACCAGTACCACCTCATACCACGTTAGGGCACGCCTAGCATCGCTTCTTGACATGTCATGCATCGATATGCATCTATTTACTTGGTATTCATTGTTTCTTCCCCCTCTTCTCTCCGGTAGACTACGAGACCGACGCTGCTGCTGACCAGTTCGACTACGGAGTTGACGACCCCTCTCTCTTGCCAGAGCAACCAGGCAAGCCCCCCCCCCCCCCTTGATCACCAGATATCGCCTATTCTCCTCTATACTGCTTGCATTAGAGTAGTGTAGCATGTTACTGCTTTCCGTTAATCCTATTCTGATGCATAGCCTGTCATTGCTGCTACAGTCATTGATACCTTACCCGCAATCCTAAATGCTTAGTATAGGATGCTAGTCTATCATCATTGGCCTTACATTCTTGTCAGTCTGCCTTGCTATACTATCGGGTCGTGATCACTTGGGAGGTGATCACGGGTATATACTATACATACATACATACTATACAGATGGTGACTAAAGTCGGGTCAGCTCGAAGAGTACCCGCGAGTGATTCACGGAGTGGGGACTGAAAGGACCTTTGTCCCGACGGCCCTCTGTGTGGATCTTTTGTGGCGGAGCGACAGGGCAGGTTGAGACCGCCTAGGAGAGAGGTGGGCCTGGCCCTGTTCGGCGTTCGCGGACACTTAACACGCTTAACGAGATCTTGGTATTTGATCTGAGTCTGGCTACGAGCCTATACGCACTAACCATCTACGTGGGAGTAGTTATGGGTATCCCGACGTCGTGGTATCAGCCGAAGCTCTTCAGACGTCAGCGACGGAGCGGCGCGCGCCGAATTGGACTGGAACGCCACTAGGCTAGGTCTGCTTTCGGCCGCCCACGCAACGTGCAGGTGTGCTCAGGGCGATGGGCCCAGACCCCTGCGCGCTTAGGTTTAGACCGGCGTGCTGGCCTCTCTGTTTTGCCTAGGTGGGGCTGCGACGTGTTGATCTTCCGCGGCCGGGCATGACCCCGAAAAGTGTGTCCGGCCAAATGGGATCGAGCGTGTTGGGCTATGTGGTGCACCCCTGCAGGGAAGTTTAATCTATTCGAATAGCCGTGATCTTCGGTAACAGGATGACTTGGAGTTGTACCTTGACCTTATGACAACTAGAACTGGATACTTAATAAAACACACCCTTCCAAGTGCCAGATACAACCGGTGGTCGCTCTTCCTCAGGGATATGAGGAGGGGATCGCCGGGTAGGATTATGCTATGAGATGTTACTTGGAGATGCTACTTGGAGGACTTCGACCTACCCTCTTCTGCCTGTTGCAAGACGAAGGTGACCAGAAGCGTAGTCTTCGACAGGATTAGCTATCCCCCTCTTATTCTGGCATTCTGCAGTTCAGTCCACCGATATGGCCCTTTACACATATACCCATGCATATGTAGTGTAGTTCCTTGCTTGCGAGTACTTTGGATGAGTACTCACGGTTGCTTTCTCCCCCCTTTTTTTTTCCTTTTCCTTCCTTTCTGGTTGTCGCAACCAGATGCTGGAGTCCAGGAGCCAGACGCCACCATCGACGACGACCCCTACTACACTGGAGGTGCCTACTACTACGTGCTGCCCGCTGACGACGACCAGGAGTAGTTAGGAGGATCCCAGGCAGGAGGCCTGCGCCTCTTTCGATCTGTATCCCAGTTTGTGCTAGCCATCTTATGGCAACTTGTTTAACTTATGTCTGTACTCAGATATTGTTGCTTCCGCTGACTCGTCTATGATCGAGCACTTGTATTCGAGCCCTCGAGGCCCCTGGCTTGTATTATGATGCTTGTATGACTTATTTTATTTGTAGAGTTGTGTTGTGATATCTTCCCGTGAGTCCCTGATCTTGATCGTACACGTTTGCGTGTATGATTAGTGTACGGTCAAACCGGGGACGTCACAACAAGGAGGACGCGGACGGTGCCGAGCAAGGCCTACCGCCCCGCTTCGAGAAATACAGCGGTAACAAGCAGACTAGGAACTATGTCAGGGCCCGGTACAAGGAGGACCCGATAACAAAGGAGCTTACCACGGATCCGAAGACCAGGGCGCTTGAGCTTGTTCTGGTAAGGAATACACCCCCGCGTAATTAGCTCCATATGGTTGCATTCTAATTAATGAAGCCAAATTTCTAAATGGTTCACATTCCTTCTGCAGGCGACTGAAAGCAGTAGCGCGGAGTCGACTAAGAGCAACCCTTGGGACACCACTCTAAATAGGGGGTTGAATGTAATGAAGAACAAGGATAAGCTCAGTAAGCCGACGTCAGCTGGTCGTGTGGCCAGCAAAGGCTTGTTGACAAAATGGGGGTCATACTATACCGCTGGTGTGCGAAAGGAGAAAAAGACCAGCTCGGAAAGCCAGGCGCGAGAGGTTCAAGAACTCAAGGCACAGGTGGCGCGGATTCCGGAGATTGTCCAAGAGCAAGTGGAACAACGACTCGGAGCGACGATCACCGCCCTTGTGCCTACCTTGATCTCGGGGTTGAGTGCGTGGATTGCGGGCGGCCAATAGGGGCCGCCCCCGATTCCTAGCTTCACGGCCAGCAACTCGCATAATGTGATGGCGGGGCCATTGGTGCCTCCGGCGGAGGCGGCATTGGTGTCTCCGACGCCGGCACGGGAGCTTAATGCACCCGGGTGTACGCCGGCCGGCACCTCTTCAGCAAGCGGCCCCTCCGTCAACTGCACGCCCGCCGTTGGCGGTGCCTCGACATTAGCCGAGCTCGACGCCATCATCACGGTAACTAATTAAGCCTCTCTCGGCCGAGGACTTCATCTCCTTGCCTTTGACTGGGCATCCCTGACGCCCTACATGTTTTTGCAGGGCGCCGCCGACGTTCCGTGCACTCTCCTCCACTTCGTGAACAACGAGTTGGTCGATGTCGCCAAGGGCAAAATCGTTCAACCGGGCAACCCCTTGTTCCACGGTACCCAGATGCCACCCAACTTGTTTAGGGTTCAACTGGTTCGGGTGCTGCCAGGCTGCGACGACCTGTTACCTCCGATTCGACCCGTCGGGGCCGAAGATGAAGACGTGATGACCCTCAGCGCCTGCCTGAGCTGGCCCCTGCTTTGGCCGAAGAGCCAGATTCGTTTGGGGGCGGGGGACACCACCCCAAAGACAACACCGCCAGTCGTGCCGGCGCCAAGTCGGCCCCATGGCAAGACCGCCGTAACGGTGCCGGACATCCCTATGCCACTGGATCCAAACATGCATATGGCACAGGATCAGAACGACGATGACGACGACGATGATACATTTGGCAATGTCGATCAGTACTTTGCCGAGCATGGGTACGATGGCGACTTCATGGGGCCTCCTTCTCAAGAACCAAACCCAACAAAAGACGTGTGCGATCTAGCTCGTACCGCGGAGAAGCCAAGTTGCAACAGGCGCCGTCTGGCGTTCAGCTCTCAGGAGACGCCTCTAGCTGCTGACTTCACCGAGCCTCAGATAGGCGAGGTGCGAAATATTATCAGCCCCAACACACTCAAGAAGGCGGTCTGTGAGCAGAACTCGGTCCCATTACAGGAGAAGAAGAAGGCACACAAAAGAAAGACTAAGAAGGGTGCGAGCCAGCCGGCACCGAGTACGATCCGTGCTCAGGACGGGCCACCTTCATCGCAGGATATCTCGAGGAGGGTGCATGTGGCGGGTAGGGTGATGCTACCGACAAATATGCTCAATGCTACAACCGGTGCTATGCGGAGTCTGCATGACAGTGTTCTTGCTTTGGAGAAGCGGCGTCTCAGAGAGAAGGATGTGGCATACCCGGTTTTCGCGGCCAAGGTGCCAGAGGGCAAGGGATTTGTGGATAACTCCATCGGGCGTACGATCGTCCTGCGTTTTGATGACATCCACGCTATGTTGAACCTTCATCCGCTGCACTACACCTTCGTTCGGCTATTTTCGCTGAGTATGGAGATGCGGATCATTCGCGACAAGACCCCGGACATCGTGATAGTCGACCCCTTCTACATGCGTGCCAAGATCTTGGGCAACGCTGGGGACCGACAAGTCGCGAGTTCTTACCTCGAAGGCGTCATTCTGGCAAACCAAGATAAGGATAACTTCCTCGTGCCTTACTTTCCCGAGTAAGTCCTCCCCTCAACCGGCCCGTAACATATGAATTCTTACATTTCAATCATTTTTCTTTTAACATTCCGTGTTTTCTGCAGTGACACACGTTGCACGCTCATCCTCCTAAGCCCCAAATATTCTATGGCCACGTATTTCGACCCGGACCGTCAGTCGAACGTAGACTACACAAATGTCAAGAAGGTTCTTGATGATGTTCTCCCCGGCTACGCCCAATCTGGAGGCACCTTCACCAGGCCTATTCGTAAGTACGGCAAGCACGTGTTCTCCCACAATACGACATTCTGCTGCGTCAAGCAGCCACCTGGCGGTCAGAAGGGTGCCTACTACGCCATCCATCACATGCGGGAGATCGTACGGGACCATCATCAACTTCTTCTACCGAGTAAACTCAAAGATTGGGCCGCGAGCGTGTCGGCAATCCAGGACGCGGACCTCCGACAAGAATTCTTTCGCATCCAGTCGGAGTTTGCGGAAATCATCCATCAAGATGTCCTTCGTACCTCGGGGCAGTTCTACCTCAGAAATCAACCGTCCAACAGTGACATCGACACAATGCTACAAATGCAGGATGACAACGCCCGTTCTTTCATGACTCCCACGATAGACGGCGACTTCATCCACGCTCCGGTCCCTTGAGTCGAGTTGTCTAGTTCTGAAACATCGATTGGCTCATGTTGTAATTAAACTTTAATGAACTTGTAGTATGTCTCTTTGGTTTCGAGAGTCGTTCAACTTAGATGTAATCGATGCTATTAATGTCTTGCTTTTCTCTTCCGATCATTCTGTTGCATACTTATATATTGCTTATGTATTGTATGTGAATTGGTACTAACGTTTCGTTTGGCTAGTGCATAGCGATGCCGACGTATGTCGTGTACAAGGGTAAGGTTCCCGGAGTCTACGATGACTGGGAGGAGTGTCGGAGACAGGTTCACCGATTCAGCAGTAACAGTTACAAAGGGTACACCACTAGGGCCGAGGCCGAATCTAGATACGCTCGCTATCTAGCGGGAGAGGGGAGGGAGCGTTGGAGGAACCGGATGAAGATGAGTTTCATCGTGATGATGCTCATCGTGATGACCGCAGCTCTCTTCTATGTGATGGTAGTTTAGATGATCGATATCGACTTGTAATGTGAAGACAGACTCGCTACTCGCGGTCTCGAGACTTGTAATATAATGTTCTATCTTTGTTCGGTCTTTTCAATTCGGAGACTAATATGATGAATTGTATTCGGAGACTAATATGATGAATTGTATTCAAAGACTATACATTTGATGAATCTGTTGTTGATGTGTGCTGTCTATATTTTGTCAAACTATACATTTTGTAACCTGTGCAAAAAACAGAAAATAAAAAAATAAAAAAACCTAATATTCATACTAATGGCGCATCACATGACAGTGCGCCATTAGTATGACAGTGCATACTATTGGCGCATCACTGGGCAGTGCGCCATTAGTATGCCGCGGTTACTAATGGCGCATCCAGAGGTGGTGCGCCATTAGTATGCCAAAGCACCTGGGTATACATGGCCCCTGGGAGGCATACTAATGGCGCACCCTGGCATATACTAATGGCGCACCCGAGGTGCGCCATTAGTATACCAGATACTAATGGCGCACCAGGTGGTGCGCCATTAGTAAAAATTACTAATGGCGTGCTATCAATGGCGCACCACAGATGCGCCATTAATAGCCATAATAGGTGCGCCATTAGTAGGGGTTTTTCTAGTAGTGTAATAAAGATGACCATTGGGCTCCGGAAACCCAAGGGAAAAAGAGGCTAGGTTGCAAATGGTAAAACCAAGGTTGGGCATTGCTGGAGGAGTTTTATTCAAGGCGAACTATCAAGGGGTTCCCATTATAACCCAACCATGTAAGGAACGCAAAATCCGGGAACATAACACCGATATGACGGAAACTAGGGCGGCAAGAGTGGAACAAAACACCAGGCATAAGGCCGAGCCTTCCACCCTTTACCAAGTATATAGATGCATTAATTAAATAAGAGATATTGTGATATCCCAACAAAATATCCATGTTCCAACATGGAACAAGCTCCAATCTTCACCTGCAACTAGCAACGCTATAAGAGGGGCTGAGCAAAGCGGTAACATAACCAAACAACGGTTTGCTAGGACATGGTGGGTTAGAGGTTTGACATGGCAATATGGGAGGCATGATAAGAAAGTGGTAGGTATCGTAGCATAGGCATAGCAAAAGAGCGAGCATCTAGCAAGCAAAGATAGAAGTGATTTCGAGGGTATGGTCATCTTGCCTGCAAAGGTCTCAGAGTTGCCTTGATCCTTGAAAGCGAACTCAACGGGCTCCTCGTTCACAAACTCGTCTCCCAGCTCTACCCAAACAAGAACAACAAGCAAAAGGGAACACAATCAACCACATTCAATGCTCAAGCAACATGATGCAAACATGTTATGATATGCGAGATGCGATATGCGATGCATATGCATGATTTGCAAAGGAATGATTGAACCTGGCCTCAAATTGGAAATCCAAGAGTGCCACTGGAAAGGTGAGTTGATTTCGGTCGAAATCGATATAAAGACCACCGGAATCGGATGCACGGTTTGGAAATGGCAAGCAAAACAAATATGGCACCGGTCTGCGATAATCAGCAAGTGACCAACTAAATGCATCAATATAAATATGCTACAACACTCAAACATAACAACAAAATACATGGCAGGTATCCACTCATGATGCTTGACAAAATATGAACACTGAGCAACGGCTAATTCATCTTTAACAGGTTCAAACAAGCATGGCAAAAGTGCAAAAGATAACAGATTTCAGACTTAGTGAAATTAACAGCATGTCAGGAATTTATCATCAGGAAGCAATCTTTAGAGCACGAAAACTACAAGTTATAGGAACATATCATGGCAAAGCAAGGCATGGCATGAAGCTACTCTAAGCATATAACAAAAGTCCCTTAGTGACCTTGAGCCAAAAGGAATCAGAAAATACAATTGCAAGCATGTGAACATAGCAAAAACATAAACAGATTCAGACTTAGTGAAAAACTGGAGCATGCAAAACAGGTTAACAAGTAGGCACGTTTACGAGCTCGATGCACTCACTACAGAGCATGACATGACAAACTAAGCATACACCCATCAAGAAGACATGGCATAGAAGCTAGACATGGTAAGAACAACAACATAGCATGCACGGATCAAGAACAACAAGCTTGGCAAAATTGCTAAACATGTTAACAATCCGCCAGGAACATTTTATAGCAAAAGTAGAGCTCGATTCACTCAAGCTAGGTTGCTCCATAAATGCAAACAAAGACATGGATGGATAGAGCACCACAATATTAACAAAACATCCTTACTGATCATCCTCAAAAGAGGCATGGATAACTAGGAAACAACATGAACATATGGCATAAAAACAAAATCAGGACAAGGACTTGGTGAAATTCTAAGTCCCTGAAATCAGCATCATTGAGTAAGCTACTTTGCATGCTTGTGCTAGTCACCACGAAGATCACAAAAATACATGGCAAGCACCTCTGTAAAGATAACATGGCATTCTACAAAACACATGTAGAGCTCAGGATCATAGCATGCACACATTAAACATGGCAAAAATGACAAAAGGGCATTTGCTGAAACAGATCTGACATAATCATCACATAGCCCTCTTCCAACAGCATTTCGGGCATCAAGATGAGCTCAAATGAAAATGATGCAATGAGATGAAATGATGTAATCGCCGAGAAGAACATCATTTCATCATTAATGTGTGCATGCTTTGATCCTGAGCTCTACATGTGTTTTGTAGAATGCCATGCCATCTTTACAGGGGTGTATGCCATGTATTTTTGTGATCTTTGTGGTGACTAGCACAAGCATGGAAAGTAGCTTACTCAATGATGCTGATTTCAGGGACTTAGAATTTCACTAAGTCCTTGCCCTGTCATTATTTTTATGCCATATGTTCATGTTGTTTCCTAGTGATCCGTGCATCTTTTGAGCATGATCAGTAAGGATGTTTTGTAGATATTGTGGTGCTCTATCCATCCATGTCTTTGTTTGCATTTATGGAGCACCCTAGCTTGAGTCAATCAAGCTCTACTTTTGCTATAAAATGTTCCTGGCAGATTGTTAACATGTTTGGCAATTTTGCCGAGCTTATTGTTGTTGATCCGTGCATGCTATGTTGTTGTTATTGCCATGTCTAGCTTCTATGCCATGTCTTCTTGGTGGGTGTATGCTTAGTTTGTCATGCCATGCTCTGTAGTGAGTGCATCGAGCTCGTAAACATGCCTACTTGTTAACTGTTTTGCCATGCTGCAGTTTTTCACTAAGTCTGAATCTGTTTATGTTTTTCCTATGTTCACATGCTTGCAATTGTATTATCTGATCCATTTCGGCTCATGGTCACTAAGGGACGTTTGTTACATGCTTTGAGTAGCTTCATGCCAGGCCTTGCTTTGCCATGATATGTTCTTGTAGCATGTAGTTTTTCATGCTCTAAACATTGCTTCCTGATGATAAATTCCTGACATGCTGTTAATTTCACTAAGTCTTAAACCTGTTATCTTTTGCTCTTTTGCCATGCTTGTTTGAGCTTGCTATTGAGTGAATTAGCCACAGCTCACTGTTCATCTTTTGTCAAGCATCATGAGTGCATCCCTGCCATGTATTCTGTTGTCATGTTGGAGTGATGTAGCATGTTGTTCTTGATGCATTTAGGAGGCTACTTGCTGTTTATCGTACACCGGTGCCATATTTGTTTTGCTAGCCATTTCCAAACCGTGCATCCAATTCTGGTGATATTTATATCGATTTCAACCGAAATCAACTCCTCTTTCCAGTGGCACTCTTGGATTTCCAAGTTGAGGCCAGGTTCAATCATTCCTTTCCAATTCATGCATATGCATCACATACCACATCCTGCATATCATACCATGTTCGTGTGTTGGTTGTTTACTATGTTGTGTGTTTCTTTCCGGAGTTGCTTCTTTGGGTTGGTTCCGATAACGTCGCGTTTGTGAGGAACCATTCGACTACGGCCGTTTGTCTTCTTCATGGACTCGTTCTTCTTCCTTGCGGGATTTCAGGCAAGATGACCATACCCTCGAAATCACTTCTATCTTTGCTTGCTAGTTGCTCGCTCTTTTGCTATGCCTATGCTGCGATACCTACCACTTGCTTACAATGCCTCCCATATTGTTAAGCCAAGCCTCTAACCCACCTTGTCCTAGCAAACCATTGTTTGGCTATGTTACCGCTTTGCTCAGCCCCTCTTATAGCGTTGTTAGTTGCAGGTGAAGATTGGAGCTTGTTCAATGTTGGAACATGGATATTTTGTTGGGATATCACAATATCTCTTATTTAATTAATGCATCTATATACTTGGTAAAGGGTGGAAGGATCGGCCTTATGCCTGGTGTTTTGTTCCACTCTTGCCACCCTAGTTTCCGTCATATCGGTGTTATGTTCCCGGATTTTGTGTTCCTTACACGGTTGGGTTATACTGGGAACCCCACTAGAAAGGTGAGGTGATTTCGGTCGAAATCGATATAAAGATCACCAGAATCGGAGGCACGGTTTGGAAATGGCAAGCAAAACAAATATGGCACTGGTCTGTGATAAACAGCAAGTAGCCTCCTAAATGCATCAAGATAAATAAGCTACTTCACTCAACCATGGCAACAAAATACATGGCAGGGATCCACTCATAATGCTTGACAAAATATGAACATTGAGCTACGGCTAATTCACTCAATAACAGGTTCAAACAAGCATGGCAAAAGGGCAAAAGAGAACAGGTTACAGACTTAGTGAAATTAACATCATGTCAGGAATTTACCGACAGGAAGCAATCTTTAGAGCATGAAAACTACATGCTACAGTAACATATCATGGCAAAGCAAGGGATGGCATGAAGCTACTCTAAGCATATAACAAAAGTCCCTTAGTGACCTTGAGCCTAAAGGGATCAGAAAATACAATTGCAAGCATGTGAACATAGCAAAAACGTAAACTGATTCAGACTTAGTGAAAAACTGGAGCATGCAAAACATTTTACGAGTAGGCATGTTTACGAGCTTGATGCACTCACTACAAAGCATGGCATGATAATCCAAGCATACATCCAGCTAATAGACATGGCAAAGAAGCTAGACATGGCAAGAACAACAACATAGCATGCACGGATCAACTACAACAAGCTCGGCAAAATCTCTAAACATGTTAACAATTTGTCAGAACATTTTATAGCAAAAGTAGAGCTCGATTGACTGAAGCTAGGGTGATCCATAATTGCAAACAAAGACATGGAAGGATAGAGAACCACAATATTAACAAAACATCCTTATTGATCATCCTCAAAAGAGGCATGGATCACTAGGAAACAACATGAACATATGGCATAAAAACAAAATTAGGACAAGGACTTAGTGAAATTCTAAGTCCCTGAAATCAACATCATTGAGTAAGCTACTTTGCATGCTTGTGCTAGTCACCACGAAGATCACAAAAATACATCGCAAGCACCTCTGTAAAGATAACATGGCATTCTACAAAACACATGTAGAGCTTAGGATCATAGCATGCACACATTAAACTTGGCAAAAATGACAAAAGGGCATTTGCTGAAACAGATTTGAAACTTTCCTGACATAGCCCTCTTCCAACAGCATTTCAGGCATCACGATGAGCTCAAATGAAAATGATGCAATGAGATGAAATGATGTACTCATCGAGACGAACATTTTGATATGCTACACGCATGAATCGGAGCTACGGATGTGCAGTTATGGCCTGACAAAGAATGCAAAAACAATAACTGGAGAGGGGAGAAAGTCAACTGCTAGATCTAGGGTTCCTCGCGGCGCGCGAGCCGAGGCCGGATCTGAGCTCGCCGGAGCTCGTCAAAGCGAACATTTTGATATGCCACACGTGCGAATCGAAGCTACAATGAGGGAGCTATGGCATGTCAAAGTATGCAAAAAGTTAGGGTTTCGGGCGAAAAAGTCAACTGTCTCGTTGGATCTGGATCTGGATCTCAGATCGGGCCGGCACTGTAGCTGTGAGGACGAGGACGCCGCAGACTTGGCCGGCCGGAGCTGCGAGTGGAGGTGGCCGGACTTGGGCCGGAGAGGAGGGGCTCGCCGGAGCAGGGAGCTCCGGTGGCCGGCACGCGGATCCTGCGGACTCGGGCACGACGCTCGCGGAGGCGCGGCGAGGTCTCCTGGGGCGGCGCGCGGGCTTGGCGGCGAGCGGCGCGGGTGGCACGGTGGCCGGAGGCGAAGGAGCACGGCGGAGGCGACGGCGAGCCAGCGCGGGAGGCGCGGCGTCGGGCGGGCGACGTGTCCTTGCGGGCGGGGGCGGCGGCGACCGGGCCCAGGCGGGCCTGCCTAGGGCCCCACGGGCCGCGGCGGGGAGGAGCGAGAGGCGCGGCGAGGTGGTAGCTCCTGGTTGGTGGAGAGCGGCAGCGTGGTGACGTGGCGCCTTGCCATTGGGCGGAGTGAGGTGGCGGCGGCGAGCGGACATGTCCAGGCGGCGAGGTTTTGTCCAGTGATGATGAGGGAGTTGGATCTAGGGTTTGTACCGCGAATATTTTGGAGGGGATCACATATATATAGGTAGAGGGAGCTAGGAGAGTCCAAATGAGGTGCGGTTTTCGGCCACGCGATCGTGATCGAACGACCGAGATGGTGGAGGAGGTTTAGGTGGGTTTTCAGCCACTTTGGAAGGGTGTTGGGCCGCAACACACACGAGGCCTTTTCGGTCCCTCGATTAACCGTTGGAGTATCAAACGAAGTACAAATGGCACGAAACTTGACAGGCGGTCTACCGGGAGTAAACCAAGGCCGCATGACAAGTCTCGGTACAATCCGAAAACGTTTAACAACCGCACACGAAAAGAGGTAGAAAGGGGCACCAGATGACATAAGAGCGTCGGATTGCAAAACGGACAACGGGGAAAATGTTTGGATGCATGAGACGAACATGTATGCAAATGAAATGCAAATGATGACATGATATGAAATGCATGACATGCAAGCAATGACAAGGCAACAATAGAGAATAACTGGAAGACACCTGGCACATCGGTCACGGGGCGTCACAACACTCCAGCACTACGAGAGGATCTCGTCCCGAGATCTAGAATGGCACCGGAGGGAAAACGGAAGAGAAAGAGAAGAGGAAAAACTAAGTTGCTTCTTTGACAAACGAGTGAAACCAAAGAACCTTGAAAAGGTTAAGCCATTTCGAGAAAAGAATACAACGGAGATGAACGAAGTTGAAAACACTCCGTTAAGAAAGAGGAAAAAAAGAACCGATTTGGGTAGCACTTCGGTTGAAAAGAGAATGAAAGACTTGATAAAATGAAAAAGCTTGAGCAAAGGGACACAACACTCCGGTTAAATGGAGCAAAGGGACACAACACTCCGGCTAGCACCATGAATCTTGAAGAGAATGGAGCAAGATTAAAGAGAAAACTCTTCTTCGACCTTCAAAAGCAGAGAATGACAATGAGAAACACCACCATGATTTGTTGAGGTACTCCGGAATGAAGAATGGAAAGGTTGACCAACGATGAAAAGAAATGAAAGATCTTGGAGAAAGGCATTTGACTGATGACATTCATTCTTACCTCAAACTTCGAAAAGAATTTTTAAGTATATCTCCGGGAGAATTAGAAGAGTCGGGTAAGATCCTGGAAAAAAAAGACCTGTGGGTTAGTGCCCACTCGAAAGATACACCGTAGAACGTTTGCTTGAAAAGGAGATACCACCGGTTGAATTAAATGACTTGAATGAGATAACATCCTCGAAAGAGATTGAATGAATGTATAGTGGAAACACGAATCTTTGAGATATCTTGAGCACTCCGGAACAATTGAATAGCGAGAAATGAATGAATATGAGGTGCACCAGTATGAGAAGGCATTGAAATGAGGAAAAAGGTAAGATCAACAAAGCTTGACTTGAAACCACCGGAGAAGGAAAAAGAACGAAGGATGATGAACTTGATGCTCCATTAGTATCTTCATAAGAATCACCGGATAAGAACATTGAAGGAAAAGAATGGAGAGACTTCACATCAATACGATGGATATTCGATTAAGAAATTTTAGTCCTTGAAGAAAAAGGGTGGGAGGGCGGGAAAACAAAGACAACTTGGGATGGATGAAACGAACACCATTGAGAAAACTAAGATTGAATCTTACGGATGTTGAGAAAGAACGGATCTGCTTGAAGAGAAGACACACTGGTTGAAAACGAATGACGTGACAATCTCGATTATCATGAAGGATTGGTATTCACTTCGGAGTATGAGAACACCTTTTGGGGAAGGTATGGGATCAACACTTGACATTGAAGCAACTCGAATACCACAACTCGAAACAAAACAAAGGATTGGCTTGCAGAATAAGCCGGAACAAACATATGATAGAAATTTCGTCCAAAGTTTTCGTGGTGGGGCCTACACGGGCTCGATCGTACAACCCCATCATGTACAAGGCAGTGCACATGACATACGAAGAGTCCCTGAGTCGGCATAGCCAAGGACTCTTTAAGACACAACGAGACCACTTTAAAACCAACCGTGGATAGGCGGACCACTAGACGTCGAGCCCCAATTTCATACCATACATATGTCGGAAAGAAATCTTAAGAGCTACTTGAATTCCCACTTATAAACTCCCGAAACTTTCCGGTTATGCAATCAGGTGTTGGGGATACAGGGGAAGCATAATATCTCACCCAAAACTACACAAATCCTACATCCAGCTGTATCCATCCTTCAACACATAACCAAGAAACCTTCGGAAATCGTTTACCTCAACCTTAGAAAAGCATCCGTTATACAAGTTATGGCAATACTCCCGAACTCCCACCCTAGTACTGGGTGGCGTCGAGGTTATCTCACCAACAACTGCATAAAAGAGATTTTCGATGTGGGCGAACTCAGGTATTCCAGAACTGCAACGATAAAATTGTGACGACAACACCTCAAAGCTCAACTCCCCGGGACACCGCCACAACCACTAAATGTCAGGAGGCACCAAGAACAATGTTCTCGTCACAAAATCATCGGGACGATTCCAAGATACCCGCGTGATCCTAAAAAAATTATTGAAAATTTGAGAAGAGAAGAGTCAAAACTCTACGTCAGGATGCCTCACCAGAGCGACGAAGGGACTGAGGAGGAAAAGAATTCCTAACTCTCTGATATATATAATCCTAAATGACTCAAAACATTTTTCTAGACTCAACAACGCCAGCGGTTCGATCAAGCAGGGGGCTCGTAAGGTCGGGGAAGGCTCTGATACCAACTTGTAATGCCCTCGATGCGGCTATATCTCCCACATGTCGAAGCACGACTTAGAGGCATAACCGCATTGAAAGCAATATCGCAAGTAAGGTAATCTTCACAACAACCCATGTAATAAATAAGGGAAAGAGATACATAGTTGGCTTGCAATCGCCACTTCACACAATACATGAATAAAGCATTACAACATCCAGGTACAATCAAGGTCCGACTACGGAACCAAAATAAAAGAAGACTACCCCAAATGCTACACAGATCCCCGATCGTCCCAACTGGGCTCCACTACTGATCAACTGGAAAATGGAACAACATAAAGAACACAATCTTCATAGAGCTCCTCCTTGAGCTTGGTTGTGTCATCTGCACAGTTCAACGACACCTGCAAGCTGGTTTTGGAAGTATCTGTGAGTCACGGGGACTCAGCAATCTTACACCCTCGCAATCAAGACTATTTAAGCTTATAGGTAGGGTAAAAGGTATGAGGTGGAGCTGCAGCAAGCGACTAGCATATTTGGTGGCTAACATACGCAAAAGAGAGTGAGAAGAGAAGGCAAAAGCACGGTCGAACAACTATGATCAAGAAGTGATCCTAGAACAACCTATGTCAAGCATTACTCCAACACCGTGTTCACTTCCCGGACTCCGCCAAGAAGAGACCATCACGGTTACACACGCGGTTGATATATTTTTAACTAAGATCAACTTCAGGTTTTCTACAACCGGACATTAACAAATTCCCATCTACCCATAACCACGGGCATGGCTTTCAAAAGTTCAATCCCTGCAGGGGTGTCCCAACTTAGCACATCACAAGCTCTCACGGTCAACGAAGGATATTCCTTCTCCCAAGACAATCCGATCAGACTCGGCATCCCGGTTACCAGACATCCTCGACAATGGTAAAAAAAGTCCAGCAAAGCCACCCGAATGTGCCGACAAATCCTGATAGGAGCTGCACATATCTCGTTCTCAGGGCACACCGGATCATCCAAACTTCCGGTAGGCCAGTCCAGAGTTGCCCTTGGTGGCCACCGGCGGCTAACAGGTTGGACCAACATTCAGAGGAGCACATGCCCGGGGGTTAAAATAATGATGACCCTCGGGAGCGCGACTCCCAAGGGAAAAGAAAAGGCTAGGTGGCGAATGGTAAACCAATGTTGGGCCTTGCTGGAGGAGTTTTATTCAAGGTGAACTGTCAAGGGGTTCCCATTATAACCCAACCGTGTAAGGAACGCAAAATCCGGGAACATAACACTGATATGACGGAAACTAGGGCGGCAAGACTGGAACAAAACACCAGGCATAAGGCCGAGCCTTCCACCCTTTACCAAGTATATAGATGCATTAATTAAATAAGAGATATTGTGATATCCCAACAAAATATCGATGTTCCAACATGGAACAAACTCCAATCTTCACCTGCAACTAACAACGCTATAAGAGGGGCTGAGCAAAGCGGTAACATAGCCAAACAACGGGTTGCTAGGACAAGGTGGGTTAGAGGCTTGGCTTAACAATATGGGAGGCATGATCAGCAAGTGGTAGGTATCGCAGCATAGGCATAGCAAAAGAGCGAGCAACTAGCAAGTAAAGATAGAAGTGATTTCGAGGGTATGGTCATCTTGCCTGAAATCCCGCAAGGAAGAAGAACGAGTCCATGAAGAAGACAAACAGACGTAGTCAAACGGTTCCTCACAAATGCGACGTTATCGGAACCAACCCAAAGAAGCAACTCCGGAAAGAAGCACACAACATAGTAAACAACCAACACATGAACATGGTATGATATGCGGGATGCGGTATGTGATGCATATGCAAGATTTGGAAAGGAATGATTGAACCTGGCCTCAACTTCGGAATCCAAGAGTTCCAATGGAAAGGTGAGGTGATTTCGGTTGAAATCGATATAAAGATCACAGGAATCGGATGCACGGTTTGGAAATGGCAAGCAAAACAAATATGGCACCGATCTGCGATAAACAGCAAGTAGCCTCCTAAATGCATCAAGATAAATAAGCTACTGCACTCAAACATGGCAACAAAATACATGGAAGGGATCCACTCATAGTGCTTGACAAAAGATGAACACTGAGCTACGGCTAATTCACTCAATAACAGGTTCAAACAAGCAAGGCAAAAGGGCAAAAGATAACAGGTTACAGACTTAGTGAAATTAACATCATGTCAGGAATTTATCAACAGGAAGCAATCTTTAGAGCATGAAAACTACATGCTACAGTAACATATCGTGGCAAAGCATGGGATGGCATGAAGCTACTCTAAGCATATAACAAAAGTCCCTTAGTGACCTTGAGCCAAAAGGAATCAGAAAATACAATTGCAAGCATGTGAACATAGCAAAAACATAAACAGATTCAGACTTAGTGAAAAACTGGAGCATGCAAAACAGTTTACAAGTAGGCATGTTTACGAGCTCGATGCACTTACTACAAAGCATGGTATGATAATCCAAGCATGCATCCAGCTAATAGACATGGCATAGAAGCTATACATGGCAAAAACAACAACATAGCATGCACAGATCAACTACAACAAGCTCGGCAAAATCTCTAAACATGTTATTAATCTGCCAGGAACATTTTTTAGCAAAAGTAGAGCTCGATTGACTGAAGCTAGGGTGATCCATAATTGCAAACAAAGACATGGATGGATAGAGCACCACAATATTAACAAAACATCCTTACTTATCAACCTCAAAAGAGGCACGGATAACTAGGAAACAACATAAAAATATGGCATAAAAATAAGGACAGGGCAAGGACTTAGTGAAATTTAAGTCCCTGAAATCAGCATCATTGAGTAAGCTACTTTGCATGCTTGTGCTAGTCACCACGAACATCACAAAAATACATGGCAAGCACCTCTGTAAAGATAACATGGCATTCTACAAAACACATGTAGAGCTCAGGATCATAGCATGCACACATTAAACATGGCAAAAATGACAAAAGGCCATTTGCTGAAACAGATCTGACTTAATCATCACATAGCCCTCTTCCAACAGCATTTCGGGCATCAAGATGAGCTCAAATAAAAATGATGCAATGAGATGAAATGATGTACTCGTCGAGACGAACATTTTGATATGCTACACTCGCAAATCGGAGATACGATGAGGGAGTTATGGCATGTCAAAGTATGCAAAAAGTTAGGGTTTCGGGCAAAAAAGTCAACCGTCTCGTTGGATCTGGATCTGGATCTCAGATCGGGCCGGCATTGTAGCTGTGAGGACGGGGACATCGGAGACTTGGCCGGCCGGAGCCTCGAGTGGAGGTGGCCGGACTTGGGCCGGAGAGGAGGGGCTCGCCGAAGGACGGAGCTCCGGTGGCCGGCGCGCGGATCCGGCGGACTCGGGCGCGGCGCTCGCGGAGGCGCGGCGAGGTCCCCTGCGGAGGCGCGCGGGCTTGGCGGCGAGCGGGGGCGGCGACCGGCGCAGGTGGCGCGGTGGCCGGCGGCGAAGGAGCGCGGTGGAGGCGGCGGTGAGCCAGCGCGGGAGGTGCGGCGTTGGGCGGGCGGCGCATGCCTGCTGGCGGGGGCGGCAACGACCGGGCCTGGGCGGGCCTGCCTCGGGCCCCACGGGCCGCGGCGGGGAGGAGAGAGAGGCGCGGCGAGGTGGCGGCTCCTGGTTGGTGGAGAGCGGTGGCGTGGTGACGTGGCGCCTTGCCATTGGGCGGAGTGAGGTGGCGGCGGCGAGCGGACATGTCCGGGCGGCGAGGTTTTGTCCGGCGACGATGAGGGAGTTGGATCTAGGGTTTGTACCGCGAATATTTCGGAGGGGATCACATATATGTAGGTAGAGGGAGCTAGGAGAGTCCAAATGAAGTGCGGTTTTCGGCCACGCGATCATGATCGAACGACCGAGATAATGGAGGAGGTTTAGGTGGGTTTTGTGCCACTTTGGAGGGGTGTTGGGCTGCAACACACATGAGGCCTTTTCGGTCCCTCCACTACTAGGAAAAGGCCTACTAATGGCGCACCAGTTTTGCCTACTAATGGCGCATCACTGGTGCGCCATTAGTATCACGCCACTAGTATTTATTACTAATGGCGCACCACTGGTCGCCATTAGTATCTGGTATACTAATGGCACACCACCTAGTGCGCCATTAGTATGCCTCCTAGGGGCCATATTTAACCATGTGCTTTGGCACACTAATGGCGCACTGCGGATGGATGCGCCATTAGTATACTTGGCATACTAATGGCGCACTCTGTAGTGATGCGCCATTAGTATGAATATTAGGTTTTATTTTTGTTTTACTTTTCTGATTTTTGCATAGGTTACAAAATATATTATTTGACAAAATATAGACAGTAGCACACAGCAACAGCAGATTCATCGAATACAATAGAAGATTACTCTCTGAATACAATTCATCATATTACTCTCCGAATTCAAAAGACCGAACAAAGATAAAACATTACAAGTCTCGAGACCTCGAGTATCGAGTTTGTCGGAAGTAATACTAATCCTAACAAGTCCTACTGATCATCATCATACAACTTCTACTCGTTATTCATAACAAGTCATACGATCATCATCTTGATAGTCATCGAACCAACCCTACTTAATTGTTCTTAGCACATGATCATCAGTATTAGGCAGAACCTAAATACCCTATTTAAGCTAAAATAGCATAAAACAATAGAGACCCTGACTCTCCATTATGGAGGATGGAGAACATCCTGTCTCCAATTCTTGCGCTTCGCTTCCTTTTGCTTCCAAGAAGCTCCTTACGACTGTCCATGCATTTTTTCCATCCTTTGATTTTCATGTCTCCACTTCTTTTAGAAATCTCGTATGGACAATTGAGATTCGTAGGATGACCTGGCTGTATGTTCAAAACATTAAGAATACCTTTCTGATACATCAAATGAGGCACACAATTCTCTGGGATTATCTGTTGAAAAACATAGTAATAACTTCATAGTTAGCAATGATGTACTAGTTTTAGAAGTATGCAAAAGATGCACGGATGCCGTAATAGTAAAAATCTTACCAGGGTATCTCCATGGTAGTTACTGTAGTTGAACACATGCACTAGTGGCACGTATTTACCATAATGTTGAGGAGTTTGATTGTGGATATTGTAATTCTCAATGTCAGTACAAAATCCGACCAGATGATTTTTCTCCTTGTAAGTTGTCAACTCAGAGCCATCGGTGTAGTGGGTTTTGTCTACCATCTCCCGCACATTCTTTGAACAATAAAAATAAGCTGTCAATGGAAATAAGCTGTCAACTATTTTGAAATATACAATATAAATTAGCTAATAACTATGTTTGAGAAACTCACATAGCGGTAGAACTGGAGGCGTATCAACAAGGACCCAAATGTCCATATTGTCTTGGTTGATGTCAGGATTACCAAGATCCATGGTGATAAGCATACCCTCATCAAAACCATATATCTTGCAAAATGCTTCCCAATTTTTGCAACCAACATGGGTTACGCTCTCAGAATTATATAGATTTACTTCAAAGTCCACATCATGATGAGTCCTTAGGTGAATTTTCTTTGTTTCAGAAATTTCATGGTCTTCAAAATCCATCCTCTCCAAGACATAGCGTCTTGCATGGCATGGGATAAGCTATACTCGAATTGTAAAAGATGAAAATTACACGTTGAAATAGTTGAAGTCATGCTTAATTATGAAAATAACACTTGTCGTCGTTGTGTACCATTTCAACTTCGAAGGTCTCCTCGAGCTTAATGCTGAAGCGCCGATCATCGTCCAGGTGAGGCATGTCGCACAGACCTCGATCGTCGTGGCACCAGTCGCACTCCCCCGGGAGACTTTCGTCGTCTGATGACGACATATCCTATGTTCATAATTCAAAACTACATCATTTAGGGTTTGTCGACACCGACGCATCCTAAAAGCTAAGCTTTTATCATTTAGGGTTTGTCGACGCCGAGGCACCCTAAAAGCCTAAGCTTTCATCATTTAGGTTCTTATCGACACCAAGGCACCCTAAAAGCCAAGGTTTTATCATTTAGGGTTTGTCGACGCCGAGGCACCTTAAAAGCCTAAGCTTTCATCATTTAGGTTCTTATCGACACCGAGGCACCCTAAAAGCCAAGGTTTTATCATTTAGGGTTTGTCGATGCCGAGGCGCCCTAAAAACCTAAGCTTTCATCATTTAGGTTCTTATCGACACCGAGGCACCCTAAAACCTATGGTTTAATGCAGCAAGAATAAAGGGGCAGTTGACCTACTTAATTAAGAACTAAGATACCCCGGCCCATGCATTAGTCACAAGTACCCCATATGTCCTATTTTTAGCAAAGTCATGCTAAAATTCACGGAAAATTTCAGCATGACCTTTGCTGAAAATAGGACATATGGAGTACCCGAATTTGCCGGAACGGAAGTTAATCGACATTCCGGCAAACTCAAGGGCCTCTCGGGGTACCTGCAAAATAATTACCCCACCCCACCAAGCTGCAACCCCACAACACCCCACAATATCATCACGACACGATGGTCGGAGACAAAACCCCCCAATATCATCAAAATACTCCAGTTATGAAGTAAAATTCCTGAAGTGTTCCAGGAGTAGAACCTGAAGTGTAGTCAGTGGCTTCACCTATGTGCATAAAAATCATAAAAATTCAAAATCATTTGAAACTTGATCACTAGTCATAAAAATTCAAAATCATTCAAAATCAAAATCTACTAATTAGTTCTTGTGCTCATCTAGTAGCAACATCTTTCATACATGATCAGTAATCATGTACCAAATTTTTATTTAAACTGAATTTGCAAATCAACAAGAGCTCTACTAGTTTCATACTAGATTTACACTAAATACACTAGAGTATTTGACCAGTAGTCATGTGAACTCTTTGAATTTGTAAACACTTCCAGACTTGAGCATTGAGAGTTCACAATTGCAAAAAATGTCCCTTGTTCCTGAACTTGTATTGTACTCCATTCATTCAAGCAGAAAGAAACAATTATTGTTGATACTCATGTGCTTCTTTCCAAATAATTTTATTTATTCAGAGTTTGAGAAATTTTGAACAAAAAAAGAACGCAAGATACAGACTGAATTTGATGTTCAAAAATAACTGATAGTAGCATGCTATGGTACAGATAAAGTTGGGTCATAGTAACACACAGTAACATTTCTGGAATCCAAATTGAAACAATAAATCACAGGTAGCTAACAACTGAAAATCAAATTGGCACTTTCTCCAAACTCAGACATGTCTTCTCTTTTTGTAGCATCAGTGCTCACCTCGATGGATTAACTGAATTTTCTACAAACACCAAGTACTAGGGCACACAAAAGTTCTGAAATTTGTGTGCCTAACTGAATTAACTGAATTTTCAGTAACCGAATAAACTGAATTTTAAAAACTTACAAATATTAATAGGTTGACTATAGAAAATCCAATTTGCATGCTTCACTACATATAATTTACAATAATCCGAGGGGACAAATATAGCACTGGAAAAGTCAATTCAGGTTTATCTGAATTGGCAGCTACAGTGATGCCATTTAAAGCTAGCTAGAGGGAAAAGCCATTTAAAAAAATCCTCTCATCTCATATGAGGAGTGTTAATCCTAAGACTAATAGTTTGTTGTGCAGTACAGCTACAATGATGCCCTGTCCATTTTGTCCCTCCCCGACTAGATACTAGAGTAGCACTGTTGATGCCCTGTTCTTGCTGAACTTTATGACAGTATATACAACAACTTATCCACTTAAGCCAAAACAACTTTCTAAAAGCCAGATGCAACTTGTTGAGCTAATTTTGAGCAGAACTCCCTAAGGAACTAGCACCAAAAGGTACTGAACTAGCAGCAAGCTTGTGTTATTGCTTACTAAGGTACTGAACTGATCAGAACTTCAGAACAGTAAGCTTTACATACTAATTTCAGAGGGATTTGAACCTAATTTGACCTAAATTCGAGAGGGATTTGACCTTATTTTGCATCTACACTAGCCCCTAATCCATGGCTAGAGCTAGTAGTAGGAACACATGGTAGAGTAATTAGGCAGCCTTGAGGAACCCAAATCCATGGCTGCTAGATCGAATGAAACAAGGAGGGGAGAGGGGATGGAGGGGAGTTGGGGGCACCTTCACCTTGGGTGGCTGAACGACGGCGACTGTGGTGGCTGGGTGCGCCCCTCCTGCTCCTCCTCCTCGAGAAGGACAAGGTCGGCGGCTACACGGTGAGGAGAAGGCCCTCCTCTCCTCTCCGGGCGTCGTCCTGGTCGCTTGCCGGCGCGGTCTACCTGTAGAGACAAGACAAGAAGGGGTCAGGGGTTTGGAGTGGAGGGGGGCTTACGGGCGGAGGAGGACGGGCGGCGGCGCAGTAGGGGCGCCGGAGCGGGTGTGGAGCGGGCCGGGGGTCGTCGGAGCGGGCGCGGCGGGGGAAGGAAGGGGGATCTGGCGAGGGAGAGGGAAGGGGGATCGGGAGAAGGGGTATCCAGCTAGACACTATAGAAATGGCGCACCACCCTCTGGTGTGCCATTAGTAGTTTTTTTCTGATAGCAATGGCGCACCCTCCTCTGGTGCGCCATTAGTAACTTTTTTTTCTGACAGCAATGGCGCACCCTCCTCTGGTGCGCCATTAGTAACATTTTTTTTCATTATTTCTTGTTGCATCTAATAATTTGTTTTTTTTTATCAATTTTGTTATTTTCATGAGGACTAGAACAGAAGATATCATCAAATATCATCAAATTTTTTTGAAAATATCATCAAATTTGTTTTTTTATTTTTAATTGAAAATATCATCAAATTTGTTATTTGAAGATATCATCAAATTTCTTATTTGAAAATATCATCAAATTTGTTATTTAAAAATATCTTCAAGAAGTGGGGGAGGGTGCGGGTGTCGGTGGCGGCAGTGGAGCGGGCCGGGGGAAGGTGCGGGGTGTCGGCGGCGGCTGTGGAGCGGGGGAGGGTGCGGTGGGTTGTCGGCGGCGGTGGAGCGGGGGAGGGTGCGGTGGGTCGTCGGCGGCGGTGGAGCGGGGGAGGGTGCGGGGGGTCGGCGGCGGCGGTGGAGCGGGGGGAGGGTGTGGGAGGGGTGCTCGGCGGCGAGGGGGATAGCTATCGAGAGGGAGGGGGGTCGAGATCGAGTGTCCTCATGAATATTCAATATTTTTTCATATGGAATTTGAAAAAATATCATCAAATTTGAAAAAATATTCATGAATTCAAAAAGTGCCCATGAAATTTAAAAATATTCATGATATCAAAAAGTAAAAAAAAAGTGCCCATTACTAGTTTAAACTAGTAATGGCGCACTATGCAACGGTGCACCATTAGTAGTTTTGCAAAAAAGTAAAAAAATACAGTAGTGGCGCACTCTATGGCTGGTGCGCCATTAGTAGTTCTAACTACTAATGGCGCACTCTGCCCGGATGCGCCATTAGTATGTTTGAAAAAATGAAAAAAACATTTTGTTACTAGTGGCGCACCGTGTGCCTCGTGCACCATTAGTGTCTTCCACACTAATGGCGCATCCCCACATGGTGCGCCATTAGTATATAGTAGTGGCGCACCACTTCTCTAATGCGCCATTAGTGTCAATTCCATCTTTAGCCCTTTTCCTAGTAGTGCTCGGTTAACCGTTGGAGTATCAAACGAAGTCCAAATGGCATGAAACTTGACAGGCGGTCTACCGGGAGTAAACCAAGGCCGCATGACAAGTCTCGGTCTAATCTGAAAACGTTTAGACCCGCACACGAAAAGAGGTAGAAAGGGGCACCGGATGACATAGGAGTGCCGGATTGCAAAACGGACAACGGGGAAAATGCTCGGATGCATGAGACAAACATGTATGCAAATGAAATGCACATGATGACATGATATGAAATGCATGACACGCAAGCAATGACAAGGCAACAACAGCAAATAACTGGAAGACACCTGCCACATCGGTCACGAGGCGTCACAACACTCCACCACTACGAGAGGATCTCGTCCCGAGATCTAGAATGGCACCGGAGGGAAAACGGAAGAGAAAGAGAAGAGGTAAAACTAAGTTGCTTCTTTGACAAACGAGTGAAACCAAAGAACCTTGAAAAGGTTAAGCCATTTCGAGAAAAGAATACAACGGAGATGAACGAAGTTGAAAACACTCCGTTAAGAAAGAGGAAAAAAAGAACCGATTTGGGTAGCACTTCGGTTGAAAAGAGAATGAAAGACTTGATAAAATGAAAAAGCTTGAGCAAAGGGACACAACACTCCGGTTAAATGGATAAACCAAGAAAAGAACATGATCCTGACAAAACAAGATGATGGGTTGAAGAGAGCAACCTCACAATGCCTCCGGAACAAAAGAATAGAAGATAGATAATTGAAATAGGAGAATGGAGAAGAAAAGGCCAACTTCTGCCACAAAAGAGCTTGAAAAGGCATCCTTAGGAGAAGGGTCGAACGGAGTTGTTGGAACACCAACAACGAAAAAAGAGTAAGCTTGTAGTGGGCTTATGGAGAACAACTCACAATTTATGAGGTGAAATTATGCCACTAACGGAAAACAAAAGATTGGATTGATAAGAACAAGGAGACGAGAAACTTATATCACCGGGAGGATAAATGAAGGGCTTGGGTCATTTATAAGCACCATAATTAGCAACAGTCCTTTGGGAAGGCTTTAGGTGAAATATAACCCAAGATAACTCCAACGAAGAGGTAGATGGATTTAAGATATCTCATTCTTGACAACATGTGAATCATGAAACATGAACTCAAATTATGAAGAATGACATAGCACCATCTCAAAAGATGGGGTAAAAAGAATTGCGCTCCGGAATGGCAAATGAAGAATGATAGAGCTCCTCTGAAAAGAATCTTGATGAACACTTCCAGAAGGAATTAATTCTTTGATGAACCAACATGTAGAACTCCATGAAGAACTCCGGTAATAAAAGAATGATCAGACGAAAGGAAAGAGGAGTTGAAAACACAAGGTGAAGCCTTGCGATGATTCTATAGATCTCCACAATGATATAATTAAGAAAGCTTGGAACTCCAGAAAAGAAAGATGAGCAAAAGAAACCAAGAATTTTTCGATGAACGTCCGGAATAAAGAATTGATCACTTGGATGAAACATGAATAAGAATTACGTTATGCGTATCCTTCACCAATTTAGATTGATGACAAGCAACGGATTTGGCATACTACTTATACTCGTAGAAACGATTAGGAGAGATATAGCGCAAACTTGAGAAGGTCTTCAACGAACCACCGTAAGAATTGAAACAACGAATAAATTGATATGGTAAAGAAGGAAGAGAAGTCTTGAATGAACCACCGTAAGAATTGGAAATGAAGGAAGTAAAAGAATGAATCACCGGTAAGAATTAGAAAACGAATGATGATACTTGAGGGGATTTAGATACCACTGAAACGAGCTGATTAGAGAATATTGAGTGGTGCACCGGTAATATTTAGAGAAGGAGAGCTGAAAGCTAGAAAGAATAATTATGAGATGATGGGCTCCGGAGAATCAAACTGAAAAGACTCTTAAACTGCTCCGGATGGTTGAAAAGAATTCTCATAATTGAGATCTATGGCAAATAGCTAGCACCATGAATCTTGAAGAGAATGGAGCAAGATTAAAGAGAAAACTCTTCTTCGACCTTCAAAAGCAGAGAATGACGATGAGAAACACCACCATGATTTGTTGAGGTACTCCGGAATGAAGAATAGGAGACTATTAGAAATATGCCCTAGAGGCAATAATAAATTGGTTATTATTATATTTCCTTGTTCATGATAATCGTTTATTATCCATGCTAGAATTGTATTGATAGGAAACTCAGATACATGTGTGGATACATAGACAACACCATGTCCCTAGTAAGCCTCTAGTTGACTAGCTCGTTGATCAATAGATGGTTACGTTTCCTGACCATGGACATTGGATGTCGTTGATAACGGGATCACATCATTAGGAGAATGATGTGATGGACAAGACCCAATCCTAAGCATAGCACAAGATCGTGTAGTTCGTATGCTAAAGCTTTTCTAATGTCAAGTATCATTTCCTTAGACCATGAGATTGTGCAACTCCCGGATACCGTAGGAATGCTTTGGGTGTGCCAAACGTCACAACGTAACTGGGTGGCTATAAAGGTACACTACAGGTATCTCCGAAAGTGTCTGTTGGGTTGGCACGAATCGAGACTGGGATTTGTCACTCCGTGTGACGGAGAGGTATCTCTGGGCCCACTCGGTAGGACATCATCATAATGTGCACAATGTGATCAAGGAGTTGATCATGGGATGATGTGTTACGGAATGAGTAAAGAGACTTGCCGGTAGCGAGATTGAACAAGGTATTGGGATACTGACGATCGAATCTCGGGCAAGTATCGTACCGATAGACAAAGGGAACTGTATACGAGATTGATTAAGTCCTTGACATCATGGTTCATCCGATGAGATCATCGTGGAACATGTGGGAGCCAACATGGGTATCCAGATCCCGTTGTTGGTTATTGACCGGAGATTCATATCGGTCATGTCTGCATGGTTCCCGAACCCGTAGGCTCTACACACTTAAGGTTCGATGACGCTAGGGTTATAAAGGAAGTTTGTATGTGGTTACCGAATGTTGTTCGGAGTCCCGGATGAGATCCCGGACGTCAGAGGAGTTCCGGAATGGTCTGGAGGTAAAGATTTATATATAGGAAGTCCTATTTCGGCCATCGGGACAAGTTTCGGGGTCATCGGTATTGTACCGGGACCACCGGAAGGGTCCCGGGGGTCCACCGGGTGGGGCCACCTATCCCAGAGGGCCCCATGGGCTGAAGTGGGAACGGATCTAGCCCAAAGTGGGCTGGGGCGCCACTTCCCCCTAGGGCCCATGCGCCTAGGGTGGGGGAAACCCTAAAGGAAGAGTCCTAGGAGGGGAAGGCACCTCCTAGGTGCCTTGGGGAGGAGGGATTCCTCCCCTTGGCCGCACCCCCTAGGAGATTAGATCTCCTAGGGCCGGCGCCCCCCCCCCTTGGCCCTCCTATATATAGTGGGGAGATGGAGGACTTCTTACCTTTGCCTTTGGTGCAGCCCTTCCCCTCTCCCAACTCCTTCTCCTCTCCCGCGGTGCTTGGCGAAGCCCTGCAGGATTGCCACGCTCCTCCACCACCACCACGCCGTTGTGCTGCTGCTGGATGGAGTCTTCCTCAACCTCTCCCTCTCTCCTTGCTGGATCAAGGCATGGGAGACGTCACCGGGCTGTACGTGTGTTGAACGCGGAGGTGCCGTCCGTTCGGCACTAGGATCTCCGGTGATTTGGATCACGACGAGTACGACTCCTTCAACCCCGTTCTCTTGAACGCTTCCGCACGCGATCTACAAGGGTATGTAGATCCACTCCTCCCTCGTTGCTAGATGACTCCATAGATAGATCTTGGTGACACGTAGGAAAAATTTTGAATTTATGCTACGTTCCCCATGATTTGTTGACGTACTCCGGAATGATAGATCTTGGTGACTCCATAGATAGATCTTGGTGAATCTTGAAGAGAATGGAGCAAGATTAAAGAGAAAACTCTTCTTCGACCTTCAAAAGCAGAGAATGACGATGAGAAACACCACCATGATTTGTTGACGTACTCCGGAATGAAGAATGGAAAGGTTAAGCCAATGATGAAAAGAAATGAAAGATCTTGGAGAAAGGCATTTGACTGATGACAATTCATTCTTATGTCAAACTTCAAAAAGAATTTTTAAGGATATCTCCAGGAGAATTAGAAGAGTCAGGTAAGATCCTAGAAAAAAAGACCTGTGGGTTAGGGCCCACTCGAAAGATACACCGTAGAATGTTTGCTTGAAAAGGAGATAGCATCGGTTGAATTAAATGACTTGAATGAGATAACATCCTCGAAAGAGATTGAACGAATGTAGAGTGGAAACACGAATCTTCGAGATATCTTGAGCACTCCGGAACAATTGAATAGCGAGAAATGAACGAATATGAGGTGCACCAGTATGAGAAGGCATTGAAATGAGGAAAAAGGTATGATCAACAAAGCTTGACTTGAAACCACCGGAGAAGAGAAAAGAACGAAGGATGATGAACTTGATGCTCCGTTAGTATATCTTCATAAGAATCACCGGATAAGAACATTGAAGGAAAAGAATGGAGAGACTTCACATCAATAAGATGGATACTCGATTAAGAAATCTTAGTCTTTGAAGAAAAAGGGTGGGAGGGCGGGAAAACAAAGACAACTTGGGATGGATGAAACGAACACCGTTGAGAAAACTGAGATTGAATCTTACGGATGTTGAGAAAGAACGGATCCGCTTGAAGAGAAAACACACCAGTTGAAAAGGATTGACGTGACAATCTCGATTATCATGAAGGATTGGTATTCACATCGGAGTATGAGAACACCATTTGGGGAAGGTATGGGATCAAAACTTGACATTGAAGCAACTCGAATACCACAACTCGAAACAAAACAAAGGATTGGCTTGCAGAATAAGCCGGAACAAACATATGATAGAAATTTCGTCCCAAGTTTTCGTGGTGGGGCCTACACGAGCTCGATCGTACAACACCATCATGTACAAGGCAGTGCACATGACATACAAAGCGTCCCCGAGTCGGGATAGCCAAGGACTCTTTTAGACACAACGAGACCACTGTAAAACCAACCGTGGATAGGCGGACCACTAGACGTCGAGCCCCAATTTCATACCATACATCTGTCGGAAAGAAATCCTAAGAGCTACTTGAATTCCCACTTATAAACTCTCGAAACTTTCCGGTTATGCAATCAGGTGTTGGGGATACAGGGGAAGCATAATATCTCACCCAAAACTACACAAATCCTACATCCAGTTGTATCCATCCTTCAACACATAACCAAGAAACCTTCGGAAATCGTTTACCTCAACCTTCGAAAAGCATCCGTTATACAAGTTATGGCAATACTCCCGAACTCCCGCCCCAGTACTGGGTGGCGTCGAGGTTATCTCACCAACAACTGCATAAAAGAGATTTTCGATGTCGGTGAACTCAGGTATTCCAGAACTGCAACGATAAAATTGTGATGACAACACCTCGGAGCTCAACTCCACGGGACACTGCCACAACCCCTAAATTTCAGGAGGCACCAAGAACAATGTTCTCGTCACAAAATCATCGGAACGATTCCAAGATACCCGCGTGATCCTAAAAATGTTTTTATTGAAAATTTGAGAAGAGAAGAGTCAACACTCTACGTCAGGATGCCTCACCAGAGCGACGAAGGGACTGAGGAGTAAAAAGAATTCCTAACTCTCTGATATATATAATCCTAAATGACTCAAAACATTTTTCTAGACTCAACAACGCCAGCGATTCGATCAAGCAGGGGGCTCCTATGGTCGGGGAAGGCTCTGATACCAACTTGTAACCCCTCGATGCAACTATATCTCCCACATGTCGAAGCACGACTTAGAGGCATAACCGTATTGAAAGCAACGTCGCAAGTGAGGTAATCTTCACAACAACCCATGTAATAAATAAGGGAAAGAGATACATAGTTGGCTTGCAATCGCCACTTCACACAGTACATGAATAAAGCATTACAAGATCTAGGTACAATAAAGGTCCGACTATGGAACCAAAATAAAAGAAGACTACCCCAAATGCTACACAGATCCCCGATCGTCCCAACTGGGCTCCACAACTGATCAACTGGAAAACGGAACAACATAAATAACATGATCTTCATAGAGCTCCTCCTTGAGCTTGGTTGTGTCATCTGCACGGTTCAACGGCACCTGCAAGCTGGTTTTGGAAGTATCTGTGAGTCACGGGGACTCAGCAATCTTACACCCTCGCGGTCAAGACTATTTAAGCTTATAGGTAGGGTAAAAGGTATGAGGTGGAGCTGCAGCAAGCGACTAGCATATTTGGTGGCTAACATACGCAAAAGAGAGCGAGAAGAGAAGGCAAAAGCACGGTCGAACAACTATGATCAAGAAGTGATCCTAGAACAACCTACGTCAAGCATTACTCCAACACCGTGTTCACTTCCCGGACTCCGCCGAGAAGAGACCATCACAGTTACACACGTGGTTGATGTATTTTTAATTAAGATCAACTTCAGGTTTTCTACAACCGGACATTAACAAATTCCCATCTGCCCATAACCGCGGGCACGGCTTTCGAAAGTTCAATCCCTGCAGGGGTGTCCCAACTTAGCCCATCACAAGCTCTCACAGTCAACGAAGGATATTCCTTCTCCCAAGACAATCCCATCAGACTCGGCATCCCGGTTACAAGACATCCTCGACAATGGTAAAACAAGTCCAGCAAAGCTACCCGAATGTGCCGACAAATCCCGATAGGAGCTGCACATATCTCGTTCTCAGGGCACACCGGATCATCCAAACTTCCGGTAGGCCAGTCCAGAGTTGCCCCTGGTGGCCACCGGCGGCTGACAGGTTGGACCAACACTCAGAGGAGCACTGGCCCGGGGGGGTAAAATAATGATGACCCTCAGGAGCGCGACTCCCAAGGGAAAAGAAAAGGCTAGGTGGCGAATGGTAAAAACCAATGTTGGGCCTTGCTGGAGGAGTTTTATTCAAGGCGAAATGTCAAGGGGTTCCCATTATAACCCAACCGTGTAAGAAACGCAAAATCTGGGAACATAACACCGATATGACGGAAACTAGGGCGGCAAGAGTGGAACAAAACACCAGGCATAAGGCCGAGCCTTCAACCCTTTACCAAGTATATAGATGCATTAATTAAATAAGAGATATTGTGATATCCCAACAAAATATCCATGTTCCAACATGGAACAACTACAATCTTCACCTGCAACTAACAACGCTATAAGAGGGGCTGAGCAAAGCGGTAACCTAGCCAAACAATGAGTCGCTAGGACAAGGTGGGTTAGAGGCTTGGCTTAACAATATGGGAGGCATGATAAGCAACTGGTAGGTACCGCAGCATAGGCATAGCAAAAGAGCGAGCAACTAGCAAGCAAAGATAGAAGTGATTTCGAGGCTATGGTCATCTTGCCTGAAATCCCGCAAGGAAGAAGAACGAGTCCATGAAGAAGACAAACGGACGTCGTCGAACGGTTCCTCACAAACACGAAGTTACCGAAACCAACCTGAAGAAGCAACACCGGAAAGAAGCACACAACATAGTAAACAACCAACACACAAAAATATTATGATATGCGGGATGCGTTATGTGATGCATATGCAAGATTTGGAAAGGAATGATTGAACCTGGCCCCAACTTGGAAATCCAAGAGTGCCACTGGAAAGGTGAGGTGATTTCGGTCGAAATCGATATAAAGATCACCGGAATCGGATGCACGGTTTGGAAATGGCAAGCAAAACAAATATGACACCGGTCTGCGATAAACAGCAAGTAGCCTCCTAAATGCATCAAGATAAATAAGCCAATGCACTCAAACATGGCAACACAATACATGGCAGGGATCCACTCATAATTCTTGACAGAATATGAACACTGAGCTGCGGCTAATTCACTAAATAATAGGTTCAAACAAGCATGGCAAAAGGGCAAAAGATAACAGGTTACAGACTTGGTGAAATTAACATCATGTCAGGAATTTATCAACAGGAAGCAATCTTTAGAGCATGAAAACTACATGCTACGGGAACATATCATGGCAAAGCAAGGCATGGCATGAAGCTACTCTAAGCATATAACAAAAGTCCCTTAGTGACCTTGAGCAAAAAGGGATCAGAAAATACAGTTGCAAGCATGTGAACATAGCAAAAACATAAACAGATTCAGACTTAGTGAAAAACTGGAGCATGCAAAACAGTTAACGAGTAGGCATGTTTACGAGCTTGATGCACTCACTACAAAGCATGGCATGATAATTCAAGCATACATCCAACTAATAGACATGGCATAGAAGTTAGACATGGCAAGAACAACAACATAGCATGCACAGATCAACTACAACAAGCTCGGCAAAATCGCTAACCATGTTAACAATCTGCCAGGAATATTTCATAGCAAAAGTAGAGCTTGATTTACTGAAGCTAGGGTTATCCATAATTGCAAACAAAGACATGGATGGATAGAGCACCACAATATTAACAAAACATCCTTACTTATCATCCTCAAAAGAGGCACGGATCACTAGGAAACAACATGAACATTTGGCATAAAAATAAGGACAGGGCAAGGACTTAGTAAAATTCTAAGTCCCTGAAATCAGCATCATTGAGTAAGCTACTTTGCATGCTTGTTCTAGTCACCACAAAGATCACAAAAATACATGGCATACACCCCTGTAAAGATGGCATGGCATTCTACAAAACACATGTAGAGCTCAGGATCATAGCATGCACACATTAAACATGGCAAAAATGACAAAAGGCCATTTGCTGAAACAGATCTGACATAATCATCACATAGCCCTCTTCCAACAGCATTTCGGACATCAAGATGAGCTCAAATGAAAATGATGCAATGAGATGAAACGATGTACTCGTCGAGGCGAACATTTTGATATGCTACACGCGCGAATCGAAGCTACGATGATGGAGTTATGGCATGTCAAAATATGTAAAAAAGTTAGGGCTTCGGGCGAAAAAATCGACTGTCTCGTTGGATCTGGATCTGGATCTCAGATCAGGCCGGCACTGTAACTGTGAGGACGAGGACGCCGGAGACTTGGCCGGCCGGAGCTGCGAGTGAAGGTGGCCGGACTTGGGCCGGAGAGGAGGGGCTCTCCGGAGGAGGAAGCTCCGGTGGCCGGCGCGCGGATCCGGCGGACTCGGGCGTGGCGCTCGCGGAGGCGCGGCGAGGTCTCCTGCGGCGGCGCGCGGGCTTGGCGACGAGCGGGGCAGCGACCGGCGCGGGTGGCGCGGTGGCCGGCGGCGAAGGAGCGCGGCGGAGGCGGCGGCGAGCCAGCGTAGGAGGCACGGTGTCGGGCGGGCGGCGCGTGCCTGCGGGCGGGGGCGGCGGCGACCGGGCCCGGGCGGGCCTGCCTCGGGCCCCACGGGCCGCGGCGGGGAGGAGAGAGAGGCGCGGCGAGGTGGCAGCTCCTGGTTGACGGAGAGAGGCGGCGTGGTGACGTGGTGCCTTGCCATTGGGCGGAGTGAGGTGGCGGCGGCGAGCGGACATGTCCGGGCGGCGAGGTTTTGTCCGGCGGCGATGAGGGAGTTGGATCTAGGGTTTGTATCGCGAATATTTCGGAGGGGATCACATATATATAGGTAGAGGGAGCTAGGAGAGTCCAAATGAGGTGCGATTTTCGGCCACGCGATCATGATCGAATGAACGAGATGATGGAGGAGGTTTAGGTTGGTTTTGGGCCACTTTGGAGGGCTGTTGGGCTGCAACACACACACGGGGCCTTTTCGGTCCCTCGGTTAACCGTTGGAGTATCAAACGAAGTCCAAATGGCACGAAACTTGACAGGCGGTTGTTGGGGAACGTTGCAGAAAATTAAAATTTTTCCTACGGTTTCACCAAGATCCATCTATGAGTTCATCTAAGCAACGAGTCTAGGGAGAGAGTTTGCATCTACATACCACTTGTAGATCGCGTGCGGAAGCTTGCAAGGTGATGATGTAGTCGTACTCGACGTGATCCAAATCACCGATGACCAGCGTCGAACGGACGGCACCTCCGCGTTCAACACACGTACGGGACGGGAGACGTCTCCTCCTTCTTGATCCAGCAAGGGGGAAGGAGAGGTTGAGGAAGATCCAGCAGCACGACGGCGTGGTGATGGATGCAGGGCGTCACAGCAGCAGGGCTTCGCCGAGACTACGAGGGAGAGACGTAACGGGGGGAGGTGGAGGCGCCAGGGGCTGGTGTGTTATCCTCCTCTCCCCCCCCCACTATATATAGGGGTGCAAAGGGGGGGGCGCCGGCCCTAGTAGATGAGATCTACTAGGGGGGGCGGCAGCCTAGGGGAGGTTTCCCTCCCCCCCAAGGCACCTAGGGGTGCCTTCCACCACTAGGACTCCTCCTAGGGGGAAACCCTAGGCGCATGGGCCTATAGGGGCTGGTGCCCTTGGCCCATGATGGCCAAGGCGCACCCCCTACAGCCCATGTGGCCCCCCGGGACAGGTGGCCCCACCCGGTGGACCCCCGGGACCCTTCCGGTGGTCCCGGTACAATACCGATAACCCCGAAACTTGTCCCGATGCCCGAAATAGCACTTCCTATATATAATTCTTTACCTCCGGACCATTCCGGAACTCCTCGTGACGTCCGGGATCTCATCCGGGACTCCGAACAACATTCGGGTTTCTGCATATACATATCTTCATAACCCTAGCGTCACCGAACCTTAAGTGTGTAGACCCTACGGGTTCGGGAGACATGCAGACATGACCGAGACGCTCTCAGTCAATAACCATCAGCGGGATCTGGATACCCATGATGGCTCCCACATGCTCCTCGATGTTGTCATCGGATGAACCACTATGTCGAGGATTCGATCAAACCCTGTATGCAATTCCCTTTGTCAATCGGTACGTTACTTGCCCGAGACTCGATCGTCGGTATCCCAATACCTTGTTCAGTCTCGTTACCGGCAAGTCACTTTACTCGTACCGTAATGCATGATCCCGTGTCCAACACCTTGGCCACATTGAGCTCATTATGATGATGCATTACCGAGTGGGCCCAGAGATACCTCTCCGTCATACGGAGTGACAAATCCCAGTCTCGATCCGTGTCAACCCAACAGCTACTTTCGGAGATACCTGTAATGCACCTTTATAGTCACCCAGTTACGTTGTGACATTTGGTACACCCAAGGCACTCTTACGGTATCCGGGAGTTACACGATCTCATGGTCGAAGGAAGAGATACTTGACACTTGCAAAGCTCTAGCAAAACTAACTACACGATCTTTTATGCTATGCTTAGGATTGGGTCTTGTCCATCACATCATTCTCCTAATGATGTGATCCCGTTATCAACGACATCCAATGTCCATAGTCAGGAAACCATGACTATCTGTTGATCACAACGAGCTGGTCAACTAGAGGCTTACCAGGGACATAGTGTGGTCTAAGTATTCACACGTGTATTATGATTTCCGGATAATACAATTATAGCATGAATAAAAGACAATTATCATGAACAATGAAATATAATAATACTTTTATTATTGCCTCTAGGGCATATTTCCAACAGCGGTCTACCGGGAGTAAACCAAGGCCGCATGACAACTCTCGGTCCATTTCGAAAATGTTTAACACCCGCACACGAAAAGAGGTAGAAAGGGGCACCGGACGACATAGGAGCGCCGGATTGCAAAATGGACAACGGGAAAAATGCTCGGATGCATGAGACGAACATGTATGCAAATGAAATGCACATGATGACATGATATGAAATGCATGACACGCAAGCAATGACAAGGCAACAACAACGAATAACTGGAAGACACCTGCCACATCGGTCACGAGGCGTCACAACACTCCACCACTACGAGAGGATCTCGTCCCGAGATCTAGAATGGCACCGGAGGGAAAACGGAAGAGAAAGAGAAGAGGTAAAACTAAGTTGCTTCTTTGACAAACGAGTGAAACCAAAGAACCTTGAAAAGGTTAAGCCATTTCGAGAAAAGAATACAACGGAGATGAACGAAGTTGAAAACACTCCGTTAAGAAAGAGGAAAAAAAGAACCGATTTGGGTAGCACTTCGGTTGAAAAGAGAATGAAAGACTTGATAAAATGAAAAAGCTTGAGCAAAGGGACACAACACTCCGGTTAAATGGATAGACCAAGAAAATAACATGATCCTGACAAAACAAGACGATGGGTTGAATAGAGCAACCTCACAATGCCTCCGAAACAATAGAATAGAAGATTGAGAATTGAAATAGGAGAATGGAGAAGAAAATGCCAACTTCTGCCACAAAAGAGCTTGAAAAGGCATCCTTAGGAGAAGGGTCAAACGAAGTTGTTGGAACACCAACAACGAAAAAAGAGTAAGCTTGTAGTGGGCTTATGGAGAACAACTCAAAATTTATGAGGTGAAATTCTGCCACTGACGGAAAACAAAAGATTGGATTGATAAGAACAAGGAGACGAGAAACTTATATCACCGGGAGGATAAATGAAGGGCTTGGGTCATTTATAAGCACCATAATTAGCAACAGTCCTTTGGGAAGGCTTTAGGTGAAATATAACCCAAGATAACTCCAACGAAGAGGTAGATGGATTTAAGATATCTCATTCTTGACAACATGTGAATCATGAAACATGAACTCAAATTATGAAGAATGACATAGCACCATCTCAAAAGATGAGGTAAAAAGAATTGCCCTCCGGAATGGCAAATGAAGAATGATAGAGCTCCTCTGAAAAGAATCTTGATGAACACTTCCAGAAGGAATTAATTCTTTGATGAACCAACATGTAGAACTCCATGAAGAACTCCGGTAATAAAAGAATGATCAGATGAAAGGAAAGAGGAGTTGAAAACACAAGGTGAAGCCTTGCGATGATTCTATAGATCTCCACAACGATATAATTAAGAAAGCTTGGAACTCCGGAAAAGAAATATGAGCAAAAGAAACCAAGAATTTTTTTATGAACCTCCGGAATAAAGAATTGATCACTTGGATGAAACACGAATAAGAATTACGTTATGCGTATCCTTCAGCAATTTAGATTGATGACAAGAAACGGATTTGGCATACTACTTATACTCGTAGAAACGATTAGGAGAGATATAGCGCAAACTTGAGAAGGTCTTCAACAAACCACCGTAAGAATTGAAACAACGAATAAATTGATATGGTAAAGAAGGAAGAGAAGTCTTGAACGAACCACCGTAAGAATTGGAAATGAAGGAAGTAAAAGAATGAATCACCGGTAAGAATTAGAGAACGAATGATGATACTTGAGGGGATTTAGATACCACTGAAACGAGCTGATTAGAGAATATTGAGTGGTGCACCGGTAAGATTTAGAGAAGGAGAGCTGAAAGCTAGAAAGAATAATTATGAGATGATGGGCTCAGGAGAATCAAACTGAAAAGACTCCTAAACTGCTCCGGATGGTTGAAAAGAATTCTCATAATTGAGATCAATTATGAGAATATGGCAACAAGCTAGCACCATGAATCTTGAAGAGAATGGAGCAAGATTAAAGAGAAAACTCTTCTTCGACCTTCAAAAGCAGAGAATGACGATGAGAAACACCACCATGATTTGTTGACGTACTCCGGAATGAAGAATGGAAAGGTTGAGCCAATGATGAAAAGAAATGTAAGATCTTGGAGAAAGGCATTTGACTGATGACAATTCATTCTTATGTCAAACTTCGAAAAGAATTTTTAAGGATATCTCCAGGAGAATTAGAAGAGTCAGGTAAGATCCTAGAAAAAAAGACCTGTGGGTTAGGGCCCACTCGAAAGATACACCGTAGAATGTTTGCTTGAAAAGGAGATAGCATCGGTTGAATTAAATGACTTGAATGAGATAACATCCTCGAAAGAGATTGAACGAATGTAGAGTGGAAACACGAATCTTCGAGATATCTTGAGCACTCCGGAACAATAGAATAGCGAGAAATGAATGAATATGAGGTGCACCGGTATGAGAAGGCATTGAAATGAGGAAAAAGGTATGATCAACAAAGCTTGACTTGAAACCACCGGAAAAGGGAAAAGAACGAAGGATGATGAACTTGATGCTCCGTTAGTATATCTTCATAAGAATCACCGGATAAGAACATTGAAGGAAAAGAATGGAGAGACTTCACATCAATAAGATGGATACGCGATTAAGAAATCTTAGTCCTTGAAGAAAAAGGGTGGGAGGGCGGGAAAACAAAGACAACTTGGGATGGATGAAACGAACACCGTTGAGAAAACTGAGATTGAATCTTACGGATGTTGAGAAAGAACGGATCCGCTTGAAGAGAAAACACACCAGTTGAAAAGGATTAACGTGACAATCTCGATTATCATGAAGGATTGGTATTCACATCGGAGTGTGAGAACACCATTTGGGGAACGTATGGGATCAAAACTTGACATTGAAGCAACTCGAATACCACAACTCGAAACAAAACAAAGGATTAGCTTGCAGAATAAGCCGGAACAAACATATGATAGAAATTTCGTCCAAAGTTTTCGTGGTGGGGCCTACACGGGCTCGATCGTACAACACCATCATGTACAAGGCAGTGCACATGACATACGAAGCGTCCCCGAGTCGGCATAGCCAAGGACTCTTTAAGACACAACGAGACCACTGTAAAACCAACCGTGGATAGGCAGACCACTAGACGTCGAGCCCCAATTTCATACCATACATCTGTCGGAAAGAAATCCTAAGAGCTACTTGAATTCCCACTTATAAACTCCCAAAACTTTCCGGTTATGCAATCGGGTGTTGGGGATACATGGGAAGCATAATATCTCACCCAAAACTACACAAATCCTACATCCAGTTGTATCCATCCTTCAACACAGAACCAAGAAACCTTCGGAAATCGTTTACCTCGACCTTCGAAAAGCATCTGTTATACAAGTTATGGCAATACTCCGGAACTCCCGCCCCAGTACTGGGTGGCATCGAGGTTATCTCACCAACAACTGCATAAAAGAGATTTTCGATGTCGGCGAACTCAGGTATTCCAGAACTGCAACGATAAAATTGTGACGACAACACCTCGGAGCTCAACTACCTGGGACACTGCCACAACCCCTAAATGTCAGGAGGCACCAAGAACAATGTTCTCGTCACAAAATCATCGGAACGATTCCAAGATACCCGCGTGATCCTAAAAAAATTTATTGAAAATTTGAGAAGAGAAGAGTCAAAACTCTACGTCAGGATGCCTCACCAGAGCGACGAAGAGACTGAGGAGTAAAAAGAATTCCTAACTCTCTGATATATATAATCCTAAATGACTCAAAACATTTTTCTAGACTCAACAACGCCAGTGATTCGATCAAGCAGGGGGCTCCTAAGGTCGGGGAAGGCTCTGATACCAACTTGTAACGCCCTCGATGCGACTATATCTCCCACATGTCGAAGCACGACTTAGAGGCATAACCGCATTGAAAGCAATGTCACAAGTGAGGTAATCTTCACAACAACCCATGTAATAAATAAGGGAAAGAGATATATAGTTGGCATGCAATCACCATTTCACACAATACATGAATAAAGCATTACAACATCTAGGTACAATCAAGGTCTGACTATGGAACCAAAATAAAATAAGACTACCCCAAATGCTACACAGATCCCCGATCGTCCCAACTGGGCTCCACTACTGATCAACTGGAAAATAGAACAACATACAGAACACGATCTTCATAGAGCTCCTCCTTGAGCTTGGTTGCATCATCTGCATGGTTCAATGGCACCTGCAAGCTGGTTTTGGAAGTATCTGTGAGTCACGGGGACTCAGCAATCTTACACCCTCGCGGTCAAGACTATTTAAGCTTATAGGTAGGGTAAAAGGTATGAGGTGGAGCTGCAGCAAGCGACTAGCATATTTGGTGGCTAACATACGCAAAAGAGAGCGAGAAGAGAAGGCAAAAGCACGGTCGAACAACTATGATCAAGAAGTGATCCTAGAACAACCTACGTCAAGCATTACTCCAACACCGTGTTCACTTCCCGGACTCCACCGAGAAGAGACCATCACAGTTACACACGTGGTTGCTGTATTTTTAATTAAGATCAACTTCAGGTTTTCTACAACCGGACATTAACAAATTCTCATCGGCCCATAACCGCGGGCACGGCTTTCGAAAGTTCAATCCCTGCAGGGGTGTCCCAACTTAGCCCATCACAAGCTCTCACAGTCAACGAAGGATATTCCTTCTCCCAAGACAATCTGATTAGACTCGGCATCCCGGTTACAAGACATCCTCGACAATGGTAAAACAAGTCCAGCAAAGCTACCCGAATGTGCCAACAAATCCCGATAGGAGCTGCACATATCTCGTTCTCAGGGCACACCCGATCATCCAAACTTCCGGTAGGCCAGCCCAGAGTTGCCCCTGGTGGCCACCGGCGGCTGACAGGTTGGACCAACACTCAGAGGAGCACTGGCCCGATGGGGGTAAAATAATGATGACCCTCAGGAGCACGACTCCCAAGGGAAAAGAAAAGGCTAGGTGGCGAATGGTAAAACCAATGTTGGGCCTTGCTGGAGGAGCTTTATTCAAGGCGAACTATCAAGGGGTTCCCATTAAAACCCAACCGTGTAAGGAACGCAAAATCCGGGAACATAACACCGATATGACGGAAACTAGGGCGGCAAGAGTGGAACAAAACACCAGGCATAAGGCCGAGCCTTCCACCCTTTACCAAGTATATAGATGCATTAATTAAATAAGAGATATTGTGATATCCCAACAAAATATCCATGTTCCAACATGGAACAAACTCCAATCTTCACCTGCAACTAACAACGCTATAAGAGGGGCTGAGCAAAGCGGTAACATAATCAAAAAACGAGTTGCTAGGACAAGGTGGGTTAGAGGCTTGGCTTAACAATATGGGAGGCATGATAAGCAAGTGGTAGGTATCGCAGCATAGGCATAGCAAAAGAGCGAGCAACTAGCAAGCAAAGATAGAAGTGATTTCAAGGGTATGGTCATCTTGCCTGAAATCCCGCAAGGAAGAAGAACGAGTCCATGAAGAAGACAAACGGACGTAGTCGAACGGTTCCTCACAAACACGACGTTATCGGAACCAACCCGAAGAAGCAATACCGGAAAGAAGCACACAACATAGTAAACAACCAACACACGAACATGGTATGATATGCGGGATGCGGTATGTGATGCATATGCAAGATTTGGAAAGGAATGATTGAACCTGGCCTCAACTTGGAAATCCAAGAGTGCCACTGGAAAGGTGAGGTAATTTCGGTCGAAATCGATATAAAGATCACCGGAATCAGATGCACGGTTTGGAAATGGCAAGCAAAATAAATATGACACAGGTCTGCGATAAACAGCAAGTAGCCTCCTAAATGCATCAAGATAAATAAGCCAATGCACTCAAACATGGCAACACAATACATGGCAGGGATCCACTCATAATGCTTGACAAAATATGAACACTGAGCTGCGGCTAATTCAGTAAATAACAGGTTCAAACAAGCATGGCAAAAGGGCAAAAGATAACAGGTTACAGACTTGGTGAAATTAACATCATGTCAGGAATTTATCAACAGGAAGCAATCTTTAGAGCATGAAAACTACATGCTACGGGAACATATCATGGCAAAGCAAGGCATGGCATGAAGCTACTCTAAGGATATAACAAAAGTCCCTTAGTGACCTTGAGCAAAAAGGGATCAGAAAATACAGTTGCAAGCATGTGAACATAGCAAAAACATAAACAGATTCAGACTTAGTGAAAAACTGGAGCATGCAAAACAGTTAACGAGTAGGCATGTTTACGAGCTCGATGCACTCACTACAAAGCATGGCATGATAATTCAAGCATACATCCAGCTAATAGACATGTCATAGAAGCTAGACATGGCAAGAACAACAACATAGCATGCACGGATCAACTACAACAAGCTCGGCAAAATCGCTAACCATGTTAACAATCTACCAGGAATATTTCATAGCAAAAGTAGAGCTCGATTTACTGAAGCTAGGGTGATCCATAATTTCAAACAAAGACATGGATGGATAGAGCACCACAATATTAACAAAACATCCTTACTGATCATCCTCAAAAGAGGCACGGATCACTAGGAAACAACATGAACATATGGCATAAAAATTAGGACAGGGCAAGGACTTAGTGAAATTCTAAGTCCCTCAAATCAGCATCATTGAGTAAGCTACTTTGCATGCTTGTTCTAGTCACCAAAAAGATCACAAAAATACATAGCCTACACCCCTGTAAAGATGGCATGGCATTCTACAAAAACATGTAGAGCTCAGGATCATAGCATGCACACATTAAACATGGCAAAAATGACAAAAGGCCATTTGCTGAAACAGATCTGACATAATCATCACATAGCCCTCTTCCAACAGCATTTCGGACATCAAGATGAGCTCAAATGATGAGATGAAACGATGTACTCGTCGAGGCGAACATTTTGATATGCTACACGCGCGAATCGAAGCTACAATGATGGAGTTATGGCATGTCAAAATATGGAAAAAGTTAGGGTTTCAGGCGAAAAAGTCAACTGTCTCGTTGGATCTGGATCTGGATCTCAGATCGGGCCGGCACTGTAGCTGTGAGGACGAGGACGCCGGAGACTTGGCCGGCCGGAGCTGCGAGTGAAGGTGGCCGGACTTTGGCTGCAGAGGAGGGGCTCACCGGAGGAGGGAGCTCCGGTGGCCGGCGCGCGGATCCGGCGGACTCGGGCGTGGCGCTCGCGGAGGCGCGGCGAGGTCTCCTGCGGTGGCGCGCGGGCTTGGCGGCGAGCGGGGCGGCGACCGGCGCGGGTGGCGCGGTGGCCGGCGGCGGAGGCGGCGGCGAGCCAGCGCGTGAGGTGCGGCGGCGAGCCAGCGCGGGAGACACAGGGTCAGGCGGGCGACGCGTGCCTGCGGGCGGGGGTGGCGGCGACCGGGCCCGGGCGGGCCTGCCTCGGGCCCCACGGGCCGCGGCGGGGAGGAGAGAGAGGCGCGGCGAGGTGGCAGCTCCTGGTTGGTGGAGAGCGGTGGCGTGGTGACGTGGCGCCTTTCCATTGGGCGGAGTGAGGTGGCGGCGGCGAGCGGACATGTCCGGGCGGCGAGGTTTTGTCCGGCGGCGATGAGGGAGTTGGATCTAGGGTTTGTACCGCGAATATTTCGGAGGGGATCACATATATATAGGTAGAGGGAGCTAGGAGAGTCCAAATGAGGTGTGGTTTTCGGCCACGCGATCGTGATCGAACGACCGAGATGATGGAGGAGGTTTAGGTGGGTTTTGGGCCACTTTGGAGGGGTGTTGGGTTGCAACACACACGAGGCCTTTTCGGTCCCTCGGTTAACCGTTGGAGTATCAAACGAAGTCCAAATGGCACGAAACTTGACAGGCGGTCTACCGGGAGTAAACCAAGGCTGCCTGACAAGTCTCGGTCCAATCCGAAAACGTTTAACACCCGCACACAAAAAGAGGTAGAAAGGGGCACCGGATGACATAGGAGCGCCGGATTGCAAAACGGACAACGGGAAAAATGCTCGGATGCATGAGACGAACATGTATGCAAATGAAATGCACATGATGACATGATATGAATTCATGACACACAAGCAATGACAAGGCAACAACAACGAATAACTGGAAGACACCTGGCACATCGGTCACGGGGCGTCACATCACATACGAGATCAAAGTAATTCAGTGTCAAAAGTGACAAGGCATTAATATATTCGAGCAAATATTTTCAGAACTTTTCAGAAAGGCATGGTGTACATCGACCCAACTAATAATGTTGAAAATAATTGGCCAAGTTTATGTTGAGATGAGACAAAAAAGTCTTATATAATGCTGGGTTAATTAAAAAATACGAACAACAACTCAGCAACAGGCATAGGCATACGAGTGGTCAAAAGATAGTATCAATACAAAGTTTAGTTTGTCTCAAATATTGCTCCATATCCCAAATAATTCTTTTTGAAACAATTAAAATATGTTGGCTCAGTATAACGGTAATCATGTAGAAGCTTTGCAAAATTATTATGAAGCATTTTTAGCCGATGAAAATTATTATGAACCTACACGACTAGAAATCTATCCCTAAGTTTGAAGTTATATACAAAGGGCTTTCTACATAGGGATCGTAAAAAGGCTTTGGGAAATTATTCTGGGCACTAGAAGAAAATCCTTCTTACCGCAAGCTTTTAATGATACACTGTGCTCCGTCAATACATGCGACTATTTGTGCTATAGAAAAAAAGGATCAAATTGTTTAGTAAGTACTAAAAGGGGGCTTTCTATATAGGGATAGTGAAAAGAAAAACTTTCCCTTATCGGCTCTAGGAAGGAAGGTCACTTCATGATGATAAAAAGAAGAAGAAAGTATGACCTATACTAGTACTTTATGGATAAAGTTTCTCTAATTTATAGAGAAAGCCTAGTAAAGATCAATTAGTGAGCAACTGGGTCAACAAAATTAAAAAGACCTCTTACTTATCCCATGGTATGGGTCAAAATTTAGAAATCGGCTTAATATAATAGAGTTGATCCACTAATGGTGTGTTTCTTAGATGTTCTCTCCCTAGAATGGATGTTCCCCTTTGAGACATGCTTAGTGTAGATGTGTTGAGCACATGCAACTGCAGTTGTTTGGTAGCCATGTATGAGTTTAGACATGCTGAATTTAGACTTTCATTGGTGGCCTGCATCTAGGGAGACATGCTGGGCTGAGGCTGTGTTTTGGTAAATTGTACGTGATGCGGCCTGCAACAATGGGGTTTTTGGCGCCAATACAACAGTCGATCAATGTTTCGACTATATGTAAATCTGAAAATCATATTTCAATAGTGAACACATAATTCCAGCAATAAAGATCATCATTTTAACATACTCAACAATAGTAAGTTTTTTTTTGACTATTTGTAAATATGAAAAAACACATATCAACACTTAGCACATAATTCCAGCAATAAAGCATCATCATTTCAACATAGCGTCGACAATAAACATCATAAGTTGTCCTAGCACATTACTAAATTCATATTACATAGCTCAAATTCAAGTTATAATAGGCATCAAAAAAGGGATAGTTCCTCAACATGCACAAACTAAGATCATCTCAAATAAGATCTGGATTCTTTTCCTAGATACGATTGAACGTTGTTGTGCTGAATTCATCATCCATCTTCACGAAATTAAGACATTTTTATTATTACAACTGTTACTATGATCCAAAACAAGCAACCACTCGGCGAGAGGAAATCCAACAAGATCCATGATAATCTTGTACAATTCAGGGTGTGTCTCATCATTTCAGCGTGTAAAAATGATTGCAGCATGTACATGCATATGTGAGTGTGACCCAAATAGTGTTCGTCTTCTAGTACTATCATTTTCTTGTCATCATCCCAGAGTGCACCACTTATTATTGGAGATAAACAATTCTTGACCACTTATTCTGCCATTTGCGAAGATGATTGTGCACTTGGATGTTAGAGACGTTATAACCAACTAAAGCAATCAAGGACTTTGCAACTTTCATTTGACCGCTCATCGGGCCTGATAGGTGGTGGTATCACACCCTTCTCAAAGGAACCGTATGTGAGACTCTCGCCTCATACGGCTCCGTCCTGTAATTTGGTACCCCCTTTTCCTTTGATCAACGATTCCTCGAACCCATGGGAGTTACGAATAATTCATTGTTAAGTTTGCATCAGCCGCCCATGTATGCTTACGGAACTGGCTGCAATTAGCCGCCAATCGAAATACTAATTAATATGGGTTTCTATGTGTGTGAGAGCATGCAGCAAAGTTGTCTAGCTTACGGAACTGGCTGCAATTAGTCGCCAATCGAAATACTAATTAACATTGGCTTGACGTATTCGTGTGCGACCAGATCTAATTGCAGTTAGTGTTAACAACTTAACATATTAAGGTCAAGGTGATTCATCCGGCTGCTAACGATGAGAAAATGCATATACTTATGCACAGTAAGTTATGAGCTCTTAATTAGTCTCTACGAATGGATCCTGTGATATACCACAAGGAATCTTGCGGCCTTCTCTGTACGTTCCTTCCCAAGCTAATTAACTAAGTGCTGGCTTCTGAGCGTTTGGGCAATTTGTTAACTTAGCCAAGAAATACCACTACCTCCGATCCATAATAAGTGTCGTAGTTTTAAACTGACCCTAATTCAAAACTGTAAAACTTATATTGAATCGAAGGGAGTAGTTGTTTTGTGAATAGCGGTTACAGAACATTACCAGCCAAGCCTAGAAGTGTGAATTCCCTGATTTCCAATGAACCTGTCAAAATGCTTTTGAGGCAAGATATTTGTTGCCCAAAAGTTTTTCCTATAAGTTATCCTCGATAAAAAGTTGAAAAATGGCATTTTCTAAGGAAGGCAGTATTTTTTTTTACCTCAAGATCTTGAGTCCCAAGTAGTGATTTGGTTACTGGGGAGAAAATTCGGTTACCGCCCGGTAATCGTGAATCCCGGCTGGTACCCCACAAGAAATCGTTCTACCAAGCAAAATACCTCAGATTTTTGAATTTTAATGATTTTTTTGGATTCAAATCCATTAAAAAATTGTTCGATAATTATTTTTCGGGTTAGTAACCGGAATTCTCGGTGCCCCATGAGATTATTTTGCATCAAGAAATACAAAACCTTGATCCCAAGACCACCCTGATCTTTTGGGTGCCAAACGACATCCCATTTCACATGGTTGTATTTCTTCTTTTCACTGTAGTTTTTGCAAGAATAAATTGGAGCTACAATAGTCCAACCTGTGCAGTATTCCTTTTAGAATTGGGAAATGATTATGATCAATCGGCCGATTCAGCGTGGCGCGTCCGCCTCCACTGGCGCGTAGCGCGTGTCCCCTGTGGGCCCATGCACCACACTACTCCTTTCTCCCTTTGTCTCAGTCGAGTTGCTCGTTTTATCCCATCTAGATCTCCTTTTCTCTCCCATCTCTCTTTGTCATCTCTCATGCCTGGTCATGGGTGGCTAGCAATTCACGCGCATGGAGTGGTCGCCTGGACTATGTGAGGTGCCGCAACTCGTTGGGCCGTCGGCCACTTCCACCACGACCGTCAGCCGCTGTAGGTCTGTTGGCTGCTGTGGAGCGCATGGCACGACCCCACCAACCTCCTCCATGCAGTTCCCAATCATCACCATCTGCCTCCCGGTTGCAATTAAGGGCAAAGGTGACGAACGACGGCAATGCTGCTGTGACATGCGTCTGCAAGGACAGGCACCATTTCTGCAGCATCATCTCCATTGCAAAAATTGCTGCAACATTACATATGTTGCAAAAAGGCGAAGGCAACTTTTTTTGCTAATGACCTATGTTGCAAAAGTTTTCTGCAACATGACCTCTGTTGAAAACATTTCTGCAACACAACATTTGCTGCAAAGGTTTCTGCAGTATTACCTCTATTGCAAAATTAAAGAACGCCGCTTGGCCACACGATCTAATGGCTCGTGACCCGGCATATTTTTTAAAAAGATCAGCCGGCGGACGCATAGCACACCCCTTTAGAATTTAGAAATATAGAAGTAAAATTAAGATAGTTTACAAAGGATCAACATATTATCTATAATAAACAATCTTAATAAGTAAATGGGGTGCACTGGATTTTCCAAGACTTGTTAATTTCCTTGTGTTATGTATTGCCCAAAAGGAAAAAAATGAAACATCAACCAAAAAAAGAAATTAAGCAGCAGCGTGGCAGCTTTATTGTCTCGATGCCGGCCGGGAATATTGGTACTAGTACTATATATATACGAGCCAAAGCGACAATCACATTCGCAGCTAGCACAAAACAAACCAATGGGCCAACCGCCGGGGCCGTGGACGTTGCCGGTGATCGGCAGTCTGCACCACATCGCCGGGCAGCTCCCGCACCGGGCCTTGCGTGACATAGCGCGGCGCTACGGGTGGCCCGTCATGCTGCTCCACCTCGGCGAGGTGCCCACGCTCGTCGTCTCCTCCCGCTCCGGTGCGCGCGAAGTGATGAAGACCCACGACGCTGCGTTCGCCTCACGGCCCCTGAGCTCCACCGTGCGCGTGCTCACAAACGGCGGGCGGGACATCATCTTCGCCCCCTATGGCGACCACTGGCGAATGATGCGCCGGATCGCCGTGACCGAGCTCCTCACGGCCCGCCGAGTCCTCTCCTTCCGTGCTATCCGGGAGCAGGAGGTCGCCGCCATGCTCCGCGCCATCGCTGCCGGCGGGGAAGAGGTCGACATGCGCGCGCGGCTGTCGGCAATGCTGGCGGACAGCACGGTGCGCGCCGTGATGGGGGACCGCTGCAGGGACCGGGACGTGTTCCTCCGAGAGGTCGACCGCGCTAACGAGCTTGGCAGGGGGTTCAACCTGGCCGACTTGTGGCCGTCGTCGCGGCTCCTCGTTTGGGCCAGCGGCGCCGTTCGCCGCGCCGAGGAGTGCCGTGACACTGTGTTCGTGATCCTCGACGGCATCATCGCCGAGCACTTGGAGAGGATGGACGGTGTTGGAGACGACGATCAGGACCTCATCGATGTTCTCCTGAGGATACAGAAGGACGGCGGCGGCGACCTCGACATCGACTCTATTAAAGCCGTCATCTTCGTAAGCAATCTCAGTTACATTTATACTATACTTAATAACGTCAGTAATTAATCCCGTGCTGGCGAATTTCAGTGTTTACTGCATGTAATGTTTGTACAAAATCATAGACATAGGGTAAACATAGTAAACCATTTTTATATGCTTAATAATGTATTTTTTGAGAAATACTACTCCCTTAGTTCCAAAATAGATTACTCAAGTTTGTACTAACTTTAATACAAAATTAATATAAAATTAGGTCATCTATTTTGAAATGGAGGGAGTACTTGTTTAATAATATTATCAGTCATCAATCCCTTTCTCACGAGTTTCAGTGTTTAATCATAGAGACGTAGGGTTGACTAATGTTTAAAAAAAGAGACGTAGGGTTGACTTAGTAAAACATTTTCAGAAATTATTTTAAACTTCTCAAAGCTTTTTCTTGTTAGCCCTAGGAGGGAACGAATTAAACTACTCCAGTCAGTTTGTGCTTAGAGCACGATAATCTAGTTGTGTCATGTCCAAGCAACTTCTGATTGGTAAACTCATGTAGGAGTAGCAAATTTATGAAGCATGCATGCATGTATATTGAGGGGATTCAGTGCATATATCGTTTGTCCTTTTTCGAACGGAAACATGATGGATCTTGATTATAATTTTGCAGAAATGTTGAGCACATATACACTCCCGTCATCTATGAATTTCTTAGGATTCTCTTTTTCGATTATATATTTTCAGGACTAATTCATATATATGTAATAGTAGTATTTATTGTGAACAAAATCATTGTCAGGACCCCGACTCGATGTCACATAGATCTAGCATGTAACACCTCATATCACTTTGCGGCCTCACGCACGGTATTCCCACGGGTGTCGTCTTACTTTTGCCCGGGACCGTTTGCGCCTTTTGGCACACGTATATGATAGTGTAGCTAGCATCCATATGATAAGGAGCCCGGGCTGACACGGCTAGTCGTAAACCCAAAGTGGCACAGACTTACAGGGACAGGCATCCATGACCCAGCATCGAACGTGTCGGTCATCAGCAAGTGGGTCCGGGCTGTAGCACTGGGCTAGCAGGACTCCGGTAAACCGGGCTGTAGCGGGCTAGCAGGACTCCGGTACTCAATGCGTGACATTTCCCCGAAGGGACAGACACAGGAACGAAGAAGGACACATGCCGGCCAGCCTAAGTGTTCCGGAGCAGTAGCAAGCTACCATGGCTCAGTGGTAACACTAGGAGACATTTCCCGGTAAGAGAGGCTACTAAAGATAAACAACTAGATAGTCAGATCTCACACATACCAAGCATTTCAATCATACACACAATATGCTCGATATGTGCAAATACAACAAGGCATCACAACATGACTCTACGACACAAGTACTTTATTTAAGGCTCAGAGAGCCATACATAACATACACATAAGTACGGGTCACACGACCCAGCATTCAAGTCATACAGTCATACAAACCAGCAGCGGAAGTAACTTGTCTGAGTACAGACAACTAGTAAAATAAAAGAGGCTTGGAAAGCCTAGCTATACTACGTGGTCCTTCACAAGCTCAGGATCACCACCTGGGCCTTAGCCTACTCATTGATGTCAACGTCTACGAAGAACCCATCAGAAGGGGTTGCAGCGTCTTCTGTAAAAATGTAAATTATAGCAACATGAGTACAAAGGTACTCAGCAAGACTTACATCAGATCCTACATACATGCACATTATCAAGAAGGGTTGGTGGAGTTATTGCAGCAAGCCAGCTTTGACTCTTGGCTAGGCTATCCTACGAGACTCCAACTTGAAATGGTTTTGCGCACACGAGTCCACTACTCACCACTTCAATACACTACCGAGGATCCACCTCCGTCTTCCTACGGAAGAGCCATCCTCGGCACTCACACTTATCTTGAGGCTTTTAGTAGTTTCCATTTACTTGTCTATGAACTGTATAGGCAACCAAGTAGTCCTTTACCGCGGACGCGGCTATTCGAATAGATCATGATAACCCTGCAGGGGTGTACTTCTTCATACACGCTCTCACCACTTACCGTCGTTTACACGACATGTACTCGGCAACCTTCAAGCGGAAGCCCAACGTGGGTGTCGGCCACGACCTACCTAATCACCTAAGTCTCTAATCCAGGTTTATCGCCTATCCAGGTTCCATCCGCAGGGAGTCCGGCCGAGGTTTCCCATACGGCCCCGAACGATGTGTACAGGGTTCCCGAGATACCTAACGGGTAGTCGGTACACCGTGCCACGTACCTACCGCATCACAGCCCACCCCTACGGTCAGCGCTGTCCACGGCCTCCAGTAGGCTACAAACACCAGAAACTACTTGCAACTCCTGGATAGAGAACTAGGGTGAATAAGAAGCCGAGAGGGTCCATTGGTTTCGGGCCCAATGTATGGTAGTAGCTGATTCTTAAATCACACATACAGATCTCAGTGCTTAAGGTCGGCTTCAATGAAACAACCCACCATGTACTCCTACATGGCCTCTCATCGATACCTTTACCAAATCGTGTTCACCACACCACCCTCATTACCGACATAATCATTTCACTCTAGCCCATCACCCAGATGAACCAGACCTGACACGACTCTAAGCATAGCAGGCATAGCAAGGTAGGAACAACACATACATATGGCTCAAACAACTCCTACACATGCTAGTGGGTTTCATCTAGTTACTGTGGCAATGACAGGTCATGCAGAGGAAATGGGTTCAACTACCGTAGCACACAGCAGTTTGAAACGCGTTGTCTTAATGCAGTAAATGAGAGCAGGAGCGAGAACATGGGATTGTATCGATATGATCAAATGGTTGGTTGCTTGCCTGATGGTTCGATGCACTGATATGGTTCTTCGCTAGGGTAATCACGGTACTCCTCGGAGGCAGAACCTGCCGCAAAGAACACCGATACACAGCCATCACCAAACAATGTGCGACAATATGATGCATGCATGAAACATGGCAATATGAGTGTGTTGGGCTAATGCAACTAAGACCAGAAGGGTTTGAACCAATTTGAACCAAAGATTCAAATTTCAAACTCATACATGGCCCTTTAAAGTGTTTTATCTTGTTCTGCATTAAACAGCAAGTTAACTTGTTTAATCATGCATGAAAACAGTACAGATGGATAGATTGGATTTTTCTGATCATTTTTCATATATAACTTGTCTGATTTGGAGTTACAGATTAAAAGTTATGAATTTTTGAAGTTTAAACTATATTCTGGAATTTCCTATATTAGAATAAATCCAGAAATTAATTTATTGCGTCAGCCATGCGTCAGAATGACGTCAGGGTCAACGGAGACGTCCAGGTCAAACCTGACTGTGGGTCCAGGGTGTCAGGGTAATTAGTTTAGTTTAAAGTTAATTAAAACTAACCCTATTTAGTTAACAGGGCTGGGCCCCACCTGTCATTGACTCATCGGGGTCAACCAGGGCCCACCCGCGGTCAAAGCCAGGTCGGCTGCACCGGCGTTTAGCCGCCGGCGAGCCCGACGCGGCGGCGGAAGTGGTTTTGGCCGTTCCGGCAACCAAACGAGTCGCGGAGGCCATCGGAGTGGAGCTGAGGAGGAGCCGCAGCTCTTGGTGGAGTCCGTTGGGGTCGGGGTGGCCGGAGTTGGCGCCGGCGACGACTTTGGCGGCCACCGGAGTTCGGCCGAGGGCGAACTTGATGCTAGAGGGGTCGGTGAGGTGCGGGGAGTAGCTGGTTAGGTGCTATGTGACGTGGTGAGCATGATGGACACCAAGTTGTGGCCGGAGGGTGACCGGGAGCACGTCGGCGACGAGCTCCGCGGCGGTGGGTGCGGTTGAGCTTCGGGAGGTCACTACACAGCTCGGGAGCAAGAAAAGAAGGGAGGGGAAGATGGTTAAGCTCACGGGGAGTTCGACGAAGCACTTGGTGCGGCCGGGGACGGGCCGGAGCGACGACGGCGTTGAAGGGGATCTCCGGCGACGGCGGTTCGGTCGAGGTCGATGCGGTGGGCTCGGGCCTTGCGAGCGCTCGGGGCTCGGCTTGCTCGAAGGAGAGGAGGGTGGCGGAGCTCCTGGACACGGCGGCACGGCGTGGGGTTGACGGAGGGCGTGGCTACGGCGAGGGGGTGGCGGCGATGGCGTCGGCCATGGCGGGGGAGCGCGAGAGAGAGGAGTTGGGGGAGAATGGAGGTGTCCTGGGGGTTCACGGCTCGGCGTGGAGTTCATCCATCCAGCAACGAGGCGAGGAGGTGAAGCAGGGCGACGGCCAGCTGCGTGGCGCACGCTGCGGCCGCCGTCGGGCACCTGCCTGCCTGCCTGGCCGGCAAGCAGCTCGCTGGCGCGGCGCTGGGCTGGGCCGGCAGGTGGGCCGGGTGCTGGGCGCCAGGTAAGTTTTTTGTTATTTCTCCTGTTTTCTGTTTTTTTAATTCCTCTGCAACTTTGTTGAATTATTAAAAATACTTAGGCAACTCCTAAAATCACCAAACTACTCCTGGTCCATAGTTGGATTATTTCCAACATGAAACATTTTAGTTTGGAGATATTTGAGCATTTGAAATATTTTATATAATTTTAAATGCCCAAATTCAAATATCTATGATTTAATTCAAAGACCCTAAGATGGCCTAGGAAAATGTGCACCACTTTTGGCAGAGGTTCTGAACCAAGACAAAAATGATGGGCATTTTAGAAGGGCATTTCAGGTTCATTGAAAAAGTTTTTAGTAAACCCTAGTTGGTTTCAGAGGGGGCTGGGGGTTCTGTCATCCCCATTTCAGGTTTCTGATGAAAGAATAGACATGATGCAACACTCTAATGCATGAACTAGCTAGGGTGTGACAACTCACCCCCACTCAAAAGAATCTCGTCCCGAGATTTGGGTTCCTCCGGAAAGAAGGCGGGATACTCGAGTCGAAGACGATCCTCCCTTTCCCAAGTTGCTTCATCCTCAGAATGGTGCGACCATTGAACTTTGAGAAACTTGATATTATGACGTCGAGTGGTACGCTCGGCCTGATCGAGGATACGAATGGGGTACTCTCGATACGTGAGATTATCTTGGAGATCAAGCGTTTCGTGGTCCACTCCACGGATAGGATCCGAGAAGCAACGCCTGAGTTGAGAAACGTGGAAGACATCGTGGACTCTGGAGAGATGCGGAGGTAGTTCCAACTGGTAGGCAACTTCTCCTCGTTTAGCGAGAATACGAAAAGGTCCAATGTAACGGGGAGCCAATTTGCCTTTGATACCGAAACGATGGGTTCCCTTCAGAGGAGTAACCCGAAGGTAAGCCTTCTCGTCAACCTCGAAAGTCATAGCCTTATGTTTTCGGTCATATTGACTCTTTTGACGAGATTGGGCTGTTTTCAACTTTTCACGAACGATGCGAACTTGCTCTTCTGCTTCCTGGATCATATCCGGGCCAAAGAATTGTCTTTCCCCGGTTTCTGACCAATTAAGGGGTGTTCGACACCGTCGTCCATAGAGAACTTCAAAAGGGGCTTTACCCAAGCTAGATTGATAGCTGTTGTTGTAAGCAAATTCGGCAAATGGAAGGCATTTCTCCCATTCCATTCCGAATGAGATAACAGAGGCTCGAAGCATGTCTTCTAGGATCTGGTTGACGCGTTCTACTTGACCACTTGATTGAGGGTGAAAAGCGGTGCTAAAGGAAAGGCGGGTTCCCATAGCATTTTGGAAACTTTCCCAAAATCGAGAGGTGAAGAGACTTCCTCGATCCGAGTTAATTTCCAAAGGAACACCATGGAGAGACACTATTCGGGAGATGTACAAGTCTGCTAACTGACTAGCAGTTATACTCTCACGAACAGGTAAGAAATGGGCTACCTTGGAAAGACGATCGACCACGACGAAGATAGCATTATTCCCTCTCTTAGTTCTGGGAAAACCGCTAATGAAGTCCATACCAATTTTATCCCATTTCCATTCAGGAATAGCTAGGGGTTGAAGGGTGCCTCAAGCCGTTGATGCTCTGCTTTTACACGACGGCAGACGTCGCAGTTAGCAATATACTGAGCAATTTCTCTCTTCATCCTGGTCCACCAGAACCTCTGGCGTAGGTCCTGATACATCTTGGTACTACCGGGATGAATAGTGAGAGGAGATTCATGAGCTTCCTTAAGGATCAATCGCCTCAGGTTTCGCACCTTGGGAACCACTAGCCGATTCCCAAAGTATACGACCCCTTGATCATCAATGGAGAAACAATTCGCAACTCCTTTCTTGATGTTTCTCTTGATGCGGGAAATTCCCGGATCTACCTTCTGTGCTTTGATGATCTGATCCGTAAGGGTAGGTTTCGCCACCATGGTGGAAAGGAATCCTTGAGGAACAATGTGAAGGTTAAGCTTCCGAAATTCCTCATGGAGAAGTGGTTGACTTTGTTGTAACATCAGGTTGTTACAATAAGATTTACGACTTAGCGCATCAGCCATGACGTTGGCTTTCCCTGGAGTGTAAGTTATTCCTAAGTCGAAATCTGTGATCAACTCGACCCAACGTCTTTGCCTGAGATTCAAATCCGGTTGGGTGAAGATGTACTTCAGACTTTGATGATCAGTGAATATCTCGCAACGATTACCGAGGAGGTAATGTCGCCAGGTTTTAAGTGCATAGACTACAGCTGCAAGCTCTAGATCATGAGTAGGATAATTCTCCTCATGTGGGTGCAATTGCCGTGAAGCGTAAGCAATTACGTGTCGATCTTGCATGAGAATACAGCCTAGTCCTTGTCGCGAGGCGTCGCAGTAGATAACAAAGTCCTTAGAGAAATCTGGCGGTACTAGTACGGGAGCAGAAGTCAGGCGTCTTTTCAGTTCCTGAAAGCTGTGCTCACATTGTGGAGTCCATTCGAACTTTTTATCTTTCTTGAGGAGTTCGGTTAGAGGTTTTGCAACTTTGGAGAAATTTTCGACAAAGCGACGGCAATAGCTCGCTAAGCCCAGAAAACTCCGAACTTGCTTGACCGATTCAGGTGGAGTCCAATTAAGGACGGCTTGAACTCGCTCAGGGTTAACAGCAATACCTTTACCAGATATTACATGACCCAGATAGGTCACTTCTGACAACCAAAATTCACATTTAGAAAATTTGGCATAAAGACGATGTTCTCGAAGTTTCTTCAACACTAGCCTTAGATGTTCGGCATGTTCTTCCTCGTTCTTGGAGTAGATGAGTATATCATCGAGGTAAACCACGACGAATTTATCCAAATACTCCATGAAGATTGAGTTCATTAACCGAGAAAAGGTGGCTGGAGCGTTGGTTAAACCGAAGGACATGACGGTGTACTCGTATTGGCCATAACGAGTAACAAAGGCCGTTTTAGGAATGTCCCCGTTCCTGATTTTGATTTGATGGTAGCCCAACCTCAAATCCATTTTGGAGAAGACTGAGGATCCAGCGAGCTGATCATACAGGTCGTTGATCCTGGGGAGCGGATATTTGTTCTTGATTGTGACCAAGTTGACAGGTCGATAATCTACAACCATCCGGTCCGTACCATCCTTCTTCTTGACGAAGAGGACGGGGCAAGCCCACGGAGATGAACTAGGTCGGATGAAACCCTTTTTCAAGGACTCATCGAGTTGTTTCTTAAGCTCGGCTAGTTCTAGTGGTGCCATCTTATAGGGTCTTCTAGCAATCGGGACGGTTCCTGGAATGAGGTCTATTACGAACTCAACATCCCTGTCAGGTGGAACACCTGGCAATTCCTCTGGGAAGACATCCGGGAAGTCACGGACTACCGGGACGTCCTCAAGGTCTGGCAAAGGGCTGGCGTTAAGAGAATATAACTGTCGCTTGGCTATTCGGGTCAAGACATTGACTATCTTCCCCGAAGGATGGGTGAGTTGAACAGTCCTAGAGAAGCAATCAATTTTGGCATGATGGGCTGACATCCAGTCCATACCCAAGATGATATTAATGTCTGAAGATTTGAGAGCTATCAAAGATGCAAGGAAAACAAGTCTGTCGACTTGGATTTCATTTCCATGACTTACCCTGGAGGTTTGCCATTTGGATCCCGGAGTTTGAATTACCATAGAGGTGGGCATCTCACAAAATGTGGTGTTATGCAGACGAGCATAGCTCTCGGATATAAATGAATGAGATGCTCCTGTATCGAAAAGAACAGATGCCGGGTGGCAATTAACAAGGAGCGTACCGAGAACGACGTTGGGATCCTCTTGAGCTTCTTCGGCAGAGATACAGTTGACATGGCCACGTGCAGCGGTGGCCGGCTTGGCGTAGAACACTTTCCCTGTCGGCTTGCCACGGCCAACAGCTTTAGCAGATTGGTTGGGGTTGGTCTGGGGACACTCGCGCATATAGTGGCCAGATTCCCCACACTTAAAGCAAGTCACGGAACTGGTGCGTGGAGGAGCATTGTTGGTTGGACCACCATAGGGCTTGGCTGGTGCAAACTGTTGAACGGGGCGAGGCGCCTGGAAGGATGGCCTCGGTGTGAACCTGGGTGGCAGGGCAGTGTTAGGCACCCACACGCGGCGCTTCTGAGGACCAGCACCGGATGAGGAACCCACGTCACGGCCATGCTTGCGTGTTGCGTCATAATCAGTCTGACCAGTCTCAGCACTGATGGCCTTGTTAACAAGCTTCTGAAAAGATGTGCACTCATGCAGACGGAGGTCGCGGCGAAGCTCAGGACTAAGTCCCTTACGGAACCTTGCTTGCTTCTTGGCATCAGTAGAAACTTCCTCAGTTGCATATCGTGCGAGGTTACCGAACTCCCTGCTGTAAGCATCCACAGAGAGTCGGCCTTGAGTGAAACTGCAAAATTCCTCACGTTTACGGTCCATGAGACCCTCCGGAATGTGATGTTCACGGAAAGCCTCGCTGAATTCAGCCCAAGTAGTGACATGGTCCGCTGGGCGCATAGCTCCATAATTCTCCCACCATAGACTGGCGGGGCCTTCAAGATGATATGCAGCAAAGGTGACCTTGTCAGCCTCAGCTACTAGCGCAGAACGCAGTTTGTGAGAAATACTGCGAAGCCAGTCATCAGCGTCGAGAGGCTCGACGGAGTGGTGGAACGTGGGTGGATGTAACTTGATGAAATCACTGAGTGACACCAAGTTAGTCCTCTGATGGTGTGCTGTGTTCTGTTCAATACGCTCCAACAAACGGTTGGTCTCCCGCTTGTTTCTCTCGGCTTCCAGCATAACTTCGGCTAGGGAAGGAGGGTGAGGCGGGTTTGCATTCCCGACTTCACTGCCTTCGGCCTGCTCTTGGGAAACAGGGTTATTGCGCGTGTTGACCATCCTAGGTAAACAAGACAATGATTTGGTCAGAATAATAAGATTCCGACATAGAATACAGAATGTAAGGAATAACTCGGAATGCAAGATGATCATCCGTATGACATGGTAGATACAGAAACTGCTCCTTTTATTCCATCGTCATACACACCATACAAGGTTTAGTACAAGACCAAACAAGGTACTATTACGGTGAAAAGAAGATTACATCACATCGGAGGCACTCCGAGCTCCTATACATTATTTTTCTACACCTCCGGAAGGCGGTACAAACTAGGTCATATCCCACGAGTCACGCAGGACGATAGACGACACAGCTAGTACGAACTAGTGATACTACCACTAACTCAGACCGATCCGTAGTAGTCCTCGTAGAAGTCACCTCCATAGCCGGGAAGCTCAACATGATCATCCGGGAACAGACGATCTCGCGGAGCTTGTGGACCATAGGGGCTAGGATGAGGTCTTGGACCAACAGACGGTGGCCTGCGGGGACCACGAGGTGGGGTGATGCCTCCTACATCACGCCAACCCATCACGTCTGGCAGAGCAGATCTCACAGGATAGAGATCGCGCATATCCGAATATCCAGCTTGCACAGCCGGTGCAAACCGAGTCAAAGTGGCCCAATGGTCAGCACGGGTATTGAAAAGCTCTAGCCTCAAGGCCCGATTTTCACGGTCCTTATCCTCGAGCATCTCAGCAGTGGTGCGAGTCCGTGAATCCTCCTGAGTGGGGTCAGCATAGATAGCCTGGAGATACCCTTGTGCTCCCGGAAGTGATGCTGGCATATACCGGAAATCAGAGTCCCGAAATAGGCCAGTCCTGACTCGCATGATGGTCATCATAGAGTAAGCGGCATCCTGCACAGCCATCTCAATAGTAACCCCGAGTCCATAGGAGCAGTGAAGGGGCTCGGTGGATCCAGGATAAGATGGAAATATCCTGACAGTGCAAAGATACTGGCTTTGGTTAAAGTCTCGAAATTGCTCTTCGACCGTGTACTCAGGATACCAACGGTATCCAGCCTCAGTCATTACCCTGACCAACATGGCAGTATGGCCGGGTACATCTAGGCATCGAGTCAGGCGAACCACTTGATTGAGGTCGCGAGTGGCCATCTGAAAGCACAACCATAATGCAAAGGCATTAGAATTTCTAGCAAAATTTTGACAGCATAACAGCTGTAAATGCTCAAAAAGGATTTTGAGACATTTGACAAAGGATTTCATACACACTCAACAACATCATATCAAAGTTCTGGGTCCATCATAGCAACATAATGTGGTAGTAGAACTGAACTAGGCTTGTATCCATCAACCTATAAGGTACTACTGATTAGTAACACGTGAACCTGATAGAGAGAAAAGATCCTAATTCCTTAACCCCCAGTGGAAGAATAGACTGACTCAGATCAGAATGTCATAAGATAAAGGAGTAAAAAGAGCCTTACGTTCCAACCCACAAACAATTCCCCTACATCTAACTAAAGAATTTCTAGACTCAACATCGACCAGTTTGGCTTGGAGAACCTACAGGCAGTCCGGCTCTGATACCAACGCTGTCAGGACCCCGACTCGATGTCACATAGATCTAGCATGTAACACCTCATATCACTTTGCGGCCTCACGCACGGTATTCTCACGGGTGTCGTCTTACTTTTGCCCGGGACCGTTTGCGCCTTTTGGCACACGTATATGATAGTGTCGCTAGCATCCATATGATAAGGAGCCCGGGCTGACATGGCTAGTCGTAAACCCGAAGTGGCACAGACTTACAGGGACAGGCATCCATGACCCAGCATCGAACGTGTCGGTCATCAGCAAGTGGGTCCGGGCTGTAGCACTGGGCTAGCAGGACTCCGGTAAACCGGGCTGTAGCGGGCTAGCAGGACTCCGGTACTCAATGCGTGACATTTCCCCGAAGGGACAGACACAGGAACGAAGAAGGACACATGCCGGCCAGCCTAAGTGTCCCAGAGCAGTAGCAAGCTACCATGGCTCAGTGGTAATACTAGGAGACATTTCCCGGTAAGAGAGGCTACTAAAGATAAACAACTAGATAGTCAGATCCCACACATACCAAGCATTTCAATCATACACACAATATGCTCGATATGTGCAAATACAACAAGGCATCACAACATGACTCTACGACACAAGTACTTTATTTAAGGCTCAGAGAGCCATACATAACATACACACAAGTACGGGTCACATGACCCAGCACTCAAGTCATACAGTCATACAACCAGCAGCGGAAGTAACTTGTCTGAGTACAGACAACTAGTAAAATAAAAGAGGCTTGGAAAGCCTAGCTATACTACGTGGTCCTTCACAAGCTCAGGATCACCACCTGGGCCTTAGCCTACTCATTGATGTCAACGTCTACGAAGAACCCATCAGAAGGGGTTGCAGCGTCTTCTGTAAAAATGTAAATTATAGCAACATGAGTACAAAGGTACTCAGCAAGACTTACATCAGATCCTACATACATGCACATTATCAAGAAGGGTTGGTGGAGTTATTGCAGCAAGCCAGCTTTGACTCTTGGCTAGGCTATCCTACGAGACTCCAACTTGAAATGGTTTTGCGCACACGAGTCCACTACTCACCACTTCAATACACTACCGAGGATCCACCTCCGTCTTCCTACGGAAAAGCCATCCTCGGCACTCACACTTATCTTGAGGCTTTTAGTAGTTTCCATTTACTTGTCTATGAACTGTATAGGCAACCAAGTAGTCCTTTACCGCGGACGCGGCTATTCGAATAGATCATGATAACCCTGCAGGGGTGTACTTCTTCATACACGCTCTCACCACTTACCGTCGTTTACACGACATGTACTCGGCAACCTTCAAGCGGAAGCCCAACGTGGGTGTCGGCCACGACCTACCTAATCACCTAAGTCTCTAATCCAGGTTTATCGCCTATCCAGGTTCCATCCGCAGGGAGTCCGGCCGAGGTTTCCCATACGGCCCCGAACGATGTGTACAGGGTTCCCGAGATACCTAACGGGTAGTCGGTACACCGTGCCACGTACCTACCGCATCACAGCCCACCCCTACGGTCAGCGCTGTCCACGGCCTCCAGTAGGCTACAAACACCAGAAACTACTTGCAACTCCTGGATAGAGAACTAGGGTGAATAAGAAGCCGAGAGGGTCCATTGGTTTCGGGCCCAATGTATGGTAGTAGCTGATTCTTAAATCACACATACAGATCTCAGTGCTTAAGGTCGGCTTCAATGAAACAACCCACCATGTACTCCTACATGGCCTCTCATCGATACCTTTACCAAATCGTGTTCACCACACCACCCTCACTACCGACATAATCATTTCACTCTAGCCCATCACCCAGATGAACCAGACCTGACACGACTCTAAGCATAGCAGGCATAGCAAGGTAGGAACAACACATACATATGGCTCAAACAACTCCTACACATGCTAGTGGGTTTCATCTAGTTACTGTGGCAATGACAGGTCATGCAGAGGAAATGGGTTCAACTACCGTAGCACACAGCAGTTTGAAACGCGTTGTCTTAATGCAGTAAATGAGAGCAGGAGCGAGAACATGGGATTGTATCGATATGATCAAATGGTTGGTTGCTTGCCTGATGGTTCGATGCACTGATATGGTTCTTCGTTAGGGTAATCACGGTACTCCTCGGAGGCAGAACCTGCCGCAAAGAACACCGATACACAGCCATCACCAAACAATGTGCGACAATATGATGCATGCATGAAACATGGCAATATGAGTGTGTTGGGCTAATGCAACTAAGACCCAAAGGGTTTGAACCAATTTGAACCAAAGATTCAAATTTCAAACTCATACATGGCCCCTTAAAGTGTTTTATCTTGTTCTGCATAAAACAGCAAGTTAACTTGTTTAATCATGCATGAAAACAGTACAGATGGATAGATTGGATTTTTCTGATCATTTTTCATATATAACTTGTCTGATTTGGAGTTACAGATTAAAAGTTATGAATTTTTGAAGTTTAAACTATATTCTGGAATTTCCTATATTAGAATAAATCCAGAAATTAATTTATTGCGTCAGCCATGCGTCAGAATGACGTCAGGGTCAACGGAGACGTCCAGGTCAAACCTGACTGTGGGTCCAGGGTGTCAGGGTAATTAGTTTAGTTTAAAGTTAATTAAAACTAACCCTATTTAGTTAACAGGGCTGGGCCCCACCTGTCATTGACTCATCGGGGTCAACCAGGGCCCACCCGCGGTCAAAGCCAGGTCGGCTGCACCGGCGTTTAGCCGCCGGCGAGCCCGACGCGGCGGCGGAAGTGGTTTTGGCCGTTCCGGCAACCAAACGAGTCGCGGAGGCCATCGGAGTGGAGCTGAGGAGGAGCCGCAGCTCTTGGTGGAGTCCGTTGGGGTCGGGGTGGCCGGAGTTGGCGCCGGCGACGACTTTGGCGGCCACCGGAGTTCGGCCGAGGGCGAACTTGATGCTAGAGGGGTCGGTGAGGTGCGGGGAGTAGCTGGTTAGGTGCTATGTGACGTGGTGAGCATGATGGACACCAAGTTGTGGCCGGAGGGTGACCGGGAGCACGTCGGCGACGAGCTCCGCGGCGGTGGGTGCGGTTGAGCTTCGGGAGGTCACTACACAGCTCGGGAGCAAGAAAAGAAGGGAGGGGAAGATGGTTAAGCTCACGGGGAGTTCGACGAAGCACTTGGTGCGGCCGGGGACGGGCCGGAGCGACGACGGCGTTGAAGGGGATCTCCGGCGACGGCGGTTCGGTCGAGGTCGATGCGGTGGGCTCGGGCCTTGCGAGCGCTCGGGGCTCGGCTTGCTCGAAGGAGAGGAGGGTGGCGGAGCTCCTGGACACGGCGGCACGGCGTGGGGTTGACGGAGGGCGTGGCTACGGCGAGGGGGTGGCGGCGATGGCGTCGGCCATGGCGGGGGAGCGCGAGAGAGAGGAGTTGGGGGAGAATGGAGGTGTCCTGGGGGTTCACGGCTCGGCGTGGAGTTCATCCATCCAGCAACGAGGCGAGGAGGTGAAGCAGGGCGACGGCCAGCTGCGTGGCGCACGCTGCGGCCGCCGTCGGGCACCTGCCTGCCTGCCTGGCCGGCAAGCAGCTCGCTGGCGCGGCGCTGGGCTGGGCCGGCAGGTGGGCCGGGTGCTGGGCGCCAGGTAAGTTTTTTGTTATTTCTCCTGTTTTCTGTTTTTTTAATTCCTCTGCAACTTTGTTGAATTATTAAAAATACTTAGGCAACTCCTAAAATCACCAAACTACTCCTGGTCCATAGTTGGATTATTTCCAACATGAAACATTTTAGTTTGGAGATATTTGAGCATTTGAAATATTTTATATAATTTTAAATGCCCAAATTCAAATATCTATGATTTAATTCAAAGACACTAAGATGACCTAGGAAAATGTGGACCACTTTTGGCAGAGGTTCTGAACCAAGACAAAAATGATGGGCATTTTAGAAGGGCATTTCAGGTTCATTGAAAAAGTTTTTAGTAAACCCTAGTTGGTTTCAGAGGGGGCTGGGGGTTCTGTCATCCCCATTTCAGGATTCTGATGAAAGAATAGACATGATGCAACACTCTAATGCATGAACTAGCTAGGGTGTGACAATCATGTATTAGTACTAACATAAAATGTTTTTGTTACGGATGTCATGAGGACACCATTTTTTGCTTGATGATCATCATCCAATCTATTCATGACATTCTGTCAGCCTGGATGTGAGATATCCATGACCTCTATACTAGTACATTTTTCATGGAACCTCGTCAGAGGAAAGGGTGTTCCTATGATTTCGTTAAGAAGAAGATAGTTAACCTGGTTTATAGGAAAAAGTAGGCCCTAAACCATACAAACATGGTTGATTATGGGATAATCGCATAAAAACAATAAGAAATCCCTAATGAATCTAGACACCACAATCAATCACAAACTAACGATCAAGGGCCAAAGAGACCCGACGTAAGGGAGAAGAAGCTCTTTGGAACACCTTCAGGGAGGAAATGGTGGTCGTGGGCGCCAATGGCACTGGCATAATGCTTCGTCTTGCTCCATACTCCACCACCCCACCATCCTACCAACCCTGTGGAGGGGATCCGCCCGCACCCGCAACCGGAAACCTAGCTAGCTACGACCAACAATGATCTAGTGTCAGGATAAAATCCTCGACAACGTTTTCAAGAAGGAAATAGATGCATGTGGATGCCTCCGCTGCCGATACGAACCCCCGTCCACCAAAGCATATGTCCAAAGCCCGGACACCTTCCACCTCGACAAGCCTCTTGGGAGGAGGACATGCCTCCAACATACTCCAAAGTAGCCTAAGCACGAACGAAGTGGCAATGGCAGACCACGCGAAGTATAAGAAAGGGCGAACCGCCACCTGATGCCTCTCCTCCGCATCATATGTGACCACACCAAGGATACTAGCCTCTCGCCAAGGGCAGAACACACCCATGAGGACTCCACCAATGTGAGGTATCCACAAACTACCAGAGCACCCACCGGCGAGCCCTAGCCCTAAGACCCCTTTTCTCTCATTGTGGCATGCCACAAGACACCGATGACGAATCTAAGCGGGACCCTAGATCCACAGCTCAGAACCATCCTACAGCAGCCAGAAGTGGCAGTCACATCGCTAGAGGAAGAGGATTTTTGCCGCTGCCATTGCTCAGAAAACGCCATCCTAAGCCACCTCGTAATCCCCAGCAAGACGGCAAACACCATAGCGAACACCTCCTCCATGAGCAGCATTGCCAACCCCGGCAGCACAAGCCACCACCAAAGTTCAACCATGCGCGCAACCACACACTAGCTCGGACAACCACTGCGCAACCACAACTAAAAGAAGTCGACACCGCCCACCAAGGGTAGTCAGAATCACGATTCTATTGTACAAATTCTACGATTTTACGATCCAGACTAACCCTATGATTTTATCATTTGGTTAGTAGAATCTACGTTCCTAAAATTTTCATATATAGTTAAAATTCTATGTTTTGTGACCATACCATTAGAGCTCCGATATGATTTAAGACCATGATACTAACTACCTCAGACCACCTGCAGCCCCCCTGCACCTCAACAGACGGTTGCCAACCACGACCACGCACCCAGGTCACGCGCCCATATTATGCCCGCATCCGCGACCACTACCGTACGTAGTTGGGTGTCGCGCCACCATGCCCAAAGGATGCATCCCCCCACCCACCCCTATGACCACCACGTTGTAGCACCACGACAAGGAGAACCACCACTACCGAGCAAAACTTTGACCCACAACACCGTGAGGAGAGAAAGCCTCACCTCCGCTATCGGCGGAACGGGCATAGCCTAGTCGCATCTTCTGGCAGCGTGAGGAGGGTGGACAGACGATAGTGGGGGAGCACTAGCGGCGGTTGGTTGGGGAACCGCCAATGTCACTCCTGGGCGGAGCGACTCAAGGGTCTGTCTCTTCCATTCCAGAAATTGTCAAGTTATGTCACAATAAAAGAGACGATTTGTACTTGTTTTCTGTTTTTTCTTTTTACATTTTTTTTGCATTTTTCTAGTAAAGGAAGTCTATTGTTGATTCCTTGGAATTTATCACATATTTGATGCTAGATGACATTGATTTTATTTGTTTATTTATTTCATATTTCTAGATGCTTTATTTACTACTTATAGGGGATTCTATCGTTGCAAGTGTTCTATGGGTGTTGATGGGTGTTAATCAGGACATTCATTTTTTCTTGATGATAAGCATTAAATTTAATTTATCGCAATATTTTGTTCAGTACACACACGAGTTCCAAAATATATGACGCTTTGGCAGGCTAAACTTATTACTCCCTTCGTCCCATAATATAGGAACGTTTTTTAAACTAGTCTAGTTTCAAAAACGTTCTTATATTATGAGACGGAGGGAGTACATCTAAAGAAATCATTTGTATTTCTTTGCTCTTCCTTTTATGTTTTTTCCATCAAATATGTGAACTCGAAGCCTATTATTGCTTCCCTAAAATTTATCACGTATATGACAAAAGCTTATAATTAGCTAACGAATAGCTTATAATTAGCTTATCCAACAAGCTAACAGAAAGCCTATAATTAGCTTTTCCTAATTATGTGGCAAAACTAAGGGCATATATAGTATTAGCATGAAATATGAGCATAGGACGAAGCTGCCACCGGCCATTACTTGTTGTCAACTCCTCGCATGAGTCTCCTCAACGCTTCACCTTCTGTCGGGTAACTGCCAATGAGACGCTCATCAACATGACGGTTCAATCAGTTAGCGTTTGTGTAGTTCTCTTCTGCAATTGATATGTAGCTTTCCAATCATTAAAACACTTCTACTGCCTACTAGTTTTTTTCGGAGACTCCTGTTCGTTGTTCAGAGTGGTAGGGTAGCATAGTCTAGCCAGACACTTATGACCAACTCGCATATAATCTGAACCATTGAAATTTCCTTTATATAGAATTGACGGCTTAGATCTATTTGCTTGTAAAATTAATGTGGTGGCTGGGAAGATGCCTCCAGTTAGTAGATAGATAGATTCACCATATTCGATAGATAGATAGATAGATAGATAGATAGATAGATATAATACTAAACAACTTCCATGAATTAATCTGGTGGCTTGAGTGAAGATTTCTGTATGAGCTTGATTGTTTAGTCGGAGTCAGCGCACAGCATAGTAGATTTGTCAACTCAGAAACAATATAAATGCAGGACATCTTTGCCGCGGGCAGCGAGACATCATCCACAACACTTGAGTGGATCATGGCGGAGCTGGTGAAGAACCCGAAGGTGATGCATCGGGTCACAACGGAGGTTCGCCAAGCTTTCGAGGCGGGCGGCACGGTGGTCGAGGAGCAGCTCGCCAACCTCGTCCCGTACCTGCAGCTCGTGATCCGGGAGACGCTCCGACTGCACACGCCGCTGCCGCTGCTGCTCCCCCGAGAGTGCCGGGAAGAGGCAGGTTGTCGTGTGCTCGGATACGACGTGCCGCAGGGCACACAGGTGCTGGTGAACGCCTGGGCGCTCAGCCGCGACGAGCGGTACTGGCCCGATGCGCCGGAGGAGTTCCGACCGGAGCGATTCGAGAAGTCGGAGGTGGATTTCAGGGGAGCGGACTTCGAGCTCCTGCCGTTCGGTTCTGGGAGGAGAATTTGCCCTGGCTTGGCGTTTGGACTCGCCAACGTGGAGCTCGCCCTTGCTAGTCTGCTGCTGCACTTCGACTGGGAGGCGCCGGGGCTGGATGATCCTGCAGGGTTTGACATGACGGAGGCCTTCGGCGTCACTACAAGGCGGAAGAATGGACTCGTGTTGCGCCCTGTCCTCCGCGTGCCATTGCCAGGTGTCTAGTTGTAATTGTCATCTGTATTTTATTTAGCTCATTGGTTTGGGGTTGCTGAACTTATTTACAATCTGCCACGAAGTAATTCTCAAAATAATTAAAACATTTGACAAAATATTTAATCCACCACACCAGAAAATTCCATGACTTGAATTTTTTTACGGGTCGGCTTTACGGCATCTGATATGGCGCAGCTCCTTCCGGCCCTCCAAACTTAGATTTGCAACTTAAATTGATCTAGCATAATGCATTTCTTTGCTTTTGCAACAACATTAGATACAAAAGACATCACCAAATCTTTGCTAAAATAGCAAAATCAAAGAAAACAAGAACCACAAGTATGCATTTCAGAAGATTTCCAACTTCCATAACTGCTCCCACAAGTTGGACTAATATCTTCGCCATGCATTCATTGTCGATCTGCGGATTCTTGATTTTACATTCTTCTTTCTTCATCTTTGGTTCGAAAGAAGTAGACGTTGCTTCCCCTCTAGTTGCACATGCAGCCGCATCATTGCCTTCGGTTGTACTAAGGAGATCGCTAACATCTATTAACTTTCTTTCTATCAACAAATCAATGTATTGGCCTTCCCAAAATCAAAATGAGCATCCATCGCCCTACACAAAAGAATGAGCAAGCTCGAAGTGAGCTACAACAATTGAACTAAAAATGAGCTATGAAATGAGCTACCGCAAGTGTACCCTGTCGTTTTCGCATTTGAAGAACACCCATCCGGGGTGCTTCGGCGTGCCCGAAGTGAGCCGCAACACTTTCCGCGTGCAGTCGTCGCACTCTATGAGCGGCATCGGCAAGCCACAAAGACGCTGCGCGAGCGCCGAGCCCGGTAGACGGCCGGACGAATCCATGCCCGCAAACCTTCCGTGGCGGCGGGCGGACGAACCGGTACCTGCAGGCGGCGATGCGCCCTTGCCTGGGCTGCGGGAGAGGCTCTCCAACCACTCCATCGCTTGGGGCAGCAACCGGCTGCCGAAAAAAGCCAAATCCGACGACCTGCGATGAAGTGTCGCAGATCTGCAAATCCAGCGGCCGGCTGACACAGGGGAGAAGGGAGGGGAGGCCTCGTGCGCGTGGTGGCCTTCCGGCGTGCTCCTGCCGGCTGCTTTCGCCGGAATCTTAGGCGGCGGCACGAGGGGGGAGATGAGAGGTGGTTGGTGGGGGAAAGTGCGCGATGAAATGTCCCCCCACCAACCGTTTTCGTTTATATGTAGGGCACCGTAGCCGCGAGGGGGAAACCCGCATTTTTCTGGGTTGGGGTCGGGATTTTGCCGCGCCCCCTAAAATTTTTTGCGGGCCGGGACGAGATGCGGGGTCTGATCAGGCTGGTTTTTCTGCCCCGACCCGTATTTTGGCGGTTATTTTACGGGTCGGGACGGGATGCGGGGTCTGCTAGAGTTGCTCTTAGGCTGTCTTGGTAGATGTTATGAGTAGTTTTTGGTTTACGCTACCTTGGTACTTTGATGGATTCTCCATAAGGAATCTATCCAACTAGCTCTACGGCTCTACCTCCTGTACTTTGTACTCCCTCTATAAACAAATATAAAATTGTTTAGATCACTAAAGTAGTGATCTAAACGCTTTTATATTTGTTTATAGACGGAGTATTTCTCAGCAAAACCGAGTATCTCATACTACGCTCTACATATGGCCGGAAAGTACTCTACCGGTTCTGTGGGCGTGCTCTCGGTCGAAAGTACTCGTCTATGAGTGACGTGTGCACGGTCCCAATACCAACAATCCGTACCGAGCTTTGGTGCACCGTCCATGATTTTCGTAAAGCAGGAAGCAGGTTATGGCATTGGGAGACAAGCAAAACGTGTTGGCAACAACAGGAGAACCGATGTTGATGGCGAGGATGTCTCACAATACCCCAGCCTAGATCATGAGACTATGCCCCGCGTGATGAAAACGAATGTCGCGATGCAGGGGGCCGAGGTCTGGAAAGCCAGCGACCCGGCAGTGAGTGTTGTACCATGTGGGATTTGAAAAGAGAAAAGAAGAGAGAAATCAGATGTGACACATGCCTTTTGCTAAAGTTTTTTTTAACATCAGTACAGACTTAGCGCTCATACATACGCGCATACATTCATCCCTATGAACGCACACATGCACACCTTATCCCTACTAGTATAACGCCCGTGCGTTGCCACGGGCTCTTCAAAATTTATAATCAGTATCTTTCATTTATTATTCCCTCATATTGGGTGATTATGGGGTGCTCTAATTAGAAATACAACAATCAAATATTAGAAAATTTCACCGAACGAATAACAACGAATAATACGAAATCTATCAAACAAATAAAATGAGGTCATATTTTTGGTCCGTCATGCACTTCTGTTGAAAAGTGCCTATCCCTTTTAGAATCAACCCACTGTTTGCTCGCACGCAAAAAAATACATCTCTAAAGTGGGGAACCGATCGGTGCCAAAAAGAACTCAAACTCCTATCCAATCTCGACTTCGTGCTCTTCCAGTTCCATTGATAAAGATGGGACGTCAAGGGTTTCATCATGATGATCTCGAGCAGCCGCCGACATCCCTCCCCACATCTACCCCTACCCCCTGCTGCCGCTTGCACTGTCCTTGCTCCTCGAGGGAGCTAGGGACACAATGTTCTCTAGGATGGGCATGACCAGATCCACGAGGAGGCCACATTCTTCCATGGGAACCCAACCAAGCACACCACCCTCCGCAACCATCCAATCCCGGCCTAACAAAGTCAAGACCCGCCATCGATCCACAAATCAAGCTCGCCGTATCCAGGTTCACTGCAAGTCTGCGACAAGTCTGTAGTCGACATCTTGACTTTGGCTATCCCCACGGAAGAATCATCGGATCCTGCTTACTTTTACCATCACTTCGTCTCTTCCCAAGGCAGCGACACCACTCAGCCAATCACCACCACCGCTTGCGGCTTGCCTACATAAAATCATGAGAAATCCCCACGGCGGTGCTGTAAGATCACCTTGGCGACCTCGACAGTGACCGACTGGTCTAAGATCTAAGCTAGCCGCTCTTTGTAGAAACCAATAAAAGTAGGCATGTGACTCAGATTTGTTCTTTGGTGTGCATGCGTTTCTTGCTGCCCACCAGCTCTTGTCTACAACTCGGCTATCTCTGTACCAGCTCTTGGTCTACAACTCGCCTATCTTCATGCTCGAGACGACCAAGCTCGATGCGCAAGCCGCATACGTCTGCTAGAGCTATATCCAGGCCCTATGATTTTTGGATCACTGGCACTATGGGTGCCAGGACCGGAGTCGCCCTCATCCACCAAGTGGATCAAGGAGGCCCACCACCTAGACTCTACATCGCACATTTTGTGTTTTCCTATAAAAAGTAAAGAACCTTCTCTAATAAACGTAAATATAACCTTTTGGTTTTATAGTCTCAACTTTCCTACACTCCAATACCAGAAGGATTTCTTGGTTTTATTTAATGACCTTCTTGAATGTCATTCACTTAGAAAGGTAGTAATACAATCTGTGATATTAAGGCAAATTATTAGTCATATTAAAGTGCAAAAGGCCCTATAGGAGTCAAAGCATGACTTTTATGGTTATACTGTAATTTGCAAGATCTGAGATTTGTGCAAGTGTACAATTAGAGAAGAGCCAATTAAATAGATTTTCACATTCAGAATAGTACGATTAGCAATAGCACTTCAATTTTTTCATGTTTGATCAGCTTGCTAGGTGGTTATCACTAAGCATGTTGGAACGATGAGCATAACCTAACTTAGTTCAGTACGTGTTGCTGCAAATTAGTTCAGTACGTACGAAGCTGTTGCTAATTTCAATGCCTGGCTGTTGCAAGTTTCTAATGAAAAAGTACTTCAGGTTAAAGGTCAGAGAATATACACTTTTGTTATCATGGTTGTTTCCTTATAGTGAACAACTTTGATCACCACTTCAGCAGCTACTATCTATAAGAAGACATTAGCTAAGTAGATACAGGCAAAGAAAGCATGTAGGCAAAACCAGAATTAAAAACATCCTTCTCAATGGAGCTCGTGCAGTTCGGAAGACCCTAATCATCGATGAGGGACCCCTCCGATGGTAGCATGGCGTGACAATTGCCGTCAATGACGACACCCAAAGTACCTTGCATAATCCATCGATCCAGTTCGGAACAATCAAGCACATACCTTGCAAAGTGATGTGGATCTGAAGCAGAGGTGGGAAGGTAAAGGCTCAGGTGAGGTGGAATGAGACGTTGATATAGACATGCACGCATGAGAATAAGGCGGTGCCCAGGATGGATCTCCATCGGAGGAGGCCGGATCCGCTGGGGAGGAGGTCGCTGTAGTACCTGCCATCTGTGCGATGGATCACGGGGCTGGCAGGCAGGGGGAGGGGATAGGAGGGAGCGGGTGGGCTAGAGCGCAGATGGCGGGTGCCCCCGACGACGGCTGGGAAGGATGGTGGAGGAGGTGGATGAGGATGGCGGCGGCGGCGTTTGCGGTTGCGCCTCGTCCGCAGTCGTGCTGGTGGTGGTCGATGCGACAGCCGGATGGCGTCGGCCAGAATCAGGCAGGGGCGACAAAGATTTAGAGGAGAGAGAGAATGGAGGCGATGAGCGATGGGAGGAAGGGCCACCGGCGATTGGGGTGGCCTCAGATCCGCCCTCCGTGGCCGCCTATTTCATGGGACGAACACCCGTGCTCACCGTCGGGCTCGCCTTCGGCCGCTGCCTCGCCGACATTCACGACGTAGAGCCCCTTCCTCCGATCCCATTTGCTAGGGAGGCAGCGCCATCCTTCATCGTAGAGAACGAGTCCACACTGAGATCCCAACCAGATCGTGATTGCGCCTCCCCAAACCGCAGCGGCACATCCCACTCCATCAACGACCAACCTATATGAGGCGGAGGGTCAGTGTAGGACGCGAGCGCCGTCACCATGGACGTGGGGGACGCCGTAGGTGGGAAGGAGGCGGCGACGGCGTCTGTGTCAGGAAGATCGCACGACGGTGGCGGCGTTTACTCGAGGGGATCGAGAGGAGCTGCGTTTGGTGCCGGGTGGGTTCTTTGGTGCGTGCGTGGGGCTGGAGATTGTGATAGATGATCAGGTGAGGGCGTGCCATACCTGGATCGATAGCCTTACCATACCTGGTGGTAATTTAAATTTATTACCATATTCGATATTTCCCGAGTTATGGCCTTACCATACCTGGATTGATAGCCTTTGGGGTAATTTAAATTTATTACCATATAATTACCATATTCAAAATTTCCTGAGTTATGACCTTACCATACCTGGATTGATTTATTACTATAGGTGGATTTAGTTATGATTTATTACTATACGTGGATAGCCTTACCATACCTGGTGGTAATTTAAATTTATTACCATATTCGATATTTCCTGAGTTATGGCCTTACCATACCTGGATTGATAGCCTTTGGGGTAATTTAAATTTATTACCATATTCGATATTTCCCGATTTATGGCCTTACCATACCTGGATTGATAGCCTTTGGGGTAATTTAAATTTATTACGATATAATTACCATATTCAAAATTTCCTGAGTTATGACATTACCATACCTAGATTGATTTATTACTATACGTGGATTAATTATGATTTATTACTATATGTGGATAGTCTTACCATACCTGGTGGTAATTTAAATTTATTACCATATTCGATATTTCTCGAGTTATGGCCTTACCATACCTGGATTGATAGCCTTTGGGGTAATTTAAATTTATTACCGTATAATTACCATATTCAAAATTTCCTGAGTTATGACCTTACCATACCTGGATTGATTTATTACTATACATGGATTAATTATGATTGATTACCATAAATACGTTGGGTATTGCCGGTCAGACGAGAAAAGAGAAAAACCGGTGAGAGGGGCTGGTGCGAGGTGGGACGAAGAAAAACCGGTTGAAAATAAACCGGTTGAAAGTGGGGGGGGGGGGGGGACTATTCAACCAATTCGTTCATTAGGAGTAGAGATGAGCACCTCCGAGAGACTGAGTCGGCATGTCATCTTGAAATTTACGAAGTCACCGTAGGCGCCTCGTCGTCGACGGGAACGTCTCCTCCTACTAAAAGCACATCGCCAGAAAATCCTGAAATAAATCCAGGAATAGTGCGAGCACCAGGACTTGAACACGGGTGGGCTGAAGATACCACGGTCCCTCTAACCATCCAACCACAAGTTGGTTCGCTTGCTAAAGTTTTTTATGCATGCGTGTTCGTTGTATTTAGATGTGACCGATTTGTGAACAAATCCCAACAAAGCAGACACTCAAAACTTAGACGGTACAAAGAAAGATGGCTGGCCATCAGGCAGACATGCATGGGCATATGAGATATGACTCATATATAGTGTGTTTTTCTTGGGCTAGCAAATCACCGTCCTGTATATAGTTCAACAATGATGTAGAATATCACAAATGTCCAGCGTACTCTCTAGTTTTTCATGGCTTCACCTTGCTAGTTACCGAAAGAAAGAACAATGCTTGGTCAACAAAGTGTGCTAATGAATTCTACCGAGACACACGACTGTCCAAACGCAAGTTACAAACGCCAATTCTGCCGGCGAGATCCTCCGGAGTCCCCATGACTTGCGTGCATGTATCCGTACGAGGATCGTAGATCTGAAGCACCAACGATTTCCCATAATCAAGTGAGCATTGTAACAGCAGTTTTCCATCATGCATTACGCTCAACGGCATATAACGGCATACGCACTGGGCCATTGTGATCGTGTAAGCTTTGATCCAGCTGCTCTTGACGGAATCTTCCAGGATCCATATGTTGGTGGACGGAACAATCGGCCGTTCAGCCTTCCTCCAGTAGCACCGATCGGCCACCATCTGTACCATGCAAAAGGCGCCGTTGAGCTCTGTAATGCGCATCGCTATTGTTTCGCTCCACTTCATCTTGCCCACGGTTTTCAGCGGTCCATGGATCACGCCGGGCCTCCATCGCTCGCCCTCGAGGTCGAAGCAGCGTAGTATATCATGGTACACATAGTTGTTCTCATGTTTCTGCAAGCGTTTCTGCTCCGGTGCTCCCCTCCTGGGCTGAACGCGGGGTGAAAAAACACATCGACGGCCAGGATGAACCAAAAACGGTTCATAACAAGGGGCACGATCGTCTTTGTTGCCCCGCGTATAGCCGTCGAGGAGCCCTGGGAGGCCCGTACGGGCCCGGTTAGATCGTATGCCTGGCCGTATACGTATGTCCGTCCGTATACGTATTTGTTTGTATACGGTGGCCTTTCATGCACGCGTGAAGCCGCCCGCGCGTGGGGCAGCACGTGTCACGGGTAGTTGCCAAAACTGTCGCATCATATAAATGTGGACGACAACCACCTCCGGCCGCATCGCCCACCATTTCCCCCCGCCGCATCGTCTCCCTCTCTCCACTCTCCACTCCCCACTCCCTCTCCTCTCCAACCTCCTCGTCTCCCTCACCGCATCCTCTCGATCGCCATGGCGGACGCAAGAGGCGAGCGCCCCGATTGGGGCGCAGATCTGGTGGAGCAGGCGTGGCAGGTCGATGCAGGCACCTTTGTGAGGGGGCGTGCCGGCATCCAGCGCGGTGCTCCCTCCGCTGGAGATCTGGAGAAGGCGGGGGCGGGCCGCAGCGGCGCGGTCCAGCCAGATGCGCCCGCTCTGGCGAACTCCGGCGAGGCGCAGAAAGTGGAGGCGGGCTCTGGCGAGGCGCAGAAGGTGGGGCGGGCTCCGGCGAGGCGCACGAGGTGGAGAAGGTGGAGGCCGGCTCCGGCGAGGAGGAAGCGGAGTAGAAAGTATCTGCGGCTAACTTTTAGTTAGTAGTTTTTAGATTGTGTGGTTTGTGGCCAGAACTTTGTTTGGTTAGATTTGTTGGAGGTGGGGTTTTCTCTGCATTATAGTTTTTCTGTATTTGATTCGTGCAAGAATGATGGACCACATATGATTATTAGATTAGGTTAGAAGTAGCCAGATTGAGGGATGGGGTTTTTTCAGATGCTTATTAGATTAGTAGTGGAATTTTTGCAATTCTTTAGGTGTTTGGAGTCAAATATATACTTCTGTATTGGTTTGGGTTGGTGCCTGCTTTAGTTCTTTGGCTTGATGATTAATTAAATGGATGCTTAGTTCTAGGGATTATGGCTGTCATAGTTGCAATTCTTAGATGCTTGATTGATGCATGTTGTCATAGTTGCAGTTATTTGATGCTTGATTGATGCCTGTCAGGCAGAGGCTATGAGATGAGTTGTGCATGGCCTTGTGTTTTTGGAAATTGTCTACGTGAGGTGATTAGATGGTGCATTAGTTTGGTTGTAAATATAGTGAAGGATGTGCTCATGTACTGGGTGTTGTCATGTTAATCAAAAAGAGCTTCTCAAGGGCTGGATTTTTTTGTGCTGGATTGGGGCTTCTGAAGGAGAGGGGAAGCGTGGTCGAGGGGAAGGGGCAGTCTATGCTTATTTACTTTGGGTTAGTAGTGGAATTTTGTCGTTGCTTCAGAGATATTGACAGCATTGAACATCCTCTGCAATGCCGTTGCTTCAGAGATAAAAGCATCTTGGGGTTTTTTCAGATGCTTATTAGATTAGTAGTTGAATTTTTGCTTGTTAGAATTTAATTAGTATGAGGATGAATACCTTATTTAAGGGGGAATTTAAGGTCAGATAGATGTCATATGATTATTAGATCTGTAGTTCAATGCTGCTGACATTTATGATTATTTGATTTGATCTGTGGTTCAATGATACTGGATGGAAACATATTTGATTTGGAATGCATTAATTAAGATGTGCCAATGAATTGATTTAGATGATACAAGATTCATCTATAGTATAATTTGTTGTTGTTTAGGTAAGTAATAAAATTTTAGATGTTTGTTGGAGATGTATGCATTTATAGTTGAAGTTGTACCTAATTAACTACTGCATTATGTTAATATGTGTAGGAGCTTTGCTGCATTATCCCAAAAACAGTAATTTGTGCATATTAAAATTTGTAGTTGGCTTCTGTAATTAGTATATACTATATGTAAAGTGTGAAGTAAACATTCCAAGGCAGGATCCTAGCAACAAAATATACTATATGTTTCCATTAAGTAGTGTGGGGGGAATTCCCTCAAAAGAAAAGTGTTGGGTCAATCCAGGGAATGTCAAGAATCCAGCTTGCATTTTCATTAGCATTTATGAAGGACATCATTTATCTGTTGATTGATTGCTTAGATTCTGTATTTATAAGGAAAGCATTTGGTCACTTGCAACATACCAATGTGGTTCACATTCACAATTTTGTTTGTAATGACATTCTGTGAACTGCAATTCAATTCATTGTAATTGATGTGCATGTTTGACAATATGCAGGAGGAGGAGGATCTTCTGGGCAACAAGAGGAAGTGGGACAAGACTGGGTTCTACCCATATGAGTCTGATGAAGATGAGCCGTACGAGGTAAGGCCTAGTTGAAATGTTATTTCTGCATTGAGTTAGTATTATGTGTTTATAGTTTTTGAATGCATAATGTATTAATGTCAGTCATTAATGTGTGCAGTATGAATCTGGAGATGATGTGGTCGAGGGGAACATCGAGTCCTTTAAAGAGAAGGAGGTGTTGAAGATCAGGGTCCAAGGACCTGCTAAGTACTACAACTGGAGGAATGAAAAGTACCGGTGCCCCTACTGCAGCAAGCCCAAGCCCAGGTCTGGGTTATTGGAGCATCTGAAGGAACATTGCCGGGCTACATCGATCTCCAGTCATGACTACAAGATCATTGGTCAGCATTCTACCCTCCTGAAGGTCCTGAGAAACCCTGACCTCTAGTCGTACATCATGCTGATCATCAGAAGCTGGAAGCCGTACTCATCATCAGTATATTTGATGATGTTTTACTTTTGGAATGCTGCATCTGGGTCTTAACTGCTTGAAAACTTGCTATATTAATGTAATGTAATGTATTGTGTGTTTGATCTGGATCTGTTGTGAACTGCCTGCTACCTATGGTGGTTACCTAGAATGCTATCTATATATGTGTGGCCTTAACTTTATTGGTGGTGAATGCTTCCTTCATGTTTAGTTGTTGTTTCGATGGTGCAATGATCACAAATGGCGCTTCAGTGTTGCTTGAGACATGTTGCAACACTTGTTATGCTGTGGGCAAGTGCAACATGCTGTGCCCATGTGCCAATTATACCAAATATTGAATGTGGCAATGTTCCAAAATGGCTGTCATGAATTATAGTACATGGGGTTTAGTAAAGTTACTGATAATTGTTCATCCTCACACATTCCATCAATGCATAATTTGAATAAGCAAAAAGATCAAATGTTCCATCATTTGAACCTATGTTGCAATTAGAGAGCAAATATTCCATCATCAAAGTGTGAAGGAATTAAATGTAAATTTAGATGAGTAATGTAATACTAGTTAAAAATAGTGTGTGCAAAAAAAAGGAATTTGAAATAAGATCTACTTTATTTTGTAATAAAGTTATATTACCCTACTTATTAGAATTTTGAAAATGTCACTTATTTATAAGAAAAGAAAATATAAATATTCAAAAGATGTGTTTGATAAAAATACCTTTTGAAATTTTGGTATGTTATTATTTGAGGGGTCATGTAATTTTTATGTTATTTTTGGAGTGCTCGGGTAATTTTTATTTAAAGTGAAGGAAAAGGAAAAAAATAAACAAAAGGAAAAGCATGGGCCATCCTAGCCATCTTGGAAACCTAGCTTTATAAATAAAAAATTCAAAAAATAAGAGGGCATTAAAAAAGTAAACAAATATAAGAGGGCATTATAAATATAAAAAAATTCAAAAATATAGAAAGAATATTTTGCAATGCCCCCCTGAGGTACAGACCGATGTTTTGACCAGTCAGTCTAGAGGGCATTATAAATTAATAAAAAATTCAAAAAATTATAAAACCTTGGAAACCCACCTTTGTTTGTGCAATAGATCATGTGTGCCAAAGTTGAGGTCATTTGGAGGTGGTCGAAAAAATGACCGCATTCCGGAGGGGCCATTTGGTCTAACTTAAGCCAGTTTTTGAAAAAATGTGATTTTCCCCACCACCTCCAAATCACACAAACTTTCTTGAACATGGTGACCCACATGTGCCAATCATGGCTATGAAAGAAAATTTTGAAAAAGAATATTTTACAATGCCACCTGAGGTATAGACCGATGTTTTGACCAGTCAGTCTAAAGGGCATTATAAATTGATAAAAAATTCAAAAAATTATAAAACCTTGGAAACCCACCTTTGTTTGTGCAATAGATCATGTGTGCCAAAGTTGAGGTCATTTGGAGGTGGTCGAAAAAATGACCGCATTCCGGAGGGGCCATTTGGTCTAACTTAAGCCAGTTTTTGAAAAAATGTGATTTTTCCCACCACCTCCAAATCACACAAACTTTCTTCAACATTGTGACCCACATGTGCCAATCATGGCTATGAAAGAAAATTTTGAAAAATAATATTTTACAATGCCCCCCTGAGGAATAGACCGATGTTTTGACCAGTCAGTCTAGAGGGCATTATAAATTAATAAAAAATTCAAACATATTCAAAAAAATTTATTAGATGACTTGAAGGTCAAAACATTAACTTTTCATATATGCAAAAAAAATATGTGTATTGAACGCAAGTGAGCATGTGTATAATTTTGTGTGTGATTTCATGATCAAATCAATACACAATGGTAATATGCCATAAAAGTGCCCACCTACCAGAGCAAGAGAATTCACACTCCACGGCCTGCATACGACTAGGAACCCTGCGGTGCATGGGCCAGGATACAGGCCCGTGGTGCAGAATATCTCTGCTGCTAGTGTTGGGGAACGTAGTAATTTCAAAAAAATTCCTACGCACACGCAAGATCATGGTGATGCATAGCAACGAGGGGAGAGTGTGATCTACGTACCCTTGGTAGATCGACAACGGAAGCGTTTGGTTGATGTAGTCGTACGTCTTCACGGCCCGACCGATCAAGCACCGAAACTACGGCACCTCCGAGTTTTAGCACACGTTCAGCTCGGTGACGATCCCCGGACTCCGATCCAGCAAAGTGTCGGGGAAGAGTTCCGTCAGCGTGACGGCGTGGTGACAATCTTGATGTACTACTATCGTAGGGCTTCGCCTAAGCACCACTACAATATTATCAAGGACTATGGTGGCTGGGGGCGCCGCACACGGCTAAGAATAAGATCACGTGGATCAACTTGTGTGTCTCTGGGGTGCCCCTGCCTCCGTATATAAAGGACTAAAGGGGGGGTGCGGCCGGCCTAGGAGAGGCGCGCCAGGAGAGTCCTACTCCCTCTGGGAGTAGGATTCCCCCCCCCCAATCCTAGTTGGAATAGGATTCGCGGAGGGGGGAAAGAGAGAGAGGGGCCGGGCCCCTCTCCTTGTCCTATTCGGACCAAGGGAGGGGAGGGGCGCGCGGCCCATGTTGGGCTGCCTCTTCTCTTTGCCACTAAGGCCCACTATGGCCCATATAGCTCCCAGGGGGTTCCGGTAACCTCCCGGTACTCCGGTAAAATCCCGATTTCACCCGGAACACTTCCGATATCCAAACATAGGCTTCCAATATATCAATCTTTATGTCTCGACCATTTCGAGACTCCTCGTCATGTCCGTGATCACATCCGGGACTCCGAACAAACTTTGGTACATCAAAATGCATAAACTCATAATATAACTGTCATAGTAACCTTAAGCGTGCGGACCCTACGGGTTCGAGAACAATGTAGACATGACCGAGACATGTCTCCGGTCAATAACCAACAGAGGGACCTGGATGCCCATATTGGCTCCTACATATTCTACGAAGATCTTTATCGGTCAGACCGCATAACAACATACGTTGTTCCCTTTGTCATCGGTATGTTACTAGCCCGAGATTCGGTCGTCGGTATTCCAATACCTAGTTCAATATCGTTACCGACAAGTCTCTTTACTCGTTCCGTAATACATCATCCCGCAACTAACTCATTAGTTGCAATGCTTGCAAGGCTTAAGTGATGTGCATTACCGAGAGGGCCCAGAGATACCTCTCCGACAATCGGAGTGACAAATCCTAATCTCGAAATACGCCAACCCAACATGTACCTTTGGAGACACCTGTAGAGCTCCTTTATAATCACCCAGTTACGTTGTGACGTTTGGTAGCACACAAAGTGTTCCTCCAGCAAACGGGAGTTGCATAATCTCATAGTCATAGGAACATGTATAAGTCATGAAGAAAGCAATAGCAACATACTAAACGATCGGGTGCTAAGCTAATGGAATCGGTCATGTCAATCAGATCATTCACTTAATGATGTGGTCCCGTTTAATCAAATAACAACTCCTTGTTCATGGTTAGGAAACATAACCATCTTTGATTAACAAGCTAGTCAAGTAGAGGCATACTAGTGACACTCTGTTTGTCTATGTATTCACACATGTATTATGTTTCTGGTTAATACAATTCTAGCATGAATAATAAACATTTATCATGATATAAGGAAATAAATAATAACTTTTATTATTGCCTCTAGGGCATATTTCCTTCAGCTAGTAGGCCCCACCGGGCAAAGGGGACAAGAGTTAGGCAATGTACTGCTTGCAATAGATAGGAGCTTGGGAGGGGAGTCGCAGCAGGGTATATAAACCGGTGCGGCGCTCCCTCGCTTGGTGAGGTGGGACTAAACTCCCACCACCCAACGGCTATGCGCTGCGATGTGCCCTGCGCGGCTCCGCCTTGGTCCCAATTTGGGCGGGCTGGCCCAGGGCAGCCTTACTCCGCTCGCTGATATGTTTTATATTTTCTTTGTTTCTTTTTTGTTTATATTTCTAATATTTAAAATCAAGTCTCTTTATTTCTATATTATTTCTAACAGTGTTTACTAAAATTTAAAAAAATATGCCAAATTCTGTTGTGTTTTATTTCATTTGTTCGTACTCTTTTGTATATTGATAATATTTACGAAATATGAACTAAAATGTTGTGTTTTAATTCAATTCTTCATTCCAATATTTCTTATCTTTATTATTTTTTAAATATTTTTAGTTTGTAAGATAAAATGTTCTGTTTTATTTCACTTCTTTATTCTAATATTTGTTCTCTTCTTTATATTTGAAATATTTCCAAAATGTAAGATAATATGTTGTCTTTTATTGCACTTATTCGTTCAAATTTTTTCTTCTGTTTTCTATATTCTCCTCTTTTCTTTGTTCTGACAGTTATAAATTTAAATAATGTATGATATAATGTTCTGTCATATTTCACTTTTCATGGTTGTCTTTCCTAATTATAAATTTTATTTTCTGTTTCATACTTGAAATATTATTAAATCAAATATAGTTGGGACAATCGCATGTAAGCCTCCACTTGCACCATGTACTACAAGCAGGTTCTTCTTCTCGGTCTCACCAATTGATACCAAACTTTTATGCACACCCTACGATGACCATAGCAAGCATGTCTGGCAAGTACCGTTCATTTCCGAAACTCTATGCATCTTGTAGGCGTTTTGCGGTGATAAAACCCTAGAACACTGCCGCGGCGTGACGCAACATGTGTTTTGTGTCCGAACTCGTGCACACCTTGCCTGGGGGGCACATTGGTCATGCTCACATGCTCCCAAAAGTTGGGGTCATCTCATGCATGCCCCCACATGCACCATGTACAAGCCGGACCATTCGGGTCTGTCGAAGGGCAAGTTTGGAAGAGGTTTTCCTTGACGGTCCCACGAAAAGATCCCAAACTTTTTGCACACCGTACCATGACCATGGCATGCATGTGGTAGTAGAATTCATACACCACGGCCTCATTTTTGTTGAAATCCAATTAATATCCATGTGTATTACATGTAAGTGAGCATGTGTAAAATTTATTAGATGACTTGAAGGTCAAAACATTAACTTGTCATGTATGCACAAAAAAATTGTGTATTGAATGCAAGTGAGCATGTGTATAATTTAGTGTTGGCTTTGAAGATCAATACACATGGCAATATGCCAAAAAAAAGTGCCCACCTACCAGAGCAGGAGAATTCATACTCCACGACCTGCATACGACTAGGAACCCTGCGGTGCATGGGCCAGGATGCAGGCCCGTGGTGCAGAATATATCTGCTGCTAGTAGGCCCCACAGGACAGAGGGGACGAGAGTTAGGCAATGTACTGCCTGCAATTGATAGGAGCTTGTGAGGGCAGTCGCAGCGGGGTATATATACCAGTGCGGCGCTCCCTCGCTTGGCGAGGTGGGACTAAACTCCCACCACCCAACGGTTGTGCGCTGCGATGTGCCCTGCGCGGCTCCGCCTTGGGCCCAATTCGGGCGGGCTGGCTCAGGGCAGCCTTACCCACGCGCTGATATGTTTTATATTTTCTTGTTTATATTTCTAAAATTTAAAATCAAATCTCTTTTTTCTATATTATTTCTAAAAGTGTTTACTAAAATTTAAAAAATATGCCAAATTCTGTTGTGTTTTATTTCATTTGTTCGTTCTCTTTTGTATATTGATAATATTTACGAAATATAAACTAAAATGGTGTGTTTTATTTTAATTGTTAATTCTAATATTTCTTATCTTTATTATTTTTGAAATATTTTTAGTTTGTAAGATAAAATGTTCTGTTTTATTTCACTTCTTCATTCTAATATTTATTCTCTTCTTTATATTCGAAATATTTCCAAAATGTAAGATAATATGTTATGTTCTATTGCACTTCTTCATTATTTCAATTCTTCATTCCAAATTATAAATTTTATTTTCTGTTTAATACTTGAAATAATATTAAATCAAATATAGTTGGGACAGTCGCATGCATACCTCCACATGCACCATGTACTAGGAGCAGGTTTATCTTCTCGGTCTCAGCAATTCAGACCAAAATGTATGCACACCCTAGGATGACCATGGCAAGCATGCATGACGAGTATCGTTCATTTCCAAAACCCGAAGCATTTTCTAGGGTTTTTCCGGCGACAAAACCCTACAACACTGCCCCCACGTGACGCAACGTGTGTTTTGTGTCCGAACTCATGCACACCTTGCCCGGGGGGCACATTGACCATGCTCACATGCTCCCAAAAGTTGGGGTCATCTCATGCATGCCCCCACATGCACTATGTACAAGCAGGACCATTCGGGTCTGCCGGAGATCGGGTCTGAAATTGGTTTTCCTTGACAGTCCCATAATATGGTACCAAACTTCATGCATACCCTACGATGACCATGGCATGCATGCGTGACAAGTATCGTTCATTTGCGACACTCGATGAATTTTCTAGGGTTTTCCGGTGACAAAACCCTACAACACTACCCCCACGCGCAACGTGCGTTTTGTGTCTGAATTCGTGCACACCTTGCCTGGGGGACCACATTGGCCAAGCCCACAAGCTCCCAAAAGTTGCAGTCTTCTCATGCATGCTTCCACATGCACCATGTACAAGCAGGACCATTCGGGTCTGCCGGAGGTCAGGTCTGAAATTTGTTTTCCTTGACGGTCCCACCAAATGATCCCAAACTTCATGCATACCCTACGATGACCATGGCTTGCATTGTCACAAGTATCATTCATTTGCGACACTCGATGCAATTTCTAGGGTTTTCTGGCGACAAAACCCTACAATACTGCCCCCACGTGACGCAACGTGCATTTGGTGTCCGAATTCATGCACACCTTGCCTGGGGGACCACATTGGCCAAGCCCACAAGCTCCCAAAAGTTGGGGTCATCTCATGCATGCTTCCACATGCACCATGTACAAGCAGGACCATTCGGGTCTACCGGAGGGCATGTCTGAAAGTGGTTTATGCGTAACCTACGATCTCACGAAATGATCCCAAACTTAATCCGTAACCTACGATGACCATGGCATGCATGCATGACAAGTATCGTTCATTTCGACACTCGATGCATGTATAATATTGTAGAAATGATAGAGATACTATAAATATTGTTGAACATATACAAGTATACAATAACTAATACGTGTCACAAAGAGTTTTTTTTAGGGATGAACCAATGATATTTATTTTGATGGAAGAAACAATAAAGGTAGGTGGGCTGGCCCAGACCGCAAATAAGTGTCGGATCCATATTGTGGAGCCCACAATGCTGCGCTTTCCATGCACGTCGATCACACGCATGTCGATCACGGGAGTAGTTGCTGTTCTATTACACAATTCTGGGATCGTGCTAATCCATATGTTCCTAATCCTACGATTGAGGAGCACGTTCAGCCTCGCTTCAACGGAGGAAAATATAGATCGCGAGATTGGCCACAGGGAAGTTACGACAACCTAGGCGTCAACCTCATATATAATCTCCTCCTCCTCGCACATGTCGTCGACTAGATCGACTCCTGCCGGTGAGGCGTTGACAGCTCTGTCCGCCGCATCCCACACGCCACAAAAACCCCGAGAAGATCAAGGCCGTCCGCACGTGCAGGCCAACCTCGACGGACTACGTCGAGAACGCATCGCCGACTTCTTTCATCTTCGTCGACCGATCAAGTAAATTGTCCTCCTTCCCTCGCGCCTTCATAGCAACCTACTTCCTCCGTCTCGTTGCTTTGATGGACATAGGTTTACCACATATTTTCAACTAGTATGAACTCGACTAGATGCGTTCTGACCAGATGGCATAGATGAAAACATTCTTTGGTTCTTTCATAGCATGGTAGAATAAGATGTTGTTTCTCGAGAAGCATGACGCAATACAATTTTTGTCACAAGATCCAATTATATTTTTGTCACACGATCCAATTATATTGTTGTGCACATAGAACATTAAAGAGTTATTAACATTAGGTGTTGATGAACCTCAAATAGGTACCATTGCTATAGACTCTAGTTTATTTACAGCTCAACAATTTGTCACCCTGTTAGTAAGACAACCAGACGAATTAGTAACAGTTTACCATATTAAATTTATTGATTATATAATTTATATGATACTCAAAGAACTTGATCAGATGCAAGTAAATTCAATTACCAATTGTAGTTATTTTTTTATTACCTCATGTCAGCACACACTTGGTTGCATGTTGCAGTATACATGGTGATAGTTTTGTATTTCCATTAGTGTTATTTTTGCATTAGTGTTAGCTACTGCCAGAAAGTTTTATATTTTTGCATGCCTATTGTTATTTTTGCTTTAGTGTTAGCTAATGTCACGAAGTTATATATTTTGTTTCAACAGGATGGACGAGCTGAATGGAGAAATAGTATGCACAGTTGAGAAATGTAGCAAGCTTGTTGCAGATCTATCGAGCGGTCAACGCGCTAGAGTGGCTGATACATCATTGCGCAGCATGCTGCAGATACCATCTATTAAGATGCGTACCCTGCTGATTAGGTATATGATTGATAATTTTCAGGCCAGCACGGGCAGGTTCATTATACAAGAGCAGGTTGGGGAGGTGACTCTCGGTGCGGTCGACGTCGAGTGCATCTTTAACCTCGAGAACCAAGGACTGTCCGCTTCGGACATTCTAACTGAAGAAGGCGAGGACATGAAGGAGCGGGTGCCGCCACAATTTCTCAGTAAGACATCAGAAAACATAGTGATAGATAATCTCATTGAGGACATAATTAAAAGTAAAGCCACCGACGATGATTTCCTTCGCAAAGTAGTGCTTGTCCTGTTAGGAACAATTATTGCTCCCATGTCGAGCAAGATTGTGCCAAAGCAGTACTACGCTTTGGTCGAAGATGTGAAACGTATTTCAAAGATTAACTGGAATGCCTTCACCATGCGTGTTCTCCTTGATTGCCTTCGCATAGTGAAGAAAGGCAAACACCTCCGCCAATGGCCGAAAGGCAATTTGGCTCTTTTGCAGGTACACATATGAGACCTGTTGCATAATGTCAATTATCATATCATTGCAATTTTATGTGATGTATTACTAACTCTAAATCCTTATATTTTTTTGCAGTACTTGTACTGGGAGAAGGTGCAACCGGTCGAAGGCGAATGCGCCTATAATCCCAACTTGTCCATACAACCTCTTATGAGGAACTGGACAGAAGGTGCAGCCACTAGGAGAGATAGGTTCGACTATGATAATGGGCGCAGCCGTGGTAACGTAATGGTAAGTCATTGTGTTTCGTCTTTCTTAAATGTTTTGTAACTTAATACTATTTATTTTTTATTCATGACATGTACTTCAATATCGCATATAGATCGAAAATAATATCACCCAGGAATATAGGGCTCAGGAGCCCAACATCCCAAATAATGCGCCTACCATGAAGCCAAAAACCAAGCCTGCAACTGGAAACGCAAAGAAGTCGACGACAGCCGCATTGTCAGAAGATTTGATGGAGCTTCTAATGAAGCGGTGCATGGACTTCATACACACCCAGATGAGGCAAATCCCTAATCTAGTTGCTGAGGTATCACACCCAAACTTTATAGTTTACAGTATATTTGCTGTTTTAAACCATGCTACCATTACTAAGTTTATATTTCTATTGCAGAGGTTGTTGGAGAAGTTGAACAAAGCAGGTGTCATGTACAAGCCGGCTGCTGCCGTGCCATCCGCGGAGAATGATCCGGGCGAAGTGGCTTCGTTCGAGAATGGTCCATATGAAAAGAAGGAATTCGTGTACAAGGAAGACATGGATAGTGATGGACAGCCGATCATTGACATGACGCAGCCTGATATAGTGCTTCCCGACCATAAAACCGTTCCTGAGATACTATGTATTTATCTTTTTGTCTATAATTTTCTCGTTTAATTTTTTTACGTCCAGAAATGTTCACACGATTTAGTTTGCCAAACAGAAAACCCCACCGAAGATGAATGGACACAAGGAAGCTTCACCTGTTAAGCGTAATGATGTATGTGGGGGTACACCGGAAAACCCTTGGGTGGTTGGCACTTCTACTGTAGCACCTTCATCGGACATAGACATTTGTCCATCTTCTGTCAGCAAGTTCATGGCTAAGGCGAATGGAAAAAAGGGTGTAACAATCGATAAGATGAGGAGGTTATGTCCGGTAAGCGGAAGCGGGCCGTTCCCAAGAAATTTGAATCCCCCTACGCACTTGACAAGCCCGGCAGGCGTACCAGCCGTGGTCAGAGAACCTCTGGTACTAGTACTGCTACTAGAGGTATCGTAACTAACATTCTTAATTTTTTTATTTACTACAATGCATATGATCACCATTGTTGACGTTCATATTATTTCATGCAGCTCTATTTTCGAACAATAATGTGCCGGAGGTTGTGGCAGATGAGTTGACGCCGGAAATAATTGATGCAGCTATTTCATTTGTCGAGTTAGCTGTTGGGTTTCGTAGTAATTTCAAAAAAATTCATACGCTCACGCAAGATCATGGTGATGCATAGCAACGAGAGGGGAGAGTATGATCTACGTACCCTTGTAGATCGACAACGGAAGCGTTTGGTTGATGTAGTCGTACGTCTCCATGGCCCGACCGATCAAGCACCGAAACTACGGCACCTTCGAGTTCTAGCACACGTTCAGCTCGATGACGATCCCCGGACTCCGATCGAGCAAAGTGTCGGGGAAGAGTTCCGTTAGCACGACAGCGTGGTGACGATCTTGATGTACTACCGTCGCAGGGCTTCGCCTAAGCACCGCTACAATATTATCGAGGACTATGGTGGAAGGGGGCACCGCACACGGCTAAGAATATGATCACGTGGATCAACTTGTGTCTCTAGGGGGTGCCCCTGCTTCCGTATATAAAGGTTCAAGGGAGGGGGGCCGGCCGGCCAGGAGAGGCGTGCCAGGAGGAGTCCTACTCCCTCTGGGAGTAGGACTCCCCCCCCCTTTCCTAGTTGGAATAGGATTCGTGAGGTGGGAAAAGAGAGAGAGAGAAGGAGGGGGCGCCGGCCCCCTCTCTCCTTCTCCTATTCGGACTAGGGGTGGAGGGGCGCGTGGCCCAGCCCTAGTTGCCTCTTCTCTTCTTCCACTAAGGCCCACTAAGGCCCATATACCTCCCGGGGGGGTCCGGTAACCTCCCGGTACTCCTGTAAAATCCCGATTTCACCTGGAACACTTCCGATATCCAAACATAGGCTTCCAATATATCAATCTTTATGTCTCGACCATTTCGAGACTCCTCGTCATGTCCGTGATCACATCCGGGACTCCGAACAACCTTCGGTACATCAAAATGCATAAACTCATAATATAACTGTCATCGTAACCTTAAGCGTGCGGACCCTACGGGTTCGAGAACAATGTAGACATGACCGAGACACGTCTCCGGTCAATAACCAATAGCGGAACCTGGATGCTCATATTGGCTCCTACATATTCTACGAAGATCTTTTATCGGTCAGACCGCATAACAACATACGTTGTTCCCTTTGTCATCGGTATGTTACTTGCCCGAGATTCGATCGTCGGTATCCCATACCTAGTTCAATCTCGTTACCGGCAAGTCTCTTTACTTGTTCCGTAATACATCATCTCACAACTAATTCATTAGTTGCAATGCTTGCAAGGCTTATGTGATGTGCATTACCAAGAGGGCCCACAGATACCTCTCCGACAATCGAAGTGACAAATCCTAATCTCGAAATACGCCAACCCAACATGTACCTTTGGAGACACCTGTAGAGCTCCTTTATAATCACCCAGTTACGTTGTGACGTTTGGTAGCACACAAAGTGTTCCTCCGGCAAACTGGAGTTGCATAATCTCATAGTCATAGGAACATGTATAAGTCGTGAAGAAAGCAATAGCAACATACTAAACGATCGGGTGCTAAGCTAATGGAATGGGTCATGTCAATCACATCATTCTCCTAATGATGTGATCCTGTTAATCAAATAACAACTCTTTTGTTTATGGTTAGGAAACATAACCATCTTCGATTAACGAGCTAGTCAAGTAGAGGCATACTAGTGACACTTTGTTTGTCTATGTATTCACACAAGTATTATGTTTCCGGTTAATACAATTCTAGCATGAATAATAAACATTTATCATGATATAAGGAAATAAATAATAACTTTATTATTGCCTCTAGGGCATATTTCCTTCATTAGCTGCTAGCACTGAGAAGAATAAGAACAAAAAAATTACTACAGTGAAGGGTGTGGCATAACTCTGACTTCCGAAAGGATTCTACCGGTACTAGCTCATAGATGGCTGTCGGACGATGTAAGTACTACTTGCATGTCCTGTTTTTAAAATGCTCAATAATCTATGTCTCAACTTTCAACATGTAATGCGCTGATATTCTATGCAGGTTATTGATGCTTATATGGGACATTTGGAGCTGCGTGTTGGTCATGATTGTTACCTCTGTCCAGCGTGGAGGTCCAAATTCCTTGTAGATCGTGCTATCGCACATGACGATCCATTGCCATCGAGCTGCAACATGGATAGTGGTCTGACCAAAGCTGGAGGTTTTAATAGAGTCACGAAAGAGTATACTGTGCGTGATAAGGTACGTAATGTTTGTGATTCATCACTACATGATAGTTCATCAAGTATTTCTTTTGATCCGTAATGGTTTTTTGCACTGTAGACATATATCGCGTTGAATATCGACAATAGCCACTGGATGACCGTGGTCATGCACATGATCAAGAAAGAATTCCATGTTCTCGATTCGCTCTATCCTCTGGACCTGACTGAAAGGACTGTTAAAGCACTGGTAATGTAACCAACATTTGCACCATTGCTCTTACATGTTGTTTATGATTGTTCTTTAACACTATCCTCTTTATAGCAAATGGATATAGCAAACGATATGTGTCAGGCAAATATTATTACACCAGGGAAATATCCGGACGTAAGTAAGTGGCCTATCAACGAGTATGACATACCCCAGTAAGAGGATGGGTGAGTTAATAGGACATCATGCACAATCAAACAACAACACACATGTTTGTATTGCCTACCGCTAATGTTTGCATATGTACTAGGAACTCTTGTGGCCTTTTTGTCACAGAATGTCTAGAACATTGGGACGGGGACCGAATCACCCGCCAATTTACACAGGTATGCTGTTATTTTTGTTTGTAGACTAGCTACTATGGTGGTGTAGCAACTTCGGTTCATGTAACCTTTATGTCATTTTTTGCAGGCCACGTTGACGCAAGGAGAAGACGTTTCGTCGCAGAGTTGATTATGTCACCTTCAAACTCGATGGAGTGTGTGAAGAACAAAATTCGCGAAATCGCAAGGAAAAGGCGCCTGAAGAATTCATGCGGCATGCAAGATTGAAGTTTTAATGGTTTGGATTTAGTCCGGTCGAAGGTTTCGACGGCATGATTATCTTAGGGGTTCTATAATTTTTATGTAATAAACAGGGCACATGCATGTGTATGTGTTTGTCAGACAATTCGCTCGTACAAGACAATTCGGTCATAAAATTCGCTCGGAGAAAACAATTTGGTCATACCAATAAAGTTTTGGCTTCACCTATCAATTGTTCTTGCTTAATATTTTTCTCGTTCTCCAATTTTTTATAATTGTATTTTTCACGGCTTCACTTATCAAGTGTTCTTGCTTAATATTTTTCTCCTTCTCCAATTTTTTATAATAGTCTATTTTTCTCTTCAACTGCTCTCGTAAGTTTCATATTAAAATTTTTACAATCTTAACTTTTTTTTGAACTCTACCAAGCTTAGCATTCTGCCTTAGCTATCTACATGTCATCATCTTGCATAATCTCCTAGTAATTCCCCCTCATCACATTATTATGAAAAGTAGTCATGGTAGATAAGTAAATATATTGAGCCAAAATGTAATATTACACTCATCAAAATTAGTCATGTCAGCTCGTTAGCTCTATCGCGTGTTATCAGGCATCATGTTTTTCTAGTTTGTTTTACAAACCCGTCGTTTTTTTATTATATGTATAAATAACTTTTTCTGTACTCACCATAATGCCAGGCACGGCCCATCTAACCACGTGAGGGGCCCCACAGGTGGGCTATCTTCCCGACAGCGCTACACCAGCCCATTTTGCCAGGTTCACATTGATCTTTCCCCTTTTCTCGTTTCCCTTTCCAAATCCCTAGCCCTCTCTCTCTCTATTTGTGCCTCCAAATCTCGACGGCGAAAGCATGACAGCGAGCTAGGCGTTGGGCGGTGGCGGCTGCGGCGAGAAGAGCGGTGGCGACCGCAAGTTAGGTCGAACCCTGGGTCCTGCAAGCAGGCGGGCCGGATTCAGTGGCACAGGAGGCAGCGGCGGCGGATCTAGTGGAACAGGGGACGGGGGTTTCGTGGGCGGCGGCGGGCCGGGAGAACCCACGGCTAGGGTTTCTTCAGTCCTTCACTTTGGTGGCAAAAAGGTAAGTTCTTTACCGTTGTTCTTTACATCCCAGCATTATCGCCCATAATTCATCACCTGTGGCCATGACAAGCTCCATCTATGTGGTCATCAGGAAACTCCTAGTGGCCATGTCTGCATAGATGCAGACAATTTTGGCAGCGCACTCGGGGGATGTGTGTTTGAGGTTAGTCTACTGAGCATGATCTTCAAAGTAGTACTGCTATTATGGTCAAGCTGCAAAAAAGTTCAGTGTTTAACGCTTGCAGCGACAAGATCAGTTATAAAATGACTTGAATTGCTCATGATTTATTTAGGATGATATCACTTCTGAGTATGTTGAATGGGTTGATGGGGAGTGGGATAGCAAAGCAAAGTCAGTCATTAAGTATCTTGCCATGAAGAACAAGAAACTGGAGACTAAGATTACAGAATATGAAGCTGAAATTAAAAGGAATGAGAAAGAAAAGAGGGCAATGGTTAAGATGCACAAGGAGATATTGCTCTATAGGGATATGATTTTAGGATTTGGAGGTCTTCTGTATCTTGGCCTGCTTGCCATTATGATTGCTGTCATAGTTAGCAAGTAGATTGTTCATAAAGTTATTGACATCATTGTAATTGACATGATGAAATGGTGCTAAATTATTTGCTATTCAGTTTATGGGCAAAGTGTAACAGAGATTGCAACATAAATAACATGGGGCCATCATGATTGGTAGTCAGTGCACTTTTGACATGTTCTATATTTGGCAGACAATGCATTTTTGGCATGTCCTGTATTTGACAGACAATGCACTTTTGGCATTTTCTATATTTGGTATGTGATGCACATGGGCACATCACCTAGCAACACTACTGATTTATGTAGCAGACTAGTTCATTGTCTTGTTGCAACATAGGAACAACATCTAGCAGCTTCTATGCAACACTGAAGCAAAGCAACAATACATATTCAATATTCAGAAATTTAACTGAACTTGGCACTTAGGGTGAGCAGTAGATATTCAGTTCTTCAGCCACAAAGAACCCGATCAAACCGTACCGATTGCATAACTTATATGCTTACATATAAAAGCATACCTAACCAACATCAAACCCAAAATAATGTTAACTTATATGCTGAAACATATAATAGCATACCTAACTTAAGATAATCAGCAGCTTCCTCCTCCTTCAGCAACTGTGCCCATCTTCACTTCTTCAGAAATTTGAGGCGGCGTGAGCGGCGCACCACACACGGAGAAGCCTTCTTCTTGACCACCGTTTTGTTGGACAGCTGCGCCACCTGATCCTGAGCCACCTCCTCTTCTTCCACCTTCACTATGCCAGGGGGGGAGGGGAAGGAGCTCGATGTCGATGGGCATTGTCTTGCCACCCTCGACGGCAACCAGCGCTACCATCTGCACAGCGTCCTCCTTGCCCTCCTCCTGGTCCAATGGCAGCACTGGCTTCGACACATCACGGACCTGGTAGTCCGGGCTGACGGGCGCAGGGACAACGAGCTCGACATCGACGCGGTCCGCCCTCGACGCGACGCGTGCTGAATCTGGCCGCAACGTCATGGTGGTGGAGCGGTACATCCACCACGTTGCGCGCTGAACAGGGGAGTCGCTCAGCGTGGCCTCTCGCATTGCCCACACGAGTAGGACAGCCGGCGGGACACCGCGGCCGTAGGGGAAGGTGTGCTTCCTCTCGGTGTCGGTGAGGACTTTGATGAGGCCACGCGCGTGGTTGACCAACATCTCCGTGCTGGGGAACCAGCCGCACACCTCCGTCAACTGCGCGCGCCACCCCTCGTCATCGCCGGCGAGGTCCATCATCTCTCTCTGCCAGCCGAGGCTTCTCTCCATGGAGGCGGCTGCAGCGGTCGCCGGCGAGGGTATTCTCGATCTATTGTAGGTGGGGATAAGAGGGGAGTTCGAACCGGCGCCCGTGGGAGGTGGGTGAGTGTGTGGTGGGGAGGAGAGTGGTACAGTTACTTATTTAATGGCATTTAGGACGTGGGCAGGGGAAATGTACAATAATATTCTTTCTACCTCCCGCCCCGGTCATTACACAGCCCCGGTCATTACACAGTAAAGAATTTTTTTAATTTTTGTTTACAGGGAAACATCTTACTTTATTTAAACAAAGACTGGGATCTCGTCTGGTAATACACTAAGGATACAATCATGGGGCCAAAGCCTCCAAACCAAAGAAACACAAGCGCCTACAGCTACCTTAGCCGAAGTATGAGCCGGCCGATTAACACAGTAAATAATTGAAGCAAGTGTTCTACTCTTGTTCCTTCTCCACTTTTCTGCACCTGATAGAAGACAAGCTAAGTTAATGAATGATACAAACTTTAATAATCCACAATGCATACAAACACTTACTTCTGATTTTGTTTGCATTTCTTGCTACGTCTAGTGTGTCCTACCAATTTGCAAGCGCCGCACCGGGTTTTCAACTCATCAAAAGAGAGTGGTCTACTGTTTTTTAAGACAGGGCGGCTCTCATCTGCCTTTGTTGCACCTTTGCTTGACACTTTCATAGGATCTTTAACCTCAATCATGTTGCCTTCACCATCGTCCACATATTCAACTGCACACTTACTGATGTCATTTGTTTGCTTCAACACATTTTCCTGTACCAGATCATACTCATGACTCTTAGCTATCACAGCCTTCAAACTCTCCTGTAACTGATCCCACAAAGCAGGGTGTTTGCATGCCGCATGCATAGCTTCAGACACTAACACACTGACCTGGCTATATTTCATTCTTTCCCCGGCCCCAGTCCAACCAAATCCCAACAGATCGCTTGTGCGCCTCGCGGGCAGTCCCAACCTTGCTTCTTTCGTGAACCGAATAAGAACTAAACACTTTGGTATTTCAGATATGTTCAAGTGCTTCAGTACATGGAATATGTGCTTGCAAGGTAGACCCTTTCGAATCATTCTTCTGCAGCTGCACCTTATAGTTTCTGCGGAATTTACTGGTGTATACTCCACCCAAAAACGACGCTTCCGGTTATTCTTCCAGGCCACGATGTACTGTTGTGATCCGTCTCCCAGCTTAATTTCTACAATCTCCATGCCGTCAATTTTTCTAAGATCATCTTGCAACATATAGAAGTTTGCTGGAGTGAAGACGTGAGAAGCAGCTATCTCAAGTTCCCTCGAGCTAGTAACTGGCACCGGTAAACTCTGTGAGGCCGTGCAGTCATCTCGCGCCTCGTTTTCACGGATACGCACAACGGCGTTCTCATAGTGCAAAATCATATCCACCAGGGTCATTTCACCGTCTAGGTGGAGGTGAAGGCATGAGTTCAGGCTTTCACTCCGCTGGTCGCTTTTCATGCCAAGCCAAAACCCCTCAGTTAGATATGTCGCAGCCCACAGTCTCCTCTTCTTATACATCCGCCTCAACCATGTTACAGTTTTTTCCGACTGCCATCTTTTGGAAAATGCGTGCCATCTCTCCTCAAACGTTGCCGTGGACGTGTTGTAGTACAGAAGAGTTCGGAACTCCTTCAAGGACTTGTGACTGAGGTGAATCTTCATATTTTTCTCTATGTGCCACGTACATATACGGTGCCACACGTCTGGCAAGACTTCGCGAATTGCCTTGATCATCGCAGCGTCGGCGTCTGTGATAACACTCTTAGGCATCTTTTGACACATGGACCTCAAAAAAGTCTGCAGAAGCCACACGTATGTCTCCTTGGTCTCGTCCGAAACTATGGCACAACCAAAAACAGTGGTGTTCCGGTGATTGTTAAGACCAACAAAAGGTATGAATGGCATACCATAGCGGTTCATCTTGTACGTGCTGTCAAATACAAGCACGTCGCCGAAGTCCTCATAGTCATGACGAGACTGGGAGTCGCACCAGAACATCCTATTCAAATGTCCTTCCTTATCTAGCCTGTACTCGAAAAAGAAGCTAGGATCCCTCTGTTTCTTACTGGCCATGATGCCTATGGTTGTGGCAGCATCACCTTTTGAAAGCAACTTCCTCTTCTCCTTGGCGCAAAGGTTGTATATTTCACGCCTGGTAAAACCAACACCGCTGTACCATACATGTTTGCTGATGAAGCAATCCATCATGTCGTGAATTCTAATCCCTGCAGCTCCCATGGACATTATCTCATGCTTCTGGTACTCTCTGATTTTTCCGTGGGACCAAAGAAAAGGTACCTCGTCCGGTCCTGCCAACATATGGCTATGCTCGTCCTCAAAACTTTCAACATACCAAACCACACACTTTTGGTCAAGCTTGATGGTCAGGTGCGCTTTGCAAAAGCAGCGTGTTTCGGCTCTGAGCCTACGGCTGTGTCCTTCCTCGGTTAGCAACTTGTTGTCACGTTTCCCTTATCTTGAACAAACAAACCGCCTATAACGCATATGACGTGACTCTGTTTTGCTATACCTAACCTTATTCTTTCTAATGCTGAAACCATTATCTCTAGCATAGCTGTTGTAGAAATCATACGCAGCATCGTGAGACGTAAAGGTCATTTCCATTATCTGCATGAACATATCCCTCTTATCATCTGCACTAGCAGTATCTTGGACATTCTTTGCCCCCATCATCTTGTGTCACCTACACAATCAAACCACAGCCATGAAAACAGATTTCTAAGGTTTAACATTACTTACTTCCATAGAACATTGATTACACACATACCTCACTCATGATGACCGACGACTCGGACTCCCCAGAACCAGGTGCATCTAATAATTCGCCGTTAAGGCATATCTCTGCGTCGGATTCACCGTAATAGTCGTACGCATTATGACATTCAGAAATGAACTGAAAAATACAACACAAATACATAATTACTTATCATATAATATTCCTGAAGAAATTCAATTTGCATGCCAACAAAAAATTTCACTTACGTACCTGACTAATGTAATCTTCATTCGAGAGCTCCGAGTTGTTTTCCTGATCATCATCAAGCTCATCGATCTATAAATTTTCAACACAAAGATTTAATGTTGTCGGATGCGACCAAAAAATTACAACATGACAATGCCACTCACATTAAGATCATCCCATTCGTTCCCATTCTCTGACCGATCTTCACGATCTGAATTTTCATCATCTGACCAATCTTCTATCCAGTCTTTCATCAGTTCTCCAAACTCCATGTCTACCATGATATCAGTTAACTCCTCGTCCGCCATTTCCTACAACCAATATTATGTATCATCACATGTGCAAACATTATCAATGATGAAATATAAAACACATAGCACACGATCACGGATGTTATGTAAACAACCGCAACCGAAGTCGTTCAGATCTGCCCAACTTAGTAAGGAAGATGGCCACGGCACCCGTCGTGATCACTTTCAATCGCGAGGAACTGCACGATCTCAAAACCTAGCTTGATATGTGATTACCTCTGCCGCCGGATACCTAGATTAGCCGCCACATCAAATAACGATACCGGTGGTGCGCACAGCCGACGGCAACCGACGCTACGTGAACCCAGATCACGAGGAGCAGCACTACCGGAACAAGATCCACGATCGCATGCGCCGCCGGGTAGCTAGGTTACCCGCCCCGCTAGGTTAACCACTACCACTGACGGCGGCAGTTCGTTCAATGTTGCCGCGAGCGAGACTAGAGGGGGGACGCGGGATGCGGTACCTGTGCGCGCTTGTTGGAGATTCACGACGTTGTCGCGCCCGCTGTCCGACGAGATCGCCGGCGACGAGATAGCCGCCGCTGGAGATCTACTACGTGACTTATGGAGCTGTGTCAATGCTCGCGAGATTGATGGAGCTGCTCGCGTGAATGATTGGATTCGGCAGGTCTTACGTGGACGTGGGGTCGTGTGATGTTTTTTCTCGGACCAGGGTACTATACGTATACGTTCTGGGTAATACAGGGCTAGACAGGGCTTGGATCTGGGCTGCGGCGGGCTAGGAAAAAAACAATTTCACGGGGACAAAAATACCTCTCCGAAATTAGGTTAGGGGGGAGCACTGGAGCAGGGCTCTTCTGCAAGAAGTACATGACCCCGTCGATGGCGACGGGAGAGCCCAAGTTAAAGTTGAGGTCCTCGATCGGCGGCTCTTGTGTTTTCCTCCACCCCCTTTCGTCTCCTAAGGAGGACCTCGACGGTTCAGTCCGTGGCGACGTAGCGAACCAGCTTGTATTCACCGGACGGGGCGGCACCCAAGATGCTGTAGTAGTGCGTTGCTGCGTAGGGAAACGCGTTGTGCTCTACCACGTCCACCTGTGGGCATGTCACGAGCACCTCCCCGGTGGCCGGATCGATCACCTGGACGCCGTCGCAGCAGGCGCCGTTGACGCAGATGAGGTCGTCGACGCTCGTGGTGCACATCATCCAGTAGCCGCCGACGCCCTTGATGACTCTGAGGACGTTGCCATCCATGTCCATGAGCCGCATGTCGCGGCCTCCGCCGGGCTCTTCTTCTGGAAAGCATCCTGAGTCGACGAGGAGCGGGCCATGGTGGAGCCGGTGCGCGGCGGCGAAGACCGCGCCAGCCCTTTGACGCACACCGGAACCGGCAGACGGACTTCACCAGCGTCCTGGAGAGGATGTCCAAGATGGCATGGTAGGGCAACGTGACACTTGCGGCCATGGCGCCGTCGTCCGTGTTTGCTGCGCCGCCGGCCATGATGCAGTAGTACGTTGCGATCCCTCTGCTTGATGTATATATTGATTGGTTTATTATGCCATCCACGGAACAGATGGGATGCAATCTGTGCATGGACTCTGTTGTTTTTTCTTTTTTCTTTTTTGCAATTGGTGTATCGACCCTGTTTATTGATTGTCCATCAAGTAAACCTACCTGGAGAATTAATCTCCTGGTTCGTTAAACACAAACCATCCCAAGAAGGCAATAACGTGAAGATCCATTCACCTACTCCCTCCGGTCCTTTTTACTCCGCATATAAGAATTTTCTGAAGTCAAACTTCACAAAGTTTGACCATATTTATATTAAAATATCAATATCTACAATGCTAAAGTTATACAATATGAAAATTGAAGTCACGGCGCATCTAATGATAATGATTTCACATTGTGAATATTCGTATTTTTTTCTATAAAGTTGATCAAACTTTACAAGGTTTGACTTCAAACAATTTTATATGCGAACTAAAAAGGACCAGATGGAGTATTTATTATACCACCAAACCGGTGAAAAACGACAAATTTAACTTTTTTGAAAAGTTTAGCACAAAAAACAAATTCATTTCATAAAAAAATCACAAAATGGCCCATCCGCATAATGCCCGGGCCAGGGGCGCCATGGGACGGCGCTGACCCGCTACGTGGGATTGAATTGGGCCCAGCTGATGGCAGATAATGCCCGGGCACCATGGTGGAACCGGTGCGCGGCGGCGAAGACAGGGCTGGAAATGAGGATGTGCCAGCCCTTGACGCGCATCGGAACTGGAAGACGGACTCGATCGCGTCCTGTACAGGATGTTGAAAATGACGTGGTACGTCAAGAGACAGCTCTGGCCATGTCGCCGTCATCCGTCTTTGCTCGCCGCCGGCTGTGTATGATGTAGTAGTACGTCGGAATGCCTCTGCTTGACGTAGTATCTATTGATCTGTTTATGTGATCCACGGAACGGATAGGATGCAGTGGAGTCTATTGATCTATTGATCTATTGATCTGCTTGATGTAGTATATGCATGGAGTCTGGCTGATTTCTTTTCGAGCACAGCACGTAGATCTATCTGTAGAATCTCCTGGTTCGTTAAAAACCAACGGATCCATGCGTTAGCTGAGTGCTACTGTTGTTAGTGATTGATCATCGTGGCGGAGCTTTTTTCTTTTCATTTCTTTTTTTATTTTTTGGCTGTGTGTATTCTTGGTGTTTTTGGACATCTTGTTGGTACAAAGGCCGGATGTAATTGGTATATTTCCTTTATAAAAAAAATTATGTTCTTGACGGGCCAAGATGCTTAATAACCCCTACATAATTAGCCGGACGGTCCTATTTAAATACCACCAACCCCCCACGTGATCTAGGGTTTTTATTTTGTGACAGAAAACACAGGAAGCAGCCAACACGAGAGAAACCTCATGGATGCCGACGATCATGAGCACAAAAGGCAATCGGCGGAGCAGTATTGGAATCCTAATGAGTAATGAACACCACTACTATGATTCACACGCCCACCGCGCTCATGATTATTTCGCCAACAGGGAGTGGCCGTCCCAGGAAAATAAAAGTAAGCACGCAGCCTCCTAATGGCATACTATTAATTTTCTTTTTCTCAAATACGCATAGCATGCGTATCATTTTATATAAGGGGAAAAAGGCAAAGAAAGCCCTTCACAGGTATAGTTACAGCTTACATCTTTCATGTTACACCATAACCATACTCCACTCCACGCCACCCTAGTGAGTTGTTCCATACAACCGACTACTCACACAAGCTCCACCTACTTAACCTACCGAAGAAACCGTGCACACTACCCTTCATGAGCCCTGCATTCCACCAAGCTCTTCCTTCCTGCTCCACATGTTGCATAACCATGGCAACGCTCGGAGTGACACCATCGAAGACCACAACATTTCGGTGCTTCCACAATTGCCAAAGACCAAGCAGGATTATAGCCCTGGACGTCCTGATGCCAAGGCCTTGCTTGTCTCTACCTTGGCACCATGTGGAGGGCACGTCCGTGCCACACAGAACCCATGTCGGCTCCTCTAGTGCATGGCATATGTGCGTCCAAGCCTCTCTCGAGAAACACATGTTAGCAGTATATGGTTTATTGTTTCTTCCTCTTGGTTGCAGAATGGGCAAGAATCCTGGTGCAGTAGCCCCCTCCTTGCTAACATGTCAAACGTCCAACACCTATTGCAGAGGGCCAACCATGAGAACATCCGACACTGCAAAGGTGCCCTAGATTTCCACGAGAAGTCTGCCGTGGGAACGACCTCACGACCTGCAAACTTGGACGCGTACGCTGATCGTACTGAGAATACGCCACCCCTCTCCCAGGACCATGTAGCCACATCCGGGATGTCATCTTGTAGCTCAATGCAGCTGATCCTAGTTCACAGCCGAAGATACTTTCTTATAGTGTCGATCTGCAGGTCTGGCCCGATATCTCTTGCCCATGCGTTACCCTCGATGGCGTCGGCCACCGTCCGAGCACGTCTCAGCCTAGGCGGCATACCAGCATAGACTGCCGGGGCCAGCTCCTGGATGCGGTATCCATCTAACCACCGATCCTCCCAAAAGAGTGTGTTGCGTCGTTGCCTAGTTGCATCTGAGTTGCTACCCTGAACAGTTGTGTGGATTCCTTTGGCACCGAGATCCTGAACTCTTGCCAACACCTGTCTTCTTCGGCTCGTTTCAACCATGGCCACCGCGCCTGCATGGCGATGTTCATCCACCTCAGGTCTGGGACTCCGAGACCACCAGCCCATTTGGGCGCACACACCGCCGTCCACGCTACTGAGAAGTTACCACCCCTTGCCTCCTTCTTCCCGCACCAAAGAAAACCACGTATGATCTTGTTGATGGCGTTTATAGTTTTCGCCGACAATTCCATGGCCATCATTGCGTGTATAGGCATTGCGCTGAGGACCGAAAGCATGAGGAGAAGGCGTCCGCTTTTCGGTAATGCTGAGGCCCGCCAAGCCGGTAGACTTGCTCCGAGCCGATCCACCAGATACTGCAGCTGTGAGGCCGACTGTTTCCGTAGTGATAGTGGCAAACCAAGGTACTTGCATGGAAAACCTCCCACTAAGCAGCCAAGAATCTGCCCTACCTCCTGTATCTGCTGTTGCGAGCAGCGAATGGGGACGGCAGTGCTCTACCTCTTGTTCGTTTGCAAACCCGAAGCCATCCCGAAAGTCTGGAGTATTGTTCGGCATCCCACTACGTCTGCGACATGTGGTTTCAGGAAGATAATCACATCATCCGCGAAGATGGACATCTTCTGCTCCAACCCACGCGCGGCCAAGAGCGTGAGGATTCCATCCGTCCCAGCCTTCTCAAAGAGCTTCTGTAGCGGTTCCATGATGAGGATGAATAGCATTAGTGACAACGGCCCCCCTTGCCCAAGCCCACGACAACTAAGAATTGGCTTGCCCGGTACTCCATTGACCAGGATCCGGGTGGACAAAGTTGCTAGCAGACCACTAACCCAGGAGATCCAATGCCGGCCAAACCCCATGTGCTCCAAAACCTCAAGTAGAAACGGCCACTGTACTGAGTCAAAAGCTTTAGAGATATCCAACTTGAGCATTGCCGTGGGCTCTTTTAATGCGTGCAATATCCCGGCCATACACTGCACTAGCATGAAATTATCATGTAGTGATCACCCTTGACGAACGCATCTGATGCTTGCCCACCAGGAACGGCAGTTCCTCGGCTAGTCAAACTGCCATTGCCTTATCGAAAATCTTCACAACACCGTGCATGAGACTGACTGGGTGAAAATCCTGCAACTCCTCAGCACCATCCACCTTTGGCAACAAAGCGACTATGGATTTGTTAATGCACCCGATGCCACGTATATCCCCACGGTAGAATGCCTCCAGTGCCCTCATGAAATCCACTTTTATGATCTGCCAACAACTCGCATAGAAGCGACCAGTAAACCCATCGGGTCCGGGTGTCTTGTCCAAGGGCATGGATTTGATGACTCTCTCAACCTCCTCCTCTGTGAAGGGCCTCTCCAGGAGTGACAACTCACGACGCGGCAAACTTAGGGCTTGGAGGTTAACTGCAAATTCCCGCTCCGATGCAACCCCAAAAACGCCCTCGTAGTACTCATCCACCGCAGCCGCAATGGACTCACGGTCGGTCAGGAACTGCCCATCCTTCTTGATAGTAAGACAGAGGCGTACTATTAATTTTCACCACATTCCCTTAATACTTACAACAATGTATAGCTAACTCCACGTGCTTTGATCCGTGTAGCGCCCATCCCTCCTATGTGTTTTACCGACAATCGTCCTGACTGTTTCGGCGGCCCAAGAGATACTTTGCAGATCTTTTTTTATCAAAATTGCAGCAATAGCAGGAGGTTTATAGTGGCCGTTGGATGTGTTTGGCATGGTCACTGCACACGATGTCGCGGACGGCCGCAGGCATAATATTATCTATACTCGTACAAGAAATAATTGTCAAACCATCACGGAGGAGGTAATTATTTGTGGATGGACCGGTGTAGCTTGTTATCGTATTTTCTATTCATTGTGGATGGACCCATGCTAAGCTTAGCTTATTATATCTGTTGCGTGCAGCATCCCTATCTTACACTCACCGGCCCTACCCGTGCCATACGGACTTGTTACAATCCCGGGAGCATCGAGATCATGCTCAAAGTTACGGGCGCTACTGAAAGTCAAGACAGAGACCTAATTAAGCTTTCTAACCTAACTTTTAAAAGAAAGAATGTATTGTTCTTTTCATAAAGATTACACTAGCAGGCGTAGCACACTCCAGTGTAGATTCCACCACATGAACAACTTTCTAGAGGCGACAATCAGTGTGCAACTCATTGGTGGGTCATCATTGCCACCTGATGGTTTTCGAGATGTGATCACAGCTAGTACTGCCAGCATATATGACGAGGAAGTTGTGTTGCATGCTTTCTGAGATGGTGAATTGCATGTTGTTGATGATGACACAATTACTCTTTCACGACGTGTTGTCTCTGTCAAATTGGATGGTGAAGAAGAACCGCTACGTCTTGAGCACTGTGTTGGATTTCCTTGAAGAGGAAAGGATGGTGCAGCAAAGTGGCGTAAGTATTTTCCTCAGTTTTTGAGAACCAAGGTATCAATCCAGTAGGAGGCTACGCGCGATTCCCTCGCACCTGCACAAAACAAATAACTCCTCGCAACCAACGCGATAAGGGGTTCTCAATCCCTTCACGGTCACTTACAAGAATGAGATCTGATAGATATGATAGGATAATATTTTTGGTTTTTTGTGATAAAGATGCAAAGTAAAATAAAAGCAAAGTAAAAAAGCAAAGGCAATAATAAAGTGATGGAAGATTAATATGATGAAGATAGACCCGGGGGCCATAGGTTTCACTACTGGCTTCTCTCAAGAGCATAATTTTTTTACGGTGGGTGAATGAATTACTGTTGAGCAATTGACAGAATTGAGCATAGTTTTCAGAATATCTAGGTATGATCATGTATATAGGCATCACGTCCGAGACAAGTAGACCGACTCCTGCCTGCATCTACTACTATTACTCCTTAAGCAAGATGAGATGATGTAGAGAGATAAATTCATGCAATATGATAAAAACCCCATCTTGTTATCCTCGATGGTAACAATACAATACGTGTCTTGCTGCCCCTACTGTCACTGGGAAAGGACACCGCAAGATTGAACCCAAAGCTAAGCACTTCTCCCATTGCAAGAAAAACCAATCTAGTAGGCCAAACCAAACTGATAATTCGAAGAGACTTGCAAAGATAACCAATCATACATAAAAGAATTCAGAGAAGATTCAAATATTGTTTATAGATAATCTTGATCATAAACCCATAATTCATCGATCTCAACAAACACACCGCAAAAAGAAAATTACATCGAATAGATCTCCACGAGAGAGGGGGAGAACATTGTATTGAGATTCAAAAAGAGAGAAGAGGCCATCTAGCTACTAACTATAGACCCGAAGGTCTGAGGTAAACTACTCACACTTCATCGGAAGGGCTATGGTGATGATGTAGAAACCCTCCGTGATGGATGCCCCCTCCGGCGGAGCTCCGGAACAGGCCCCAAGATGGGATCTCGTGGGTACAGAAGGTTACGTCAGTGGAATTAGGTTTTTGGCTCTGTATCTGATCGTTTGGGGGTACGTAGGTATATATAGGAGGAAGAAGTATGTCGGTGGAGCAACAGGGGGCCCACGAGGGTGGAGGGCGCACCCTCCTACCTCGTGCCCTCCTCGAAGCTTCCTTGACTTAGAGTCCAAGTCTCCTGGATCACGTTCGGTGAGAAAATCACGTTACCGAAGGTTTCATTCCGTTTGGACTCCATTTGATATTCCTTTTCTGCAAAACTCTGAAATAGGCAAAAAAACAGTAATTCTGGGCTGGGCCTCCGGTTAATAGGTTAGTCCCAAAAATAATATAAAAGTGGATAATAAAGCCCAATATTGTCTAAAACAGTAGATAATATAGCATGGAGCAATCAAAAATTATAGATACGTTGGAGACGTATCAGGCATCCCCAAGCTTAATTCCTGCTCGTCCTCGAGTAGGTAAATGATAAAAAACAGAATTTTTTATGCGGAGTGTTGCTTGGCATAATTTCAATGTAATTCTTCTTAATTGTGGTATGAATATTCAGATCTGAAAGATTCAGGATAAAATTTCATATTGGCATAAAAATAATAATATTTCAAGCATACTAGCTAAGCAATTATGTCTTCTTAAAATAACATGGCCAAAGAAAGTTCATCCCTACAAAATCATATAGTTTAGTCATGCTCCATTTTCGTCACACAAAAATGTTCTCATCATGCACAACTCCGATGACAAGCCAAGCAATTGTTTCATACTTTAGTAATCTCAAACTTTATAAACCTTCACGCAATACATGAGCGTGAGCCATGGATATAGCACTATGGATGGAATAGAATATGATGATGGGGTTTATGTGGAGAAGACAAAAAAGGAGAAAGTCTCACATCAACGAGGCTAATCAATGAGCTATGGAGATGCCCATCGATTGATGTTAATGCAAGGAGTAGGGATTGTCATGCAACGGATGCAACTAGAGCTATAAATGTATGAAAGCTCAACAAAAGAAACTAAGTGGGTGTGCATCCAACTTGCTTGCTCACGAAGACCTAGGGCACTTGAGGAGGCCCATTGTTGGAATATACAAGCCAAGTTCTATAATGAAAAATTCTCACTAGTATATGTAAGTGATAAAACAAGAGACTCTCTATCATGAAGATTATGGTGCTACTTTGAAGCACAAGTCTAGAAAAAAGGATAGTAGCATTGCCCCTTTTTATTTCTTTTTTTGGGCCTTCTTTTTTTTATTTTGCCATTTTTTCTTGGGACAATGCTCTATTAAATGATGATCATCACACTTCTATTTATTTACAACTCAATGATTACAACTCGATACTAGAACAAAGTATGACTCTATATGAATGCCTCTGGCGGTGTACCGGGATATGCAATGAATCAAGAGTGACATGTATGAAAGAATTATGAACGGTGGCTTTGCCACAAATATTATGTCAACTACATGATCATGCTAAGAAATATGACAATGATGAATGTGTCATGATAAACGGAATGGTGGAAAGTTGCATGGCAATATATCTCGGAATGACTATGGAAATGCCATAATAGGTAGGTATGGTGGCTATTTTGAGAAAGATATAAGGAGGTTTATGTGTGAAAGAGCGTATCATATCACGGGGTTTGGATGCACCGACGAAGTTTGCACCAACTCCCAATGTGAGAAAGGGCAATGCACGGTACCGAAGAGGCTAGCAATAATGGAAGGGTGAGAGTGTGTATAATCCATGGACTCAACGTTAGTCATAAAGAACTCACATACTTATTGCAAAAATCTACAAGCCATCAAAAACCAAGAACTACGTGCATGCTCCTAGGGGGATAGATTTGGTAGGAAAAGACCATCGCTCGTCCCCGATCGCCACTCATAAGGAGGACAATCAAAGAACACCTCATGTTTCAAATTTGTTACATAACGTTTACCATACGTGCATGCTACGAGACTTGCAAACTTCAACACAAGCATTTCTTAAATTCACAACTACTCAGCTAGCATGACTTTTATATTATCACCTCCATATCTCAAAACAATCATCAAGCATCAAACTTTTTTTAGTATCCAACACACTCATAAGAAAGCTTTTACTATTTTTGTATACCTAGCATATTAAGATTATTTAAGCAAATTACCATGCTATTTAAGACTCTCAAAATAATCTAAGTGAAGCATGATAGATCAATAGTTTCTTTAAAACAAATCCACCACCGTGCTCTAAAAGATATAAGTGAAGTACTAGAGCAAAACTATATAACTCAAAAGATATAAGCGAAGCACATAGAGTATTCTATCAAATTCCAAATCATGCATGGCTCTCTCAAAAGGTGTGTACAGCAAGGATGATTGTGGTAAACTAAAAAGCAAAGACTCAAATCATACAAGACGCTCCGAGCAAAACACATATCATGTGATGAATAAAAATATAGCTCCAAATAAAGTTACCGATGGAAGTAGACGAAAGAGGGGATGCCTTCCGGGGCATCCCCAAGATTTGGCTTTTTGGTTTCCTTAGATTATATTGGGGGTGCCATGGGAATCCCAAAGCTTAGGCTCTTGCCACTCCTTGTTCCATAATCCATCAAAAGATTTCACCCACAACTTGAAAACTTCACAACACAAAACTCAACAGAAATCTCGTGAGCTCCGTTAGTGAAAGAAAACAAAAGACCACTTCAAGGTACTGTAATGAACTCATTCTTTGTTTATATTGGTGTTAAACCTACTGTATTCCAACTTCTCTATGGTTTATAAACTATTTTACTAGCCATAGATTCATCAAAATAGGTAAACAACACACGAAAAACAGAATCTGTCAAAAACATAACAGTCTGTAGTAATCTGTAACTAACGCGAACTTCTGGAACTCCAAAAATTCAGCCAAGATACGACAGCCTAGGCAATTTGTTTATTGATCAGCAGCAATTGGAATCACTATTTTATCACGTTCTGGTGATTTTTAAAAATTGTTTTCGTGAACAGAAAGTTCCTGGAAATTACAGCAAGATCAAATAACTATCATCCAAGAAGATCCTATAGGTTTAACTTGGCACAAGCACTAATTAAAACATAAAAACACATCTAGCCAGAGGCTAGATCAAAGATTTATTCTTAAACAGAAGCAAAAAGCAAAAAACTAAAAATAAAATTGGGTTGTCTCCCAACAAGCGCTATCGTTTAACGCCCCTAGCTAGGCATAAAAGCAAGGATGGATCTAGGTATTGCCATAGTAGTGGTAAGGCAAGTCATGAAAACTTTTCTCATATTCTCTACGTTCAGCGGCAAGTTTTCTTTGAGGCAAGCAAAAATAATCAAAAGGGCTAAATGTAATGGGACAAAAGTCCCCAAGATCAATCTCGGGAGGTATGGGTTCCTCCCTAGGCCCTTTGTATTGCACAACCAATTCATCATTAAGAGCATTCTTTTGGCAAAAAGCCACAAGCCTTCGTTCAAGAGGAAAACCTAGTCCATTATTCTGAATAGCAAAATCATCATTAAGCTCGGAAATTCTATCAACTAGAACATCAGCGGGAACCTTTTTCCTAAGATTTTCATTATAAGCAATACGATCCAAAGATTGTAAACGCATCATGTCTTCTAGATTAAAAAGGATGGCTTCAATGGGAGGATGACTAGCATCCACCCTATAATGCGCAAAGATTTCTTTGGCCTCTTTTATTATGAATCTAAACTCATGAGCCAAAAAGATAGTGGCGGCACGCTTAACATAAGAATGCTCAATATTAGAGAATTCTAGGAAAATTCTCTGTATGCAAGGATGCATGTGCAAAAAAATGCCTTTCTAGTTCAACTATCAGCATGGCAATAGCGTCCACAAGACTACTTGTTCTATAAAGAATAGAACCGCCCATAGAAGGCAAAGCACCGGCACAAGTAAAGAAATCTTGAATAACTCCTTTCCCAATAATATTACCACTACCAATTCAAAATATTTTTGTATGCAAGGTAGGGGTTCCTTAGCAGGAGCGTCAGAATTTTCTAAGATATTATTATTGCCCATATCGGCAATAATTTCCCCAAATTCAGACATAATGACAAGCAAGCGAGAAAGAGGCAAACGGAAAAGAGAGGGCGGATAAAACGGCAAGGGTGAAGTGGGGGAGAGGAAAACGAGAGGCAAATGGCAAATAATGTAATGCGGGAGATAAGGGATTGTGATGGGTACTTGGTATGTTGACTTTTGCGTAGACTCCCCGGCAACGGCGCCAGAAATTCTTCTTGCTACCTCTTAAGCACTGCGTTGGATTTCCTTGAAGAGGAAAGGATGATGCAGCAAAGTGGCGTAAGTATTTCCCTCAGTTTTTGAGAACCAAGGTATCAATCCAGTAGGAGGCTACGCGCGATTCCCTCGCACCTGCACAAAACAAATAACTCCTCGCAACCAACGCGATAAGGGGTTCTCAATCCCTTCACGGTCACTTACGAGAGTGAGATCTGATAGATATGATAGGATAATATTTTTGGTTTTTTTGTGATAAAGATGCAAAGTAAAATAAAAGCAAAGTAAAAAAGCAAAGGCAATAATAAAGTGATGGAAGATTAATATGATGAAGATAGACCCGGGGGCCATAGGTTTCACTAGTGGCTTCTCTCAAGAGCATATTTTTTTACGGTGGGTGAACAAATTACTGTTGAGCAATTGACAGAATTGAGCATAATTTTGAGAATATCTAGGTATGATCATGTATATAGGCATCACGTCCGAGACAAGTAGACCGACTCCTGCCTGCATCTACTACTATTACTCCACTCATTGACCGCTATCCAGCATGCATCTAGAGTATTAAGTTCAAGAAAACAGAGTAACACCTTAAGCAAGATGAGATGATGTAGAGAGATAAATTCATGCAATATGATAAAAACCCCATCTTGTTATCCTCGATGGCAACAATACAATACATGCCTTGCTGCCCCTATTGTCACTGGGAAAGGACACCGCAAGATTGAACCCAAAGCTAAGCACTTCTCCTATTGCAAGAAAAACCAATCTAGTAGGCCAAAAAAAACTGATAATTCGAAGAGACTTGCAAAGATAACCAATCATACATAAAAGAATTCAGAGAAGATTCAAATATTGTTCATAGATAATCTTGATCATAAACCCACAATTCATCGGTCTCAACAAACACACCAGGAAAAGAAAATTACATCAAATAGATCTTCACGAGAGAGGGGGAGAACATTGTATTGAGATCCAAAAAGAGAGAAGAGGCCATCTAGCTACTAACTATGGACCCGAAGGTCTAAGGTAAACTACTCACACTTCATCGGAAGGGCTATGGTGATGATGTAGAAGCCCTCCGTGATGGATGCCCCCTCCGGCGGAGCTCCGAAACAGGCCCCAAGATGGGATCTCGTGGGTACAGAAGGTTGCGGCGGTGGAATTAGGTTTTTGGCTCCGTATCTGATCGTTTGGGGGTGCGTAGGTATATATAGGAGGAAGAAGTATGTCGGTGGAGCAACAGGGGGCCCACGAGGGTGGAGGGTGCGCCCTAGGGGGGCGCCCCACTACCTCGTGCCCTCCTCGAAGCTTCCTTGACTTAGGGTCCATGTCTCCTGGATCACGGTCGGTGAGAAAATCACATTCCTGAAGGTTTCATTCCGTTTGGACTCCGTTTGATATTCCTTTTCTGCAAAACTCTGAAATAGGCAAAAAAACAGCAATTCTGGGCTGGGCCTCCGGTTAATAGGTTAGTCCCAAAAATAATATAAAGTGGATAATAAAGCTCAATATTATCCAAAACAGTAGATAATATAGCATGGAGCAATCGAAAATTATAGATACGTTGGAGACGTATCAAGAACTCAAGGTCTCTATGGTGTTACAAAGTGAAGAGGGTGATCAAGTTGCGACAAGAGATGACATAGTTTTCAAGCCAAAGTATGTCGGTAGAAGTTTAGGCATTCTTAATGCTGTGCATGTAAGATGCAAATCATGATTGCTTGGTCTGGATTCTCGTATTAACTTAACTAATCTAGCAGCGCTGGTCTTTTGTTCAATGACATCATTTGCTATAGATATTCCAAAAGCTAGTGTGTTTGTTATATTGCTCATCACAAGGTTGAGAGTTGATCATCCGGTCAAAGGATTCTTTAATGTGGTATTTAGTAGTAACTAAAGGATTGTTTAATGTGCTATTTAGTACAATAACTATTGAAATATGTTTTATATTGTTGGCGATATGGACTGTGTTCCATTTCATTTTAGGACAAAAAATCCAAATTGTCATGCTCAGGTACGTTTTGAGCCCGAGGAGAATGAAGTGTCGATGGGTCACTAGCCTTTTCTCCATTTTAGCATCCTTAAACAGTATTATGCTCTTCGTATTAATTTTATGCAGCAATACAAAATAGTACAGAATTCAAGCACCTTGCAGTATAGTTACGATGTGGTAATTGTGAGGAGAACTGGAGAAGTACCATGAAAGACCTAAGATGTCTCGTCTTAGGTTATACATGGGCACCATTGCCTTTCTAAATCCGGGCTAGTTGCCTAGTTCCAGTAGCCTAACGAATTTTGATTGCTAGTGTGCATAAAAACAATGAATTAGTTTACAACACTCATGTGAATTTCTAGAATATATTTGTTCAGTATCACTTAGATGATTTGTTTGTTTTGTTACTTTTTGGACAACCCTGTTTGTTTGCAATTTGTACTTCCTTTTGCGACTTAGATTTGTAGTAAACCTCGCACGCAAGTGGGGTTGGGCTGTGGTTTTTGAGCTATCTAATTCTTATACAGTTTAATTTTTTGGTTGGTCTGTTGCACCAAACACACTCGAGCAATGAAATATATGGAAAACCTAGAAAACCACTTGCTCAGCCGTGAGCCACTTCAACACCTTGCGGCCCATCCGCAGTGCGTTCGCATTCGTGCGGCGGCGGCGTTCATCTTCGCCAAGGGCAATAACACGCGCATGATGGTGCAGTAAAGCTGGTCCTTGCCTTAGAGTTGGAGGGCGGGGGACTACCTCGGTCTAGCAAGATTCATGACTAGAGCTCTTGGATCCTGCCCGGGCTGCCGACCTAGCGCCGGGAGTTGCCCACACCTCTGACTCGGGGAGCCGCCACAGTCTTGGAGGTGCCGGGACCAACACTTATTGTCGATCGGCGGAATGGGGGCCCAAAGGTGATAACTCGGAGCTCCAAGAGCCTTGTCTTTTCCAAACCACGACGGTCTGGAGCAGAGCTGTAAGGGTTCTAACGGGCCACCCAAGAGGGCATGGAGCTCGACGACCCGCCTATATCCATCTGCCATCGGCGGACGGCAATGCGGATCGCGAGGTCCTTGTCCAGATCGGAACCGGAGGAGCTGCTAAAGCTGGACATGGTGGCAACGGTCAGCAGAGACAAGATTGAAGTAGAGGGGAGGGGTGTTGATAGAGTGAGGTAGGGTTTGGCCCGCGGTGGGGTAGGGTGGGTGAGCTAGCCTGCACCTATCCGTTGTGGCCGCATGTCCGAACGTCCCCATATCCATCTCACATATGAGTTGGATATGAGTTTGGGGTCTGCAAAAAAAAGTCTAGGATCTGCCATTTTACAGGATCTACTCGGTGCGTTTTTTTCAACATGTACTGCAAATTAGAGGTTTCTTAGAGTACATATCAAAAAGGGCAAAAGGATAATTGTAATTCACTCTTTTATTAAATCAGAAATTACATGATTTAAAGATACAAATGTATCAATTGAAACTTGAGTCAGTCAATAATAGTTACTCATCTTTTGAGCAAGATCGAGAATACAGTCAAATTAACACTCAACAAGTAGAGAAAATATAGAGAAATGCCTCAAAGCACGCCACATTATTTCATTGGCAATTAATTTTTTATTATAACACATTGATTTTAAATAAATAAGAAGATAAAATAGATGTGGGGAATTATTTTTGGCTCCACGGAGCCATATATTTTTTAAAAAACTGATCTTTAGGTTTTAAAAAATCTGAAAAAATAAATTCACATATACCTATGAATGCATATTACTTGTATGTAAAATTTTATGGTGAATACATTTTTATGTGAGCTACACCAAAATAAAAAAATCATTTATTTCTAGCACATGTATTATTTACTAGAAAGTACTCCCTCTGTAAACTAATATAAGATATTTTAGATCACTAAAAGTAGTGATCTAAAACATTTTATATTAGAGTGAACTAAAAGTTGTTATATTAGTTTACAGTGGGGGTATGTGTTAACGTGCCTCATAGTATGTAGTCCCTTCGTCCCGAATTAATTATCGCAGAAATTGTTAAAAATAGATGTATTTAGAACTAAAAATACGTCTAAATATATTCATTTCTGTGACAAGTAATTCGGAGCGGAAGGAGTACATGTGAATGTGGTTATGCATATGCCTCTTGGTGTAGTTGGACATGTGCTTATTCATAATCATGTAAGGAACCAAACACCACGTTTGTCTATGAGCGAGCTATCAATGAAACTCTGCACTTAATTAATAAGTGCCTTGATGGATCTAAAGATCCAAACGAGGGGAGTGGTGCATGTACGGTCGCCCTGTCGCTCTTGCGTGTATAAATTGTGATCATCCCGCTTATCAATTGCATCTACTTTTTGTGCCATGGCTGCAACGGAGCGCCGAGATGTCAAATGTCATAAATCAAATATCATATCTTTATGGATAATTCATAAAACATTTTATTCGTATCTTACTTAACTTCTCGATTGTAATTGGTCTTTGCGTCACTCGGAGACGCAATGGGTCATCTATAGTATACTATAGTCCTTACTTGCGTGCAGGTCCGTGTGCAACTTCGGTGGTGCTTCCAAACGCTGACTACATCGATCGATGAGAAGTCTTCTCGCATGCATGTGCAAACCATCTTGCAATATGTGAGCGTATCGCCTCAACGTCCTCAACGCACAAACCCATAAGCTCGATCTAGGCATACGCTAGCGCTACATATCTAGTATGTACATACCCATTAGACAGCACTAGCACTCCGTAAGTTTGCAGCCTGTACTCCCCACCATAATCAGAAGCGTTTCCAAAATCCACATATCGAGAGCACAGCCAACAATGGGTCGAGCCATAATGCAGGTGGTGGCGGGTGCCATTGGCTTCCTCATCCCCAAGCTGTTCCAGCTCCTCAAGGAGTTCCAGCTCCAGAAGGGTGTGAAGAAAGACGTGGACTTCCTCACAAGAGAGCTTACGAGCATGCACGCAGCGCTCCGCAAGGTCGCCGACGTGCCGCGGGATCAGCTTGACGAGCAGGTCAGGGTCTGGGCCGACGAGGTCCGGGAGCTTTCATTTTTCGATAAAGGGCGCTTTTATTATCTCAAAAAATAGCATCAAGAAGATACAAAGCATTATGAGTAACACCCGGCCTCTGCATAACTAAGATGCACACAGCCAATCACCTAAAGTCTGTAAAAAAAAGGAAGAAAAAACGACAAATGGGCGACAGTAGAGTCATATAGACCGACACTATGCCTATGTCGAAAGGGGTGGTGGACCGATCCGGAGATTATGCTGCCACCCATGTTGGGTAAAAACCTCCGTAGCCACCTGCTCCAACCGCATACACACCGCCTTGAACAGCGGTTGGTACTCCACTCGTTGTAGCGTATACCACGTACGAAGCGAGTGCGTACAACGGAAAATAACCTGCAAAGGAGAAGCATTTTTGTTATTGAAAACCAAATCATTTCTACATAGCCAAAGCGACCATAGTAAGGCATACGCTCCCACCCTTATTAGCGTTTTCAACCTATTTGGAATACCATCCAACCAATGACCAAAAATATTGGCGACACTTGTGGGCGGATACAAATTTGACGCTATTTGGATGACTGACCACGTAGAACGTGCAAACTTGCATTGGAAAAAGAGGTGTTTGATTGTCTCTTCATGAGTACAAAAACAACACATCTTACTCCCTGGCCAGTTGCGCCGTGCGAGGTTGTCTTTGGTTAGAACAACTCCCCTACGAAGATACCATGGAAGATGTGGTTGATGACTTCCTAGCAAGTGACGAGCTGGGTTCTGATCCCAACTCGAATAAGCTCAAGCAGCTGGTGGAGAAGATGAGAAACTTGCTGATCAAAGGCAAGACTGGTCATCAAATTGCAAAGAAGATTAAAGCAATGAAGATCCTAGTCAAAGTGGTGGCCGATAGGCGTGACAGGTACAATGTCAATGGGGTTGTTGGTAATCCAGCAGCCACGACAAGCGTCGACCCTCGGCTGTTTGATCTGTTCAAAGACCAGAAAGAGCTCGTTGGCATTGATATGGCAAGTGAGGAGATAACCAAGAAGCTTGCAGATGGGGATGGGGATGTCCCAAAGAAGCAGCTGAAGATTCTGTCCATTTTTGGATTTGGAGGACTTGGCAAAACAACTCTTGCTAAAGTAGTGCATGAGAGGCTCAGAGACAAATTTTTGCTGAAGGCTTTTATTTCTATCGGTCAGAAGCCAAATGTGAAAAAAGTTCTTGGGGACATTTTCCTTGAGCTTGACAAGGAACGCTACCAAATTTCCAATGCATCAACTTTGGATGAAAAGCAGCTCATCGAACAACTCCGAGAATTACTCGAGAATAAGAGGTACACACAAACCACATTAATATTTTCTCGAGTTTATATTTTCCTCTCAAATAAGGAAACATGTATGTGCACACAAACACACACACCCACCCACCCACACACACACACACACACACACACACACACACACACACACAATCACAAGAAATCTAGCTTAGCATCATGAGGAATAACCACCGAGTTCAAGACTTGATAACTTGTTCACATGTATACCACTTACCGGTACAAAATTAAATATCTTGTATTCTATGTTTTATTGGTGCATTTGCCTCATGCATATAAAACACTGACCTTTGAGTATATTGACGACATGGAGGAACGAGTTGTTGATTATCTTCGAGTTGTACAATACAATTTGGATAGTATCAAATTTGATAACATATTATATCTACCATTTTTATTTACATTGTTTATGTTATCTAGGTCATCACCGTTGACAGCCATATATTTTCCTATGTTCCAATACTTCTAAAATATTTAGACTAACCATGAGTTCAAACCAAGACTTCAAAACTAAATTCAATATTACAAGCAAACCCGTCCACTTATAAAAATACAGTGCATGTAAATTTTGTCCTAAGTAAGTTTGACCAAATTTATAGAAATACCAACATGACTGTACACCACCAAAAAGTTACAATATAAAAAATACATTTCATGGTGGATCTAATGATATTTATTAGATAGTGTAGATGTTCATATTTTCTATCTATAGACTTGGTCAGACATAAAAAAGTTTGACTTAAGATAAAATCTATAAATATTATTTTATACATGATTTTCCTGATTCCTAAGACGATATCGGCCAACTTACGAATGCCAATAAATATTTATCTAACACTAGCTTGGCTTTCTCCTTTTATTTTGTTTCTTTATATGTTGAATGGTTTAGATTGAATATTATTTCGATTTTTCGATACTTTTTGAGATAGATGCCATGCTTTTTGTTTCATGCATATATGTTCTACGCAAGTTTTAATTACTAATGTCATGCCATGGCTCTTTGATGTTGATAGATACTTCATTGTTATTGACGATATATGGGATGTACAAGCATGGAAAATAATCAGATGTGTTTTGAAGGATGATAACTGTGGGAGTAGAATAATCACAACTACTCGTATTATTGAAGTCGCCAAAAACTGTGGTGAAGTATACCAGCTAAAACCACTTTCTGATGACAATTCTGAAAAATTATTCCATACAAGATTATATGGTGGTAAAAGCAAATGCCTGTTCGACCAACCAGTTTGGGTGTCCAAAAAGATTTTACAGAAATGTGGAGGTGTACCATTAGCTATCCTCACAATAGCTAGTTTGTTAGAAGGTAAACCAAGAGAAGAATGGCCTAAGGTCTATGACTCAATTGGTTCCGGACACGGAGAAAACCAAGATGTAGATAATACAAGAAAGATATTTTTATTTAGCTATTATGATTAATCATATTATCTAAGGACTTGTTTGTTGCATATGAGCATATATCCGGAGGATTATATAATCTGGAAAGAAACTCTGATATGGAAGTGGGTAGCCGAAGGTTTTATCATGGAGGAACCAGAGATAGGTCAATTTGAGATTGGAGAGAGATACTTTAACGAGCTTTTGAATAGAAGTATGGTCCAACCAATTGAGGCCCATGACAATATTGGTGTGGTAGTTGGATGTCGTGTCCATGATTTGGTGCTTGATATCTCATATGTTTGCTGTCAAAGGAAGATAATTTGTTACAGTAATAGACCTTAATGATCTATACATATCATCCCAAAATAATTCTCGTAGGCTAGCCATCCAAAAGATAGTCATAGAGCATGACAACTCTCTGGCTATCGTGTGCACACCACAACTGAGGTCATTCAATGCCATGTCATGTGATATTCGTATGATGCCATCGCTTTCAAGCTTTAGAGCTTTGCGTGTCCTAGATATGGAACATTGTACTTTTATGAGTGATGGCAATTATCATCTCGACTATCTTGGGTGCTTACTCCAGTTGAGGTACCTGGGATTGCGGAACATGCCTGTTGATAAGCTCCCGGAAGATATAGGGAATCTAAAGTTTCTGCAGATACTGGACTTGGAGGGTACTAGTATAAAACAATTGCCACAAAGTATTGGTAAACTGAAGCAGCTCAAGTGCTTGAATGCTGATTTCGCTAAAGGAGTTGGAGGGTTTCATTTGCTTGGGAACCTAACATCATTGGAAGAGCTAAGCTTGGGATATGCCAACGGGTCCCCTGAAATTGTGGTAGAGTTGGGCAAGCTTACGGAGTTGAGGAAGCTCTATATGGTAATTTCATATAACACACACTTTGATGATAGCATGGTGAGAGCTCTAGTGAAGTCTCTTGGCAAACTGCAAAAGATCCAAGTCCTAGACCTTTTAGCTGATTCCGTACGTTTTGGATCTGAGGACTGGGAAGGTTATGTGCCACCTCGACAACTCCGTGAATTGAGGCTAACAACAGAGTATGACATGTTGCCGGTGTGGATTAACCCATCCCTTCTTCCCAACGTCACCAAGTTATCGGTGGCGGTGGGGGATGTGAAGACGCATGACATGAAGATCCTTGGGAGTTTACCAGAGCTCGTGAGTCTAGCATTAGAGACCTTGCAGGACTTCCTCCCAGATGTCATGGCCGGCGACAGTGATGGTGGTGGATTGTTCCCCAAGTTGAGGTACTTTAGTACAGATGCACCGCTGAGGTTTCTGCAGGGAGCGATGTCGATCGAGCCTTGAATACCTTGTGTTCAGTAGGCTCAGCGTGGGGTGGTTGAAGCGTAACAACAAAAACTTTGTATTTGAGTTTGGCAGCTTGAGTAACCTCCCTTTGCTTCAGAGAGTGGAAGCTGGTATCAACTCTCATGATACCGTTGAAGAGGTCGTGAATGAAGCCGAGGATGCTCTGGAGCTTGCAACGGGCGAACATCCCAACCGTCCAAGCCTTCAAATCCGGATTTATGCCTAACTTGTAATCTTCGTGTTTACTAATTATTATTGTGTGATCAATTGCTTCTGCTGCCAGCCTGCTGCACGGTGTACGTACATACCAGTTGCTAAGTTTAGTTTTCAGCTTCTTTAATGTCACCAGACAAAACTGACTTGGTAATCTTCTCTTTTTTCTTCCTCAATTTCAGGCGGAGTATGCATTGTCCAAACATCTGCGTTCAGGTCCTAACGCAGTCCTGGATGCATGTACTTTATCACTTTTGTTTTGGACAACTAAGAAGTGTACATATATGGCCTTCACATATATGGCGCTTGCAGTTGCAGGCAGTAGAAGCTAATCAATTCTTGTGGTTCGTGTGCACGTGCAAGCCTCCCAACTCCTTCAAGCTAACATGGCAGTCAACAATATACTGCTCCATCGTTCTCACCAAACTTCTCCATCTTTGGTTCAACTTTTACCTGCCTACACCTGATGAACGGTGGGCACTGAGAGCTTCTCCCACAACCTAATCGATACGCCCAGATTTAAGTATTTTAGCTGGCTCTGGGGTATTGCAATAAACTACCTAGTTTCCACTCTTTGTGCAACGGTGCTATCAGGTTTTTGCGTCATACTATTTGTTTGTGAAATTGGATACGATAAGATAGTGGGCTTCCTGCGGTGTGCCGAACTCACTGCCTTTTCACATTTTGATCCTTGACAATTTATTGTTTCATCACGGAACTCTGTTCAAAAAAATAATTTATAGTCTCCATATATGCATTTTGATGGTTGACCTAAAAAAGTATGCATTTTGATGTTTCCTACAAGCTGGTCTCTTCCATGTCTATTCACCGTGATTGTAATAAGAATACGTATTATATGTCGTACTTGGAACAATGTTTGTCACAACAAAGGAAAGATCATAAGATGTTTCGGCATGAAAATGCCGGCGTTTATCATCCTTGCTAATAATGTGTGCATGTTTAGGTGCATTTAGTTTATTACACTCCCTAATTATTTGGGTTTGCCACTAATGCTGGTTTTGAAAGGTTATTCTGGCACGATGAGTACGTGATGCAGGCATGAGATTTTTTTTCACAGTAAATCAATAAAACATTATTTTCCAAAGTAATTGGCAACATACCTAGTATTATTATAGTTTACACAAATATTTGCATGTCCTCTAAGATGATCTATGCACATATTGTTTTCTCATATTAGTGCTCTTCCTTTTGAGATGCATAATCACAGAAAAAAGTTGGATGTGCACCAATATGCATAACGCATTTCTCATAACACCCTCAATGAGAAAAAAAATGCTCATTTTCTTTGCAGAATATAACAGAAAGCTCATTGTTCTCCCTAATTCTTGGTCTGAGTTTAGGCTCAAGCGGTTACTACGGCCAGGAATTTGGAAGTCGGTCGAGTCACTGGTCTTTCAAGAAAAAAAGAAAAACTGAATCCACCTTACTTCACGCACTGACAGTTCATTCCTCAATTGTTCGTTCCTCAATAGCCCAACAGTTCATTGTGAGCTTAGCATTTCTTGCCGGAGAGAGCAATTTTTACATTGTTTCACCCGAGTGCTTAAACTACGGGCTACTAGGCTGTCTTGTGAACAGTATTTTAGGTTTTCTTGCATCTCGTTCATGTCTGGTTCTTGAGTCTTGACACCACTTTTATCAGTCCCAAGGCCAGATCTGAACCCACTCGCCGGCCAGTCAGTCTTTCGAGTAGTACTAATTAGTATTTTGAGCCATTCCACATCAGCTTGTGAGCCGGCCGGCAGGACTTAGGTTATTTTATTTCCCCGACATCGGCCCAGCGGTGCAAAGCAGTCAAGATACAGCCACATACTCCATATTTATACTACATTCCGTACGTGCGTGCTGAGTGCCAACGGGCAACTTCCATGTGCTGACTGTCGACCTTTTTGTTGAAGAGTCTGCTAAAACCGCAAATTACGCTAGATCTAGCCTCGGGGGTTGCACGGAATATACACTGTCCACCTACTATACACACAGCTGTTTCCATTAGCACACCCAGTTTATCTATGACTATGAGTACATAGATAGATGGATGCACACCCAGTTTCCTTTAGCTCGCACTGATCATACTCCCAACAAACTACGCATTTCCATATTCACTCCTCCAAGCTCCAGCCATGCAGGTGGTGACGGGGGCCATGGGCGCCCTCATCCCCAAGCTATTCCTGCTCCTCAAGGAGGAGTACAAGCTTCAGAAGGGCGTGAAGAAAGACGTGGAGTTTCTCTCCAGAGAGCTTACCAGCATTCACGCGGCGCTTCGCAAGGTCGCGGACGTGCCGCGGGACCAGCTTGATGAGCAGGTCAAGGTCTGGGCCGACGAGGTCAGGGAGCTTTCATACACCATGGAAGATGTGGTCGATGACTTCCTAGCAAGTGCCGAGCAGAGCTCCGAGCCCAACTCGAATAAGCTCAAGCAGCTTGTGGAGAAGATGGGCAACTTGCTGACCAAAGGCAAGACTGGTCATCAGATTGCAAAGAAGATCAAGGCAATGAAGATCCTAGTGCAGGAGGCGGCCGATAGGCGTGACAGATACAAGGTCAATGACGTTGCTAAACCAGCATCAGGCACAGCCATCGACCCTCGGCTGTTGGATCTGTTCAAAGACCAGAAAGAGCTCATTGGCATCGATGTCGCAAGGGACGAGATAACCAAGAAGCTCACAGATGGGGATGGGGAGGTGTCCAAGCAACAACTGAAGATAATCTCCATTTTTTGGAATTGGTGGACTTGGCAAAACAACTGTTGCCAAAGTAGTGCATCAGGGACTTCAAGAAAAATTCATGCTCAAGGCTTTTGTTTCGGTGGGTCAGAAGCCCGACGTGAAGAAAGTTCTCAGGGACATTTTCCTTGAGCTTGACAAGGAAGGCTACAGGAAATCCAATGCACATACATTGGATGAAAAGCAGCTCATATTAGAACTCCGAGAATTACTTGTGAATAAGAGGTACGCACCAACCACCTATTAATTACCGGAGTTTATTTTATCTCGGACAGTATCTTCAAGTTTGTATTCATTGACTTTCAGGAAATACAGCTCAACGCCATCACTAATAACTGTATTGAGCACCCAAAAAATGATCAAATTATGGATATAAATGATCACGTGTTGACATGGATGTCGCCCAAATTAAATACAAAAGAATTGACATTCATCTTTTTGTTATTAGTGCATATGTATCATCAATTCAGCATGCATAGCTTCGTCTTCAGTACTAGTATATTGAAGACACAAATTAGGAGCAACTGGATTATTGTCTTTGAGTTTTGTCTTGAGTACAATTTGGATAGTAGGTATTGATCCAATTGTATCTTTAGATTAAAAAATACATTCTGTTTTCCTTTCATGTCTGTTTCATCTAGGTCTTGAACAGTGACATCCATTTTTTTCCAATGCTCCTTGAAAAGTACGTAGAATAAACATGAGTTTAAACTTAGATTTTGAAACTAAATTTGATATCACAAGAGATTTTCATTATTTATTTTGAAATGAAATTAACCAGAACTAGAGTTCCAACCAGTAAGATGGCATTGGTAAACTAACGCATGTCGATATATATTTATCTTGTACTAATAGCCATATTCTTTTTGTTTATTTGCTTATATGTTAATTGTTGTAGAAAGAATAGTACTGCAATTTTTGGATAGTCTTCGGGATAGCTGCAATATCTTTCTTTAATACATGTATTCTGCACAAGTTTACTTACTAATTTCATGCCTATGGTGCTCTGATGTGGATAGGTACTTTATTGTTATTGATGATATATGGGATGTAGAAGCATGGAAAATAATCAGTTGTGCTTTGAAGGATAGTAACTGCGGAAGTAAAATAATCACAACTACTCGCAGTTTGGAAGTTGCCGCAAAGTCCGGTGAGGCTTACCAGCTAAAGCCACTTTCCCCCGACAACTCTGAAAACTTATTGTATATGAGATTATATGGTGGTAGAAGCAAATGCCCTTTTGATCATCCGGTTGAGATATCTGAAAAGATTATACAGAGATGCGGTGGTGTACCATTAGCTATCCTTACAATAGCTAGTTTATTAGATGGTAAAGAGAAAGAGGATTGGTCTAAGGTCTATGACTCAATTGGTTTTGGGCACGGAAAAAACCAAGTTGTAGACAATACAAGAAAGATACTGCTATTTAGCTATTATGATCTACCCTATTACCTGAGACCTTGTTTGTTGTATCTAAGCATATATCCAGAAGACTACACAGTCAAAAAAGAAACTTTGATCTGGAAGTGGTCAGCAGAAGGGTTTATCAAGGAGGAACCGGGGATAAGGCAATATGAGCTTGGAGAGAGATACTTCAGTGAGCTGGTGAATAGAAGTATGATACAACCCATCTGGGGTGGTTATGGCTCATGTTTCGTGACTGGTTGTCGTGTCCATGATCTTGTGCTTGATATGATATCTCTATTGTCAAATGAAGAGAATTTTGTTAGGGTATGGGATGTTAATGATCAAAGGATATCTTGCCAAAGTAATGCTCGTAGGTTAGCCATCCAAAAGATAGTCTTGGAGCAGGATGACTCTCTGGCTAACATGTGCACCCCACAATTGAGGTCATTCAGTGCCATCGGATGTGATATTTATGTGATGCCATCACTTACAAGTTTTGGAGCTTTACGTGTCCTAGATATGGAAGATTGTAGTTTTAATGGAGATGGCAGTTATCATCTGGACCATCTTGGTAGCTTAGTCCATTTGAGGTACCTGGGATTGCGGAGGATGCCAATAGATAAGCTACCAGAAGAAATAGGGAATCTGAAGTTTTTGCAGACACTGAACTTGATATATAATGGGAATGGGATAAAAGAATTGCCACAAAGTTTTGGTCTGTTAAGGCAACTCAAGCGCTTGCGTTTTGAAGTCGCTGAAGGAATAGTTGGGATGCATTTGCTGGGGAACCTAACATCATTGGAAGATCTACGGTTGACATTTGACACTTGGTCTCCTGAGTTTGTAGTAGAGCTGCGCAAGCTGACGATGCTGAGGAATCTCAACCTAAGCATTATCTCTCACAAAGGCGTGGATGATAGCCAGGTGAAAGCTCTGGTGAAGTCTCTTGGCAAACTGAAAGAGATCCAAATTCTGTACATTTACTTTATGGGTTATGTGAGTATTGGACCCCAAGGGTGGGAAGGTTATGTACCACCTCGACAGCTCCGTGAATTCTTGATAAGAACGGAGAAGGACATGTTGCCGGCGTGGATAAACCCGTCACTTGTTCCGAACCTCACCAGATTATGGTTCAATCTGAAGGAAGTGAAGGCACGGGATATGGAGATCCTTGGGAGTTTTCCAGAGCTCGTTACTCTACGGTTGACTGATCTGTTTCTGGGGTCGCAGAACTTTCTCCCAGACGTCATGGGGGGGTTATTCCCCAAGTTGAGGTACTTCACTACACCTGCACCGCTGAGGTTTCTGCAGGGAGCGATGCCGAGCCTTGAATCCCTTCAATACTGGTATCTCGAAGTGGATCGGTTGAAGCGTGACAGCAGCTTTGTGTTTGAGTTTGGTAGCTGGAAAAACCTCCGTTCACTCCAGAAAGTGGAAGCTACCTTCCGTTTAGGTCCAGCTCAAGAGAAGCAGAATGAAGCTGTGGTTGCGCTGGAGCTCGCAGCCAACCAACATCCCAACCGTCCTAACCTTACAGTCGAGATATACTGAGTGTGAGTACATGCATACTTCTAATTGAGTTTAAGTAGTTATCAGGTTTTTTATTAGTCCTCTTTCTTGCCTAATTAATACTACTGTATTCTCAATTTCAGCCCGTCGGATTCATGAACTCGAATCTTCGCTTATGCAGGTACCAAAAAAAGCTTAATGATGAGGCAACTATTATCTGTCTTCGCTTCAACTATTATCTGTCTTCACCTGCAACTGATGAGAGGCAGGCACCAAGAGCTTCTACCACTACTTAATCGATGCACCGGGATTTTTTTTTCCTTTTTTTCTTCCAAGCTCTAGGATTGTAATAAGCTACCTTTCATTCTTTACGTGGCGATGCTATCAGGTTTTTGTCCCATGGTTCAGCAAAATCAGATGCGAGCAGTGGGTTTCCTGATAGTGTGCAAAACTCATTACCCCTTTCCCTTTTGCTGCTTGAAAGTTTGTTGTTTTCGCAATGGATCTCGGATGGAAAATTTTACCTATCATTCCCATGAGTACATTTTGATATTACTTCCGAGCTGATTTCAACTAGAGTACATTGTACATCTATTAAAGAATAAAGAGTGGCCCAGTGCCTCAGAAATATTGACTGTCAGAAACGTTTGCTTTACAATCTCCACGTTTTAAGTAACACCCTTGCTAATGTGTACATGTTTCAGGTGCGTTTAGTTTGTTTCCCAACATTAATTCTACTGCAGTTTGTATCCTCACATTTTTAGGATTGTTTTCTTCCTCACACAGCCATAGAACTGTTTTGCTTTTTTTTCGAGAAGGGGATCATCTCGGCCTCCGCATCACCGTGATGCAGACCCATAGAATTGTTTGCTTCTGGAATGAAAGTTTCGCTCCTGGATTCAATGTTTTGCTTGTGGATGAAACTGAAACAGTCCTATGATATCAATTAGAGTTCTACACACTTGCGAAAATGATTTAACAAGTAACTCTGCCTCGGCTGCTACACTACATGCACAACCAGAAACTGCAAATTCAGTTTGTTCTCAAGATACACCACCTCCACCAACCAGAATTTGAGAGATAGTACACCAGAGTATTACTTTCATAATAAGAAACCTGTAGTTTCAACTCAAAATGTGCATCATCTTCCAGAAATCTGAAAAACAGAATTCCTGAAGGCATACTACGAGGGAAATATATATACAGATGAGGAAAAGAGGAGCGCGAAAATAATTATTCACAACAATCATTTGCCACCAACCAGAATTCAGAGGTACACCAGAGTAATACTTTCGTAATAAGAACCATAGCTAGTGTAGTTTCAGCTCAAAATCGACATCGTCTTCCAGAAATCTGGAGAGAAAAAAATCCTGAAAGCAATACTACGAGGGAAATATATAAACAGTGGAAAAAGAGAGTGCGAAAATAAATATTCACAACAATCATTTGTTTGAATAAAGCCCCCGCATAATCGATGCCTAGCAATTGCATCTGGAGTAATATATGATACATAAAAGTATATTTGAAACCACCATAAATGCAAGAAAAGTGACCACACCGCGCTCATACAGAAACAGAACGACGCATACAAATATTATAAGAAAAGTAGAAGCACGGAGACAAAAAGCAGTATTTGTAAATACTTGTGAATTCAGATTGCAGTTGATTCCCAGGAAACATGTACACCAGAAAAGGATAAAAGGCTAATAAGGGCTTCTGCAAACCACTAATTAACTGAGGAGAAAAAGAACCGCCACCTAACTAACATTCCTGTGCCATCTCTTCCATGCAAAAAGGTATCTCTCAGCCATATCCAAAGATTTAAGAGAGAAATTTTCCATCTCTGTATCAACATCCTATTTAAATGATTTTTTTATGCGAGAATCTACTCCTAATCAAAATTTTGAGCCCATGAACTACTGCCGCAAATTACCCATACTCGGGTTTCAGCACCCACGTTGAGCCGCCTGCGCCCCTTTGCAACATTGCTATCTCCTTCAGAAGGTTCTTGAACACCAGCATATCCTTTGGTTGTATGCGGTTCTTGAAATGTTCCGTCAAGCTCGTCGAGCTGGCGGAGCCACCGTTTTGTTGTATGAAGGTGCACAGCTGGCGGATCAGGACTTCAGGTTGCACGATAATGTTCCTACTAGAAGAAGAGTTAGATGTGCGTCCGTTCTCTGTCGAGCCTGGTCTCTGGTTGGAAGCAGAGCCCAGGCTGAGCTGATGTTCCAGTGCGTCTGAAGCTGCCCCCTCTCGCGTTCCACGCATCTTAGCCAAAAGCTCGGCGGAGGACAGTGCTTTGCCATGTAGAGCGCCCACCTGAAGACTTTGAACCCTGCTGCCGTTTGAACCTTCTGATGGCTGCGAAGAACTAACCAGCTGGGTGTTGAGTGTTGACCCAAATTTCCTGCGGACAGAAGACGGCGCCCCGGCAGCACCAGCTCTTCCTGTCCATGTGGGGACAGCAAAGTCGTCACGGCTTCTGAGCATCCGTGATTGGCGTAAAGCCTCAGCTGCCCTGTGTGCCACCTGTGAAGCTTCTGCTTCTAGGCGCAGCTTCTGATCGTCGTTAGCACTCATTATGGCATCATGATTTATAGCACTCTGTGCAAGTAGAAAATTGAGGGTTATTTACAAAATATTGAACAGAAAAACAAAAGCACAGAGGCTGGGATCAGCACATATTACTTACATGAACGCCCTGGCCATCAAAAAGACTCTTCAAAATGTTGGATTCTTCATCCGCTTGGTCAGATCTAAGGTCTGATTTCCCATTTCCATCAACAGATGGTTCAGCCTCTGCGCTGGTCGGTAAAGCTGAAGATCCCTCGCCTCGCTCCTCACCATCTGGAGCACCGATGTTCACATCTTCAGACAATTGGCCAAAAATGTTTGATGTTTCAGTTGAACCATTCTTGTCATCATCTTGTAATGTGAATAAATCTTTCATGTCTCTGGCTTTAAAGAACCTCCTTTGCTGAGGGTTTTTCAGTACTTTGTTTGTGAGAAAATGCTTGTATATCTGTCGATGGTAGACTTTCTCCTCTATCGTCCCACGTGTGATCAACCTGTAAACTGTCACATCTCTTTTTTGCCCAATTCGCCACGCTCGTACCCTGGCCTAGTGCACAGAAAGTTTAATCAGGTTAGTGTGATCACTTGTCCTAGGACATAAAATAACACGAGAATATCTTTGCTGCTATCACAACAGAGGACTCCTTAAAATTATTTTATCTACAATGTACTCATCGGCATCCATTTTTGGATGTCAACCATCTCTTCCAAATCCGAAAGGCAAGATAATGAAACCTTAATGTAATTTTATCGAATGACAATGCATCTACAAAGGTTAAAAGGTGGTAGGTGCAGAATTATATACAGGGCAGGCAAACTTTCACATGGACCATACCTGCATGTCTGTCGAAGGGTTCCAGTCAGGATCAAATATTATAACCCTGTTTGCCCCAGTCAAATTCGTACCCAATCCACCAACTTTTGTTGTCAGAATGAAAATAAAAATCTCATCTGTATTATTAAACTCATCAAACTTTGGAAGTCCATCCATTCTTCGATATTGGTAGTCGCGCGCAGTCAAGAAGTTCTCCAAAATGTCAAGCAACTGTTGGGTCTGAGCAAAAAGAAGAACGCGATGACCTTGATCTTTCCAGACTTTAAGTACTTGCTCAACCACTTTCATCTTTCCACTTCTTTCAATATTTCCATAATCAGGATTCTGAGCAGCTTGTTCTCTCTCAAGAAGATCAGGATGATTACATATCTTCCTCAGGACATCTATCCCATAAAGGGAGTTTCTGTTACCATCAAATATTTGTTCCACCTCTGAACTAGCAAGAAATGCACGATAAGTAGCATGTTGCTCTTGAGTTAAACTACAGAAAAGAACCTGCTCTGTTTTCTTGGGAAGTTGTGCATTGACATCGCCTTTCATTCTCCTAAGAAGATATGGCATGATCAAGTCACGCAGGACAAGAGCACATCTGTACGCTGTGGACACTTGCAACGGTGTTGCATTAGCATACCCGCCGACAATAATTGGAACAGAAAACTCTGTCTCGAACACAGGCAGGACGCCCAATTTCCCAGGGAACACACGTGTTCAAAGACAGACCACAGTTCCGAAAGTTTATTCTGAATAGGCGCCCCTCTCCTGTGCACAGTCTGCAATTGCTTACACACGAGAGTTACTTCGGCATTAAGATTCCTTATGCGGTCGAGTAAGTCTGCAGCTCTTGCCCGGGCGACCTACTTTCCTTCCTGTACTACACGCCGATTAATTAGCACGGAGGTATTGACGGCTCTCTGCTACCATGCCTCTGATCTTATATGCTGTCAACGGCTCCGATGCTTTCCTCTGGATTACCATGCCGTTCCTCTTTGTATGGGTTTTTAGACTACTTACTATGTGTACCAGACTACCGGTGTCGGTGCAACAAATCCTGGATCTGTTGTCCAGACTGTGCACAGGCACGGAAACAATATCAAGGCTCCAACCCAAGACAGGGTACGAGAAACCAAGAGCTTAGAAGCAAGACACCCTGAGGGAAAAAGCCTCCCTTGCCGGGCAGGCGAGCTCGGCAAGGACGGGGCCACCCCCGGAACAAGACGTCCAGGGCGTCCCGGCAGGGCCTATCGGGACTCGCGAAGGCAGAACCACCTCACCAACTACTCCGCCACGATCCACGTCGTCAATCAGTACGGTGTCAAACCGCAAAGTGACTAAGTGGCGGCCGTTAGCCACATGGCAGCCTCTTTCTACAGGAAATGGCTACAGATGACACCCGTCCTGCGACGTGTCAAGCGGGCAGGCACGGAGCCGGCGAGATATCCCGGCAAGGCTTGTCAGGCACCCAGTGATGTGGCATTGAGCGTTGCATTTAATGTGCCCTATCAGCCTGCAGAGTTTGGTATGATAGCACCGTTTGCTATCTTATCAATGCATAATGACTACTTTGCCATTGTGGTAACCCTTTAATCTATAAAAAGAGGTCCATAGCAACCATAGAAGGGGTTAGAAGGTTGGACAACCCACACCCTCATACTTGCGTAGCCACTGCTGCCCTCGTTCCCCTAGCGTCACTCCCGCGAGCGACCGAGGGGCCAAGCCCCCCTTCGCCCTCCACCTCCCCTCGCCACCGCCGGACCGCGCCGTTGGGTAAAGCCCGATTGGTGTTGGCAGCGGCGGGGCCTCTCTCTCCCCCGCATGGTGGGGCTTGGCACTGGCCGACGCCTTCGTGTGGTGGTGCGGCACGGCGGTGGGATGGCTTGACGGCGACAGCGGCATGGGCCTCACCCGAAGCGCTGGAGGACTGGTCGTGGCGAGGCTTCGACCTGGGGCAGCATCGAGCGGCTGGGGGCTCTGCCCAGATCCGTCCATGGGTGCCTTCAGGGCCTCCTGCACGCTACTCGGGGCGCATGCCTAGTCGTGGTGGCTAGGGTTGTGGCTGTTGGTGCTAAACAACTCGAGCGTGGTGGATGGGCGCGTCATGGTGGTAGATCAGGGCCGCAGCGGTGGCCCGGTCAGATCTATCCTCACGGTGGCGTTGGCCGCGGGTGGGTAGGGCTGCGGGCGGCTGCCTCAACCGGGCCGTCACGGCTGGTCGGTGTGGAGGTGCAGTGGCGGAGGTTTGACCCTCTCCTACTTCTTCATGAGGTGCTCGGGTCTACGATTGGAGGCGCATCCTGCGGGTGGTGCACGGCGGCTCGACGAGCTTGTCTTTGGCTAGACACGAGGCGCGCAGAGGGCGCTCTGGGGAGATGGCAGGGGTGCCAACACGGGTCTTGCTGTTGCCGGCTGTGGTGACGTTGGCCCGGACACAGTTCGAGAAATGACGAGGTGGTTGCGGTTTCGTCGGCCGCCGCCTGTGGCCTGCCCCTCCCTTGCTCCGGCCGGCTGGACCTCGTTCTTGCCCAAAGGTGGCGCTTTGCCAGCAGCAGTGCCGGTGAACCATGGTGTAGGTGGCGTGATGGTCTTGGATACTGGGGCGGCGGCTCAGGTGGTGACAGCGCAGGCTCATGGGTGTAGCCTGTGGCTCAACTGCTACCATGGCCGTGTGGGCGACATGGTGGCTGAGGTGTGACGTTCGGTGGAGGTGGTGCGGAGTTCGTCCCATTTGCCGTTGGCAGTGAGCTATGGCCGGGTTGAAAACCTTGTTTTGTCTTTGGGCAGTCCAGGGGCGGCGATTTCGTTCCCTTCTTGAAGGCATCATCATGGATCTCATTGCCCATCATGTAGCTCTAGGGGAAACACTAATCCTCGGATCAGGTCATGGCGGCGCTCTGGCGCTGTGACCTTCCTGAAGGCGCCGCCTTGGATCTCAAGGTTCGTCATATGTGGCTTCGTCTCCTCATGGTGGCGTGTTCTCGGTGGAGGACCCCGGTAGCTCTTGTAGTGGTAGGGATGGTGTTGCTGCACTCAACTCCTATGTATCCAACCTTGGGTGTGTGCGTGTGTTGGGGAGGTATTTGTTTGTATCGGATTGTCAGTAATCGTTGCTTTATATATAAAACGGGGCGAAAGCCTTTTTCGGTATGCCTACAGCGGAGGACCAACTCATTGGGCGAAAGCGCCCACACCTCTTGTGCCATATGAAGCTGGTGCATCACCAAAAGTGTGGTGTGGTGGAGCACCTTTGCCGCCGAGAACAAGCCTTTACTCCATGTAGCGAGGTGATCGCCGGTCTTTTTTATCTTGTGGTGCAGGACTTGGTAGGGCTCGGTGTGGTCGTTTTGCTCGTTCCAGGCATTGTGCATCACCTCGCTGAAGCCTCCGAGCGAGGCCTAGAAATTCTCAAACTTGAAAGCACGTGGCCTACGCACCCATGTCATCTGCAAATAACAGAGGGCAATGATCTGAAAGGGAGGATGAGAGGGCAAGAAGGATATGAGTGCCAAACTGCAGGTTCCACTCGGCATTGCAAAAAAAAGAGTCAAGTTTGCAAAGCATTGAATTTTCCCTTTTATTGCTCCAAATGAAGCGACAATTTTGAAGATGGATATCCTTAAGGTCACAAGTATGCAAAGTGTCAAGAAACCGACTTATCCGCCTCCTATTGGCATTCCTCTTATTCTTATCACAGGCTCGATACATTTGATCACCTAAAGCAAACCACAGAGAAACATTAGGCGGCATTTGCAAGGTGAGCTCGGCAAATAAAGCTTCTCTGAGGGAGGAAGTTTTTTTTGGAAAAGGAGGATAACCCCCGGCCTCTACATATGGGAGATGCATGCGTCCATTTTATTGATTATTCTCGAGGACCTTACAAAGTAGAACAACAATATGCCTGAATCTGCTATTTTGGCAACATCTGCCGCTACTCCTATCCAAATGATGAAGGGGGTGCAAGTTGGGCCACATACCCAGACCTCTCACCTAACCTTAACATCTAAAGCCGGAGGCCCCGACCGACCCATCTGCCGGGCCCGGGGCTCAAACCGGTCCGACACACTCACATGTGTCACCGCCGCCATCTTCCACTAGACCATCTTCAGAGCAGATTGAGGTGACAACCTTGGCAGGTCCTCCGCCATCGACACCACCACGACGCCAAACGACGACCTCCACCTACATGACCTTTGGCAGGTCCTCTGCCATTGACGCCACCACGACACCAGCCGACGACCTCCAACTACCCGAGTCCATCTCCAAGCAACGGACATAATCCATGCTAGGATAGGGCCGCGCCAGCGCCGTCACCCACCACCCACAAGCGCCACCTAACCCCAAGGTTCCCAAAGCAGCGCCTTCAAGAAGGGAACAGCGCCGTGAGCGCCGCCGCCTTCCCAACAAAGTTAGGGCTTCCGCCCGGGAGAGCTAGGGGAAGGTGAAGCGAGGAGATCATTCCATACCGACGCCTCCAAGAAGGGGAACGGTGTCCTCAGACGTCGCCGTCGGCTCGGCCGGTCATGGCCAGCCAGGGATTTCGCCTGAACTAGATCCCCGCCACCAGCAGCGCCTCCTATACAGAATCGGCGACCAAGAGGAAGCGCGGCCCGACCAGGCTGGCCCGCACGCCGAACGGGGGAGGAGGGGAGGCACCAGATCGCGCGCACCGACCGTCGCAGAAGCCGTCTGCGACCGCCAACGACCACCGGATCCCGCCGCCTACGCGGCCAGGACACGAGATCCACTCCAGATCCGGGGTTCCCCACGCAGAAGTAGGGCAACCAAGGCCCCACCGCCACCATCCTTGGCGCCCCTGGCTTGCCCGATGGCTGCCTCAGGCGGCGGCGAGGAAGGGAAGAGGGAGGGGGTGAGGAGGAGGGGCGGCTAGGGTTGGGTGGTAGGTCAGTAAACCGATGTTATCTTAAATCATGAATCGGATTCCTTCACATGGACGCCGAAAGGCAGAAAGCGATGGTGGTGATGTTGGTGATGTCGACCACATGGTCGTCCCAAAGCATGAGAATCGACCACATGGTTGTACTGACATTGATAAACAAGGATACCCTTAGAAACAGGCTTGAAACCACAATGGTTACAGCAGCTAATTAAGCAAGGCAACATGCCCACAACACAACAACACGCGCACGACATCTAGAACAGGAGCTGGCAACATGCTCACACACACAGCATCCATGGACGCTGTCCACCCTTGAAGGTTGCACTATCATCAGAACCTGTAGAAGCCCAAGTCCCAACGATCCATCAGATAGCAGCAGCCTCCTCGTGGTTGACCCTCAAGCTAATAATGTCCAATATGCCTTCACATATATGCCATTTGCAGTTGGAATCCTCCCAACTCCTTCAAGCTGACAAGGCAGTCAACAATATACTACTGGATCGTCCTCCCCAAACTTCAACATCTTTGCTTCAACTATTAACTGCCTGCACATGACGAATGGCAGGCACTGAGAGCTTCTCCCACAACCAAATGGTACCCCCCCGGATTTAAGTATTTTAGCTGACTCTGGGGCATTGCAATAAGCTACCTTAGTTTCCACTCTTTGTGGAACGGTGCTATCAGGTTTTTGCCTCATATTTATTTGTGACATCGGATACTATCAGTGTAGAATATGTGAATTGCATGATACATTGCTCTTGTGCATAGTCATGTATATATGATGTACAAAGGTGGGTCGCGGACCTTAACTATACAAGGAACTAGGAGGCGGGTCCAATACACAATGTGCACATATACTCAACACCCCCGCAGTCGAAGCGGCACCGCGGCTGACGCAAAGACTGGACATGAACTCCTCAAATGACGCCGTAGGTAAGCCCTTGGTCATGATATCAGCAAATTGTTGAGAAGTAGGGACGTGTAAAACACGAATATGACCAAGGGCCACCTGTTCCCGAACAAAATGAATATCCAACTCAATGTGCTTGGTCCGTCGATGATGTACCGGGTTAGCGGAGAGGTAGACCCCCGAGACGTTATCGCAGTAGACCACCGTGGCACGGTCAACAGGGCAAGAGAGCTCCTGAAGCAGTTGACGAAGTCACGAACACTCGCCGACGGAGTTGGCCACCGCACGATACTCAGCCTCAGCACTCGAACGAGAGACCGTAGGCTGCCACTTGGACGACCACGAGATAAGTGAGGGTCCAAGGTAGACACAATAGCCCGAAGTGGAGCAACGAGTGTCAGGGCAGCCCGCCCAGTCTGCATTGGAGTAGGTGGTGAGGGTGGTGTCGGCGGAGGCGTGAAGCATGACGCCAAGATCCATAGTGCCACAGATATAGCGGAGAATCCGCTTGACGGCAGCCCAGTGAACGTCTCAAGGAGCACGCATATGAAGACACACCTGCTGCACGGCATACTGGATCTCCGGTCGAGTCAGAGTGAGGTACTGGAGAGCACCAACGATAGACCGATAGAAAGCAGCATCCGAAGCAGGAGAACCAGCCGTGGAAGAAAGCTTGGCCTTCGTATCAACAGGCGTAGCGGCGGGCTTGCAGTTAAGCATGCCAGCGCGCTCCAGGAGCTCGTGAGCGTACTTCCGCTGATGAAGAAAGAAGCCATCCAGACGGCGCACCACCTCGACACCGAGGAAGTAGTGCAAAGGACCCAAGTCCTTGATGGCGAACTCAGCACGGAGACGAGCCGTGAGCTGACTGAGGAGACCAGCTGTCGGGGGGATGGACCCCGGGAAGGCAACAGAACCCGGATCCTCTTCAAAAATCAACGGGGCTGGCACCGCCCCTCAATACCGGCACGCGCTTAGCCGGGTCGCTCGACCCGGCCAAGCACCGCAAGCCGCCCAGACTAGCCGACCCGGCAAGACACGTCGACTCGGCCCCAACAACTAGCGCAAGACAGCCGAACCCGGCACGACCGAAGCCTCCTCGACAAGCCAGCACCACCCATGGCATGCTACGCAATCCATCCACGGGTCAACTCTCGTCCCATCCAGGTCGTATGATGGGACGAGACCTCAATCAATGATGACCGAGGTAACAGTGCCCCGCCCATGACTCTGGTCAGCAGGAACGTGGCAACAGTGCCCCTCACCTACCCGCTGACCAGGGCTGGCGTGCCTACAGTGCCCCCGCCTTCACCGCTGACGACTGCAAGCGGCAACCTGACGGAGATCACTGTACACGACTCGACTCGGCCACGCCCTGACGATCGGCATGACGGCGCACAGTCCCCCTAGGCACGCGGGGCCCGCACCTAGGGGAACCCGGCGAACAACAAACCCTCAGCGGGACCCAGTCCGGGTTCCCGGACACTGATAATACGGACCCACCAACTTGTAACATTACCCTTGTACCCCCGGGGGGTTGGACTATAAAACCCCCCGGGAGCCCGCGATCATGGGCAACCGAACAAGAGAGAAAGCAGAAGACACATAGGAAAAGCAAGCAAGCATAGGACTAGCCACAAAACAGCGACACCGGAGAGGAGCAGCCCAAGCCTTGGCCAGCTTCCTTCCTCCTCCATACAGCTCCAGGAGCAAGGTTGTACTATCGATCATCCAACTACACTCGACAGGACTAGGGGTATTATCTCTCCGGAGAGCCCCGAACCTGGGTATGTCGGGCGTCCCGCGCCCGCTCATGCCAACCTCGCCTATAGAGTCCACCAACGCCCTCAAGCCTCCTCCTCTCTTTAGACATCCCTTGGCATCTGCCGTGCGCCCACCACGACAGTTGGCGCCCACCGTGGGGCAGCTCGAGGAGCTGGCCGGGAACATGCTTCAGACGGGGCCCTTCTCCTACACCGACGAGTCTGTCGTGCTGGCGGACGACGTCGTCGGCACGCTAGCCGCCTCCTTCGCCGCGCTGCGCATCTCCAATGCCTTTGCGGCCGACGAGTACCCCAGCGAGGTGCTCAACTACTCCGACTCTCCGCTCTCCCTCGGCTGTGGCATTTCCGCCGAGGCAATGGACGTCCACGTGGAGGTTTTCGTTACCGGCAACGGCACCTCCTCCTCGTCGAGCAAGACAAGGAAGGCTGCCGAAGCCAGGGCCGCAGCGGAGCGGATCGAGCCTTCCGATCCGTTGCGCGCCGCAATGCAGAGCCTCCGCATCCCCATCGGCACCGACATCGACGCCACCAACGTCACTGAGGCCCGAACCTAGCTCGAGGAAAGGCGCCAGCAGATGCTGGACCTGTCCGAGACGCTCGCCGCCACTCAGCGTCGCCTGGACGCCGCTCAGCTGGAGCGCGATGCCGCCTACGGATTCACGCCCACCGCGGCCGACCCAAGCCGGGTCGCCGATGTGCGTGCCCGGGGAGGCGCGATCAGCCGCGCCGTCCCAAACGTCTACGAGACCCCAGCGAAGAATATGCGCGCTGCCCAGGCAGCCGCAGCTGGCCTGGACCAGCTCGCGGGTGAGGAGCTGAATGAGCGCATCGGGCGGATGCCCAAACTCCTCCACGCTGCCAACACCCAGCATGACCGCCTCAACCAGCTCGCCAAGCCAGCGGGATCCGGCTCCGGCCGCCTTGGCGGGCCAGACGAACTTCTGCACACCGCTTCCTCGCCACTCGGCAAGGCTCACTCCGGCCGAGTCCGGACTCGACGCGACCCGGCCGCTATAGCCACCGGCGGATTGGTCGACGAGTCCGTCCTAGAGATCCAGCGCGGAACCGGCCATCATGGCCGGCGTCCGGCTTCAACCGACCCGGCCCCCCATGGCCTGGCCGCAAGTTGACTCGGCCAGCGCGCCATCGACGACGCCGACGCCCGCCACCACCTCGATCGGCTTGCTCGCTCCCTGAAGGTGGAGGAGAGCGGCGCTATCGGGTCGGCGTGCTTTGGCCCACGCATCCGGGAGGAGCCCTTCCCCAAAGGATTCATGCTCCCCCGCGACACCCCCAACTACAACGGGACAGTGAAGCCAGAAGACTGGCTCACTGACTACACCACGGCCATTGGCATCACCGGTGCCAATCATCGTCTCATCGTGCGCTACGCACCGCTCATGCTCCAAGGATCGGCCCGCACGTGGTTGAACAGCCTGCCGATGGGCAGCATCAACACGTGGGTGGACTTCGAGGAAGTCTTCGTCCACAACTTCACGGGGACCTACAAGCGGCCCGGCTGCCCTAGCCAGCTCGCCATGTGCGTGCAAGGGCCTACGGAGACCAGTCGCGAGTACCTCACACGCTGGACCGAGCTCCGAAACAGCTGCGAGGGCGTCCATGAATTCCAGGCGATCCAGTACTTCGTCAGCGGGTGCCGAGACGACACCCTCCTCAAGCACAAGCTCTTACGCTCCGAGCCGGCCACCATGGCCGCGCTCATGGTGACGGCGGACAAGTACGCCACCGCCGACTCCGCCATGAAGATCCAGGTGGCGCTGGATGAAGCCGGCAAGAAGAAGCCAGTTCCCCCTCTGAAGCCGGCCGGTGAAAGCAGACGGCAGCAGTATCACCAGAACAACAAGCGCAAGGCCGACCAGCTGGCGCCGCGTCATGACAACCGGCTCGTCGCGACCACCGAGCCCACGGTGGACCCGGCGGCAAAGCGCCGGCAAACCGGCAAGACGGCATGGCAACCCGCCATGAGCTTCGAGCAGATGCTCGACGCCTCCTGCAAGCACTACAGCGGCGCAAAACCCTCCACGCACACGCTTTGGCAGTGTGCCATCACCAAGCGCATCATAAGGGGCGATGTCCCGCCCCCTCCGGCTCCGGCTCCGGGCGCAGGGCAGCCGCCTGCGCCTCCACCGCCGCCTCCAGCTGGCGGCGCGATGCACGACGACGCATACCCGAACCAGAACGCAGCCTACGTCGTCTTCACCAGCCTCGGCGATGACAAGCGCAGCGAGCACCTCCTTCGGCAGGAGGTGAACACCGTCGTCCCGGCCAAGCCGGAGTTCATGCATTGGTCGGATCTCCCAATCACCTGGACCCGGGAGGATCACCCGGCAGTCATGCCGAGTCCGGGTGGTTACGCCCTCGTCCTCAACCCCACCATCGTCGCGCGGCGCACATGCAAGTTCTACTGAGTCCTCATCGACGGTGGTAGCAGCATCAACATCCTCTACCGCGACACGATGACCAAGCTCGGCCTCAAGGCCGAGGACCTGGAGCCGACCCGGACGATCTTCCACGGCATCATGCCCGGCCTCTCCTGCTCCCCCATTGGTCGGGTCCGGCTAGATGTCTTGTTCGGTGACAACGGCCACTTCCAGCGCGAACCGATCTGGTTCGAGGTGGTGGACTGATACGTCTCCATCGTATCTACTTTTCCAAACACTTTTGCCCTTGTTTTGGACTCTAACTTGTATGATTTGAATGGAACTAACCCGGACTGACGCTGTTTTCAGCAGAATTGCCATGGTGTTGTTTTATGTGCAGAAAACAAATATTCTCGGAACGACCTGAAACTCCACGGAACATCTTAGAAAAAATAATAAAAAATCCTCGCCAAAGATGGAGACCAGGGGGCCCATACCCTTCTCACGAGGGTGGGCGTGCCCCCCCTAGGGCGTGCCCCCTACCTCATGGGCCCCCTGGATGCCCTCCGACACCAAATCCAACTCTATATATTTGCTTTTGGAGAGAAAAAAATAAGAGAGAAGAAATCATCACGTTTTACGATACGGAGCCGCCGCCAAGCCCTAAAGCCTCTCGGGAGGGCTGATCTGGAGTCCGTTCGGGGCTCCGGAGAGGGGGATTCGTCGCTGTCGTCATCATCAACCATCCTCCATCACCACTTTCATGATGCTCACCGCCGTGCGTGAGTAATTCCATCGTAGGCTTGTTGGACGGTGATGGGTTGGATGAGATTTATCATGTAATCGAGTTAGTTTTGTTAGGGTTTGATCCCTAGTATCCATTATGTTCTGAGATTGATGTTGCTATGACTTTGCTATGCTTAATGCTTGTCACTAGGGCCCGAGTGCCATGATTTCAGATCTGAACCTATTATGTTTTCATGAATATATGTGAGTTCTTGATCCTATCTTGCAAGTCTATAGTCACCTACTATGTGTTATGATCCGGCAACCCCGAAGTGACAATAATCGGGACCACTCCCGGTGATGACCATAGTTTGAGGAGTTCATGTATTCACTATGTGCTAATGCTTTGTTCCGGTTCTCTATTAAAAGGAGGCCTTAATATCCCTTAGTTTCCAATAGGACCCCGCTGCCACGGGAGGGTAGGACAAAAGATGTCATGCAAGTTCTTTTCCATAAGCACGTATGACTATATACGGAATACATGCCTACATTACATTGATGAATTGGAGCTAGTTCTGTGTCACCCTATGTTATGACTGTTACATGATGAACCGCATCCGGCATAATTATCCATCACTGATCCGGTGCCTACGAGTTTTCCATATACTGGTTTACGCTTATTTACTTTCCCGCTGCTACTGTTACAATCACTACAAAATACCAAAAACATTACTTTTGCTTGTCTTTACTTTTGTTGCCGTTACCACCACTATCATATTACTTTGCTACTAAACACTTTGCTGCAGATACTAAGTTTCCAGGTGTGGTTGAATTGACAACTCAGCTGCTAATACTTGAGAATATTCTTTGGCTCCCCTTGTGTCGAATCAATAAATTTGGGTTGAATACTCTACCCTCGAAAGCTGTTGCGATCCCCTATACTTGTGGGTTATCAAGACTAATTTCTGGCGCCGTTGCCGGGGAGCATAGCTCTATTCTTTGAGTCACTTGGGATTTATATCTGCTTATCATTATGAAGAACTTGAGAGATCCAAAAACCAAGATCTATCCCTCAACTACGAGGGGAGGTAAGGAACTGCCATCTAGCTCTGCACTTGATTCACCTTCTGTTATGAGTAAGCTTGCGACACCTACACCTGCTTCTGCTATTCGTTCTGATATGTCGCATGTTATTGATGATGCCACTTCTGCTATGCATGATACTTATGATGAAACTGCTTCTATGCCTGATACTACTGTGCCCCTTGGTGAATTTCTTGATGAACAAATTGCTAGGGCTAGAGAAAAAGAAATTATTGAATCTGAATACGATGATGATAGTGATGATGAAAATATGCCTGTTATTCCTGAGGGCTATCTTTTTGATATGGAATCTTCTGCCGCTATTTTAGCTTGCAAAGATAGATATGAGCTTAAGAGGTTATTAATTAAATGGAACAAAGAATCACTTAGAGATAAAATGAAACCCGACCCTGCTTTTGCTACTTCACCTATATGTGTTCCTGATAAGGATTATGAATTCTCTGTTGATCCTGATATAATTACTTTGGTTGAATCTGATCCGTTTTATGGCTATGAATCTGAAACTGTTGTGGCACATCTTACTAAGTTAAATGATATAGCTGCCCTGTTCACTAATGATGAGAGATCGCGTTACTTTATATACTCAAAATATTTCCGTTCTCATTAAAGGGTGATGCTAAGATATGGTTTAATTCTCTTGATCCTGGTTGTGTGCGTAGTCCCCAGGATATGATTTATTACTTCTCTGCTAAATATTTCCCTGCTCATAAGAAACAAGCTGCTTTGAGGGAAATATACAACTTTGTGCAAATTAAAGAAGAGAGTCTCCCACAAGCTTGGGGGAGGCTTCTCAAGTTACTTAATGCTTTGCCTGATCATCCTCTTAAGAAACCTGAAATACTTGATATCTTTTATAATGGACTAACCGATGCTTCCAGAGATTACCTGGATAGTTGTGCTGGTTCTCTTTTCAGGGAAAGAACACCGGATGAAGCTGAAATTCTATTGAATAATATGTTGACAAATGAAAATAATTGGGCACCTCCGGAGCCAGCTCCTGCTCCAATTACTGAGCCTATTCCTAAACCAACTCCGAAGAAGAGAGGTGTTCTATTTCTCAGTCCCGAAGATATGCAAGAGGCAAAGAAATCTATGAAAGAGAAAGGTATTAAAGCTGAAGACGTTAAGAATTTACCTCCTATTGAAGAAATACATGGTCTTAATATACCGCATGTTGAAGAAACATATGATCTCAATTCTTTATTTATTGAAGAACCTCCTAATCCCGATATCCTGACACAGGTAGTAAAGGTAAACTCTCTCTATAGATATGATAAAGCTAAAGTCCCTCCTACTAAAATTGCTAGTCAGTGCTTGGATGAGTTTGATAACTTTATGTTTAAGCAAGACGACTTCAATGCTTATTTTGGTAGACAATTAAAAGAAAATGCTTATATGATTAGACGTTTAGGTGATTATATGGCTAATATTAAAGGTGAACTTAAACTTGTTAGCAAACATGCTTCTATGGTTACCACGCAAGTAGAACAAGTGCTTAAATCTCAAAATGAAGTGCTTGATGAAATGAATAGTAAGAAAAATGATTATGATGTTAGAGTGGCTACTAGAACTGGTAGAATGACTCAGGAACCTTTGTATCCTAAAGGCCACCCTAAGAGAATCGAGCAAGATTCTCAGAGAAATAATATTGATGTTCCTAGTTCTTCTAAAAAGAAGAAAAAGAAAAATGATAGAACTGTGCAAACTTCTAGTGAACCTATTGCTGAACCACCTGATAATCCAAATGATATCTCTATGTATGATGCTGAAACACAATCTGGTAATGAACATGAACCTAATGAAAATATTAATGATGATGCTCACCTAGTAATGAAATGATGTAGAAATTGAACCTGTTGTTGATCTTGATAACCCACAATCAAAGAATCAACGTTATGATAAAAGAGACTTTGTTGCTAGGAAACATGGTAAAGAAAGGGAACCTTGGGTTCAGAAACCCATGCCTTTTCCTCCAAAACCATCCAAGAAAAAGGATGATGAGGATTTTGAGCGCTTTGCTGAAATGATTAGGCCTATCTTTTTGCGTATGCGATTAACTGATGTGCTCAAAACAAATCCTTATGCTAAATATATGAAGGATATCATTACTAATAAAAGAAAGATACCGGAAGCTGAGATTTCCACCATGCTTGCTAATTATACTTTTAAGGGTGGAATACCAAAGAAACTTGGAGATCCCGGAGTACCTACTATACCTTGCTCCATTAAAAGAAATTATATTAAAACTACTTTATGTGATCTTGGAGCCGGTGTTAGTGTTATGCCTCTCTCTTTATATCATAGACTTGACCTGAATAAGCTGACACCTACCGAAATATCTTTGCAAATGGCTGATAAATCAACTACTATACCTGTCGGTATTTGTGAGGATGTGCCTGTTGTGGTTGCAAACGTTACTATTTTAACGGACTTTGTTATACTTGATATTCCCGAGGATGATAGTATGTCTATTATTCTTGGAAGACCTTTTCTTAATACTGCAGGGGCTGTTATTGATTGCAACAAAGGCAATGTCACTTTTCATGTTAATGGTAATGAGCATACGGTACACTTTCCGAGGAAACAACCTCAAGTTCATAGTATCAACTCCATTGGAAAAATTCCATCGATTATAATTGGAGGTTTTGAATTTCCTCTTCCTACTGTCAAAAAGAAATATGATATACTTATTATAGGGGATGTGCATATCCCCGTTGAGGTAACTTAGTGTTATTCGAAATTTCTCCGGTTTCATGATTATCGGAATGAGTTTGTTAACAAGACTTGATCAACCTTGTTAGTGGATTCTTTTTGATGAGCATGAGATGGATGAAACTAGAAGCACAAACTTCTGTACCCTCTCTATATTTTCTGTTATTTAGTAGAAATAAAGTAAAAATAGTATTTTTCTGTCTGTTTCCTGGCTTATCCGTGCAATATAAAAATATCCCGAAAATAAAAGTCCTCAGAATGACATGCCAATTTAATATGATTTTTTCGGGAATATTTGAGGATTTACTGTGCAAAAATTACCGCGGGAGGAGCTGCCACCTGGCCACGAGGGTGGTGGGCGCCCCCCCTCTAGGGCGCGCCCCCTGCCTCGTGGGCCCATGGTGGCCCTCCTCCACTTATCCCAGCACCCATCTTCTTCCTCTGTCTCACACAAACCCGAAAAACCAACTCAAGCACGAGTTCCAGCCACTTTTGTTGTGATTTTCGATCTCCTTGCTCAAAGCACCTCTCGCAAAACTACTTGGGGAGATTGTTCCTTGGTATCTGACTCCTCCATTGGTCCAATTAGTTTTTGTTCTAGTGCTTTATTCATTGCAAATTTGTGCTGCATAGGTGACCATGTTCTTGAGCTTGCATGTCAAATTTATATGGTTCTAAGTAATTCTAATGCTTGATATAGGCTCTAGGCACTTGTAGGAATAGTTGCTATCAGTTTTATTGTAGTTGGTTCACCTTTGTTTGAAGTTACTAAAAATTTCAGAATTTTTCAGAGAAAAAAATATGCTTAGGAAGATGTTCCAAGGTGGTTCCTCTAAGAAGCAAGGACCCAGGATTGCTATGCGCGATGCTGATGAGGATCCACCCAGAGACGCTCCAGTACAGCCTTGCGAATGGCCGTCGGAAAATTTTATGGACCGCGCGGGAATTAAAGAAGAATTCAAAGCATATTTGCACAATGCCGGTCTTGAGGATTTTGAGGCTAACAAATGCCCCCAGTATCATGATCTCACAAGTTCATTTGTGAGGAGGTTTGAGTATTCATCTTCGCGTAATTCTCCTTCAGTCATGTTTGATCTCTATGACAAATCTTATACCATGGACTTAGAGGATTTCACTTCTGCTTGCAAACTTCCATCATGGGGTAGTGTTAGGGATCCCCTAAATCTGAATTTAGAAACTTTCTTGCTAGTATAACTGTGGTGGAATCTAGAGATATAACGCAGGCTACCATAGGGAGCATTCACTTTCCTGCTATACATTATTTTGCTCTCTTCATCGGTAGATGCATAAATGCTAAGGATGAAGCATGTCACATGTGTGTCCCTGATCTTAGCATTCTTAGGAGTGCTGTGTTAGGAGACCAATCTTATCATATGGGAGCCATTGTAGCTCGTAGGTTGCATCATAATAGACATAATGGAGATTTCTTTGGAGGAATTTATGCAACCCGCTTAGCTCATTTTCTTGAGATAGACATTCGTGAGGGTGATACGGAGTTGCCTCCTGCATATTTAGATTATAACTCTATGGCTTCGCACCAGTTTGTCGAGAGGCCTGAATCACCTCTCTTATATCGTTTAATTTTTGATAAACGACGTGTTTTCCGTATTACTCTCCCTGCTCCTGCCTTCTTTGATTCACAGGGAAAAAGAAGATATGTTATTACCAGAGAGGAGGAAGAAGAGTACGAGAGGAGAGCCGAAGTAGCTCGACTCCACGCTGCAGATCAGCAGGCGATAACCGCTGCACATCAGTATGATCCCAAGTATTCCTCATCACAGTACGACCCCAACAACTATTATTATGGATATCAGCCAGGCCAGCCGTGGCCATAAACCAACTTAGGCCAAAAGCCTAAGCTTGGGGGAGTACGTATTTCTCACCGATATTACATTTATGCTCACACACACTCATTGCTAGATGTCGGTGCTCATACTTTTTCATTGTAATATCCATGCTAGTTTATTTTCTTTTTCCTGTTTTCTTCTTGTGTGTTTGTTAAACCTTAAGAAAAACCAAAAAATATTAGTAGTAGTTTATTTTTCTGCTGTAGTAGTAATAATTAAAAAGAAAACCCAAAAATATTTCCCATTCTTCTTTTGCTTGTTGGGAGCTTTCCCGTGTAAATAGTTTTATTTCTTTTCTTTTCTTTGGGGGTCAGTAGGAGAAGACCATAATTAAATTGTTGAAGTGGCTCTTATATGCATTATTGTTGATTTAACCCAGAGCCCATATTGCCTTGTCTTCTCCTGTTTATTGAATGCTCGCAGATTCCAGCTTAGTCCAATGCACGTACACTCTTATTATTATTCACACCGTTCGGTCGTGCAAGTGAAAGGCAATTATGATGATATATGATGGACTGACTGAGATGAGAAAAGCTGGTATGAACTCGACCTCTTTTGTTTTTGTAAATATGATGAGTCCCTCGTTCTTGATTCAGCTTATTATGAATAAACATGTTTGCAATGACAATTAGAGATCGTAGTTGCTTGTGCCATGCTTGATTAGCTATGAGTTATAATGATTTACCTTGTGTGCCAACATGCTATTGAGATGGTTATGATGTGGTATGATGGGGTGGTATCCTCCTTTGAATGATTTAAGTGACTTGACTTGGCACATGTTCACGCATGTAGTTGAAACAAATCAACATAGCCTTCACGATATTTATGTTCATGGTGGATTATATCCTACTCATGCTTGCATCCAATGTTTATTAATTTTAATGCATGTACATGGCTGTTGTCGCTCTCTAGTTGGTCGCTTCCCAGTCTTTTGCTAGCCTTCACTTGTACTAAGCGGGAATACTGCTTGTGCATCCAATCCCTTAAACCCCAAAGTTATTCCAGATGAGTCCACTATACCTTCCTATATGCGGTATCTACCTGCCGTTCCAAGTAAATTTGTATGTGCCAAACTCTAAACCTTCAAATAAACATTCTGTTTTGTATGCTCGAATAGCTCATGTATCAACCAAGGCTGTCCTTATCTTCCGTGTTAGGCGGGTTATTCTCAAGAGGAGTGGACTCCGCTCCTCACTCACGAGAAAATGGCTGGTCACCGGGATGCCCAGTCCCATGCTTTATGCAAACTAAATCAAAATTAATTGCAAACAAAACTCCCCCTGGGACCTGATGTATGTTGGAGGCACTCGTTGTTTCGAGCAAGCCATGGATTGATGTTTGTTGGTGGAGGGGGAGTATAAACTTTACCATTCTGTTTGGGAACCGCCTATAATGTGTTTAGCATGGAAGATATCGCCATCTCTTAGTTGTTATGTTGACAATGAAAGTATACCGCTCAAAATACAATTTATCTCTATTGCAAAACCGAGCTCTGGCACCTCTATAAATCCCTGCTTCCCTCTACGAAGGGCCTATCCATTTACTTTTATGTTGAGTCATCACCCTCTTATTAAAAAGCACTAGCTGGAGAGCACAGCTGTCATTTGCATTCATCACTATTAATTTATGTTGGGTGTGACTATGATTGGATCTCTTTTACCATGAATTACAATGTCTAGTCAGTCCTTGATCTTTAAAGGTGCTCTGCATTTATGTTTTGCGGTCTCACAAAGGGCTAGCGAGATACCATCTTGTTATATCATATTATGATTGTTTTAAGAAAGTGTTGTCATCCGAGATTTATTATTATGGCTTGCTAGTTGATTATGCTATTGATATGAGTAATTATGAGACCTGAGAATTATTGCAAATGTGGTTAGTTATGATCTATGCTGAAAACTTGAATGCTGGCTTGACATAGTTACAACAACAAGAGCAAACAGAGTTTGGAAAAGTTTTTCTTTCTTTCTTTTAGTTTGTCAACTTAATTGCTTGAGGACAAGCAAGGGTTTCAGCTTGGGGGAGTTGATATGTCTCCGTCGTATCTACTTTTCCAAACATTGTTGCCCTTGTTTTGGATTCTAACTTGTATGATTTGAATGGAACTAACCCGGACTGACGCTGTTTTCAGCAGAATTGCCATGTTGTTGTTTTATGTGCAGAAAACAAATATTCTCGAAATGACCTGAAACTCCATGGAACATATTAGAAAAAATAATAAAAAATGCTTGCCAAAGATGAAGACCAGGGGGCCCACACCCTTCTCACGAGAGTGGGGGGCGCCCCCCTACCTCATGGGCCCCCTGGATGCCCTCCGACACCAAATCCAACTCTATATATTTGCTTTCGGAGAGAAAAAAATAAGAGAGAAGAAATCATCGCGTTTTACGATACGAAGCCGCCGCCAAGCCCTAAAACCTCTCGGGAGGGTTGCTCTGGAGTCCGTTCGGGGCTCCGGAGAGGGGGGTTCGTCGCCGTCGTCATCATCAACCATCCTCCATCACCAATTTCATGATGCTCACCGCCGTGTGTGAGTAATTCCATCGTAGGCTTGCTGGACGGTGATGGGTTGGATGAGATTTATCATGTAATCGAGTTAGTTTTGTTAGGGTTTGATCCCTAGTATCCATTATGTTCTGAGATTGATGTTGCTATGATTTTGCTATGCTTAATGCTTGTCACTAGGGCCCGAGTGCCATGATTTCAGATCTGAACCTATTATGTTTTCATGAATATATGTGAGTTCTTGATCCTATCTTGCAAGTCTATAGTCACCTACTATGTGTTATGATCCGGCAACCCCGAAGTGACAATAATCGGGACCACTCCCGGTGATGACCATAGTTTGAGGAGTTCATGTATTCACTATGTGCTAATGCTTTGTTCCGGTTCTCTATTAAAAGGAGGCCTTAATATCCCTTAGTTTCCAATAGGACCCCGCTGCCACGGGAGGGTAGGACAAAAGATGTCATGCAAGTTCTTTTCCATAAGCACGTATGACTATATACGGAATACATGCCTACATTACATTGACGAATTGGAGCTAGTTCTGTGTCACCCTATGTTATGACTGATACATGATGAACCACATCCGGCATAATTATCCATCACTGATCCGGTGCCTACGAGTTTTCCATATACTGGTTTACGCTTATTTACTTTCCCGCTGCTACTGTTACAATCACTACAAAATACCAAAAATATTACTTTTGCTTGTCTTACTTTTTGTTACCGTTACCACCACTATCATATTACTGTGCTACTAAACACTTTGCTGCAGATACTAAGTTTCCAGGTGTGGTTGAATTGACAACTTAGCTGCTAATACTTGAGAATATTCTTTGGCTCCCCTTGTCTCGAATCAATAAATTTGGGTTGAATACTCTACCCTCGAAAGCTGTTGCGATCCCCTATACTTGTGGGTTATCATGGACCTGTCCAGCGCATATCAGGCGTTGCTGGGTCGGCCCGCGCTCGCCAAGTTCATGGCGGTTCCCCACTATGCGTACCTGAAGATGAAGGTGTCGGGTCCCAAGGGCCTCATCACCATCACCGGCGATTACCGCAAGTCCCTGGAGTGCACCTGAGACGGCGCCAAGTTGGCCGAGTCGCTGGTCATTGCCGAGGAGCGGCGCCAGCTCGACCGGATAGTCGCCCTGGCAGGCGAGGCCTCCGCCACGTCGATCCCGAACCTGGACCCGGCTGACGAGGCCGCCTCTAAGCCCTCCAAGGAGACCAAGAAAGTGAAGCTCAACCCGGAAGACCCCTGCTGCAGCAAGTACGTTGTCATAGGCGCCCGCCTCGATAGCAAATAGGAAGGCGAGCTCGTCGACTTCCTCCATGAGAATCAGGATATCTTCGCATGGACCCCCAAGGACATGTCGAGTATCCCGAGGAAGTACGCCGAGCACAAACTTCACGTCGGCAAGGACGCCAAGCCTGTCCGTCAACCCCTACGACGATTTTCCGAAGAAAAGAGAAGAACCATTGGTGAAGAGGTCGCTAAGATTTTGGCGGCCGGCTTCATAATGGAAGTGTTTCACCCCGAGTGGCTGGCCAATCCAGTCCTCGTCCTGAAGAAGAACAAGACGTGGCGCATGTGTATCGACTACACCAGCCTCAACAAGGCCTGTCCCAAGGATCCATTCGCCCTCCCGCGGATCGACCAAGTTATTGACTCGACCGCCAGGTGTGAGTTCCTGTCCTTCCTGGACGCTTACTCCGGCTACCACCAGATCAAGCTGGACCCAGCCGACGCCCTGAAGACGTCCTTCATCACGCCCTTTGGGGCGTATTGCTACATCACCATGTCGTTCGGCTTGAAGAACGCCGGCGCCCCCTTCCAGCACTGCATGCAGAAATGCCTGCTGCCGAAACTCGGCCGCAATATCCACGTGTACGTGGACGACATCGTGGTGAAGACCAAGCAGCACCTCACGCTCCTCGACGATTTGAAGGAAACATTCGCCAACCTCCGCGAATACAAGGTCAAGCTTATCCTGGAAAAATACGTCTTCAGCGTCCCGGCCGGAAAGCTACTCGGCTTCCTCGTCTCGGAACGCGGCATTGAGGCAAACCCGGAGAAGATCAAGGCCATCGAGCGCATGCGCAAGCCGGCTCGGCTGCGCGATGTCCAGAAGTTCATCGGATGCTTGGCCTCAGTCAGCCGGTTTCTAAGCCGGCTGGGCGAGAGGGCGCTACCCCTATACTAGCTGATGAAGAAGACAAGCCCGTTCGAATGGAACGGCAAGGCAGACGAGGCCTTCCAAGACCTCAAGCGCATGCTCTCCACCGCACCAGTCATGGCCGCACCGACCGACAAGGAGTCGCTGCTGCTCTACATAGCCGCGACCTCGCGGGCGGTCAGCACGGTGTTGGTGGTCGAGCGACCAGAGAAGGGCAAGATCCAAGCCGTCCAGCGCCCAGTCTACTACCTAAGCGAGGTGCTCTCCAACTCCAAGCAGAACTACCCGCACTACCAGAAGATGTGCTACGGCGTGTACCTCACCGCCAAGAAGCTGAAGCAGTATCTCCAAGAGCACGTTGTCACCGTGGTCAGCACGGCGCCTATCGGAGAAATCATCGGGTACCGGGATGAATCTGGCCGGGTTGCCAAGTGGGCGATCCGGCTAGCCGGCCAGACCATTCTCTACGAGCCCCGCACCACGATCAAGTCTCAAGCCCTGGCCGACTTCCTCGTCGACTGGACCGAGATCCAGTACTTGCCGCCGCCTCCCGACTCGACGCATTGGCGCATGCACTTCGACGGGTCCAAGATGTGACTCGGCTTGGGGGCCGGCATCGTACTATCATCCCCGAAGGGCGACCGGCTCCGCTATGCGCTCCAGATCCACTTCGCCGCCTCCAACAACGTCGCTGAGTACGAAGCCCTTGTGCACGGCCTCCGGCTTGCCAAGGAACTCGGCATCCGGCGCATCCTGTGCTACGGCGACTCGGACCTGGTGGTGCAGCAGTGCTCCGGCGAATGGGACGCCCGCGACTCCAACATGGCAAGCTACCACTTCCTCATCCAGAAGATGTCCGGATCCTTCGAGGGCTGCGAGTTCCTCCATGTCCCGCGCGCGGAGAATGAAGCAGCCGACATGCTCGCCAAGATCACCTCGTGACGACAAGCCATCCCGTCCGGCATCTCCCTCGAGCACCTGCGCAAGCCGTCCGTCAAGCCATCGCCGGACTCCGAGTCCATCCACGTTCCAGACGACCCGGCCACACCTCAACCCGGCCCGGGAACTGCTGAACCCGGCCCGGGGACTGCTGAACCCGGCCCGGCCACCATTGTCCCAGACCCGACTGTCGCCATCCCCGACCCGGGGGCTGCTCAACCCGTCCTGGGGGCTGCCGACTCGGAACCCACCCTGGTGGCCGCCTTCGCCTTGGTTGCGGCTCCATCTTAAGCCCTCCCAATATCAGAATTTTTGGAGAACGGGGTTCTCCCCATGGACGAGACCGAAGCGCGGCATGTGCAGCGCCGGTCGTCCGCCTACAGCATCATCAACAACGAGCTCGTCAAGCGCAGCTCCACCGGCGTGTTCCAGCGCTACGTCGACCAGCAATGGGGCATCGACATCCTCCTCAACATACATCAGGGCGAGTGCGGGCACCATGCCGCATCACGATCCCTGGTGCCCAAGGCGTTCCGCCACGGTTTCTACTGGCCCACGACCCTCCAAGATGCCAAGTCGCTCGTCCGCAAGTGTGGGGGATGCCAGCGCTTCAGCAAACGCAGCCACCAGCCGGTGTCAGCACTCCGCACCATACCGATCGCCTGGCCCTTCGCGGTCTGGGGACTCGACATGGTGGGACCCTTCAAAACCGCTCCAGGCGGCATGACGCACTTGCTGGTGGCAGTGGACAAATTCACCAAGTGGATCGAAGCAAGACCAATCAAGAAACTGGACGGGCCAACAGCCGTTCGGTTCATCAAGGACATAGCGGTGTGTTACGGCATGCCGAACAGCATCATCACCGACAACGGCACCAACTTCGCCAAGGGTGCGCTCGAACAATACTGCTCCGTCTCCGGCATCCACCTCGACCTGGCCTCTGTTGCGCATCCGCAGTCCAACGGGCAGGTCGAGCGGGCCAATGGACTCATCCTGTCCGGCGTCAAGCCGCGACTCGTCGAGCCACTCATCCGCTCACCCGGCAGCTGGCTTGACGAGTTGCCAGCCGTTCTCTGGAGTCTATGCACCATGCCGAATCGGTCGACCGGGTTCACCCCGTTCTTCCTCGTCTACGAAGCCGAAGCCGTCATCCCGACCGACGTCGAGTTTGACTCGCCGCCCGTCGCTATGTACACCAAAGCCGAAGCTAGAGAAGCCCACGAAGATGGCGTCGACCTGCTCGAAGAAGCACGCCTCCTGGCGCTCAGTCGCTCGGCCATCTACCAGCAAGGCCTGAGGCACTACCACAGCAAGAAGATCAAGCCCCTCGCGTTCCGCGAGGGCGACCTCGTCCTCTGACTCGTCCAAGAGCAGGCAGGCCAGCACAAGTTGTCCCCTCCATGGGAGGGCCCGTTCATCATTAGCAGGGCCTTGCGCGACCGCAACGCCTACTATCTCATCGACGCACGCAAGTCAAGGAAGCACAAGAAGGACACTGCTGGTGAAGAAATGATCCGGCCGTGGAACACGGAACTCCTCCGCTCGTTTTACAGTTAGCCGCACGAGTGTATGTATCGTCACCTTTTGTAAACGCATGAAACTATGGGGTCCTCGAACAAGACTCGGGGGCTGCCTTTTGTCGACCAATTTATTGTGTCCTATTTTCTTGCATCACTATACCACTGAACCCGGCCACCGGTCCGACTCGCTCGACCCGGGGGCTCGGGGGCTGGCCGGCTCGGTCGCCACCCCGCCGCCTTACTTGGTGATTCCTGATAAAGTTAGGATGTCGCGGTCCCCCACTTCGCCCTAAAGCCACAGATCCAGCTTTGGCTGTCGGCTGGCAAGCACAACGGGCCAAAGCTCCTTTACGCTTCATACACGAAGTCAAAGGATGTCGGGTCGATCAACCCGGCTAACCATTCATCAAATGAACAATCGCGCTACCGGCTGCTCGCCAACCGGCTTCACCGGATTGCCGCCAACCGGCCCAGTGGGTGTTTTGCTCGCGCTCAATGTTTCGAGGGACCCAAGTCCTATGCGCTCCTCTCAAAGAACCACACTCCTTGTCACGGACCGGAGCCTCAGCCGTCTGACTCGCGGGGGGGGGGGGGGGTTGAGAAAGGAAAAACGCATGAAATCGGTCCAAAAAACGGAAGGCAAAAAAGCAAAAGCACCCACGACATCTACACAAGTATTTAAGAAAAGGCCCATGGCCCGAGTTCATTACACCCTAAAAACCCCCCAATGAGTGGGTGGACCTGCTATTTAACAAATTTTAAACAAAGTGTCTTAGGCATCTCCAGCGCCGCGTCGCGACATCGACAGCTCCCCCCTGGCGGCCTCCGGGTCCAGTGAGGCGCCGGTGTCCTCCTCAGCACCCGCGTCGCGGTAGACACCCGTCTCCTCCGAGCTCCCCTCCGGATCGTGGAAGAGCAACCGTAGTCGTCGCCGTCCACGGCCCTGCCGTCTTTCGTCCGCTCCGGATGGAACTCGTCGTGGAAGGCGAACTCGGCGATGTAGCTGGCCCGGGAGGCGATCCGGCCGACTTGCTCCTGCAAGTGCTGTTTTGAACCGGCCCGCTGGCCCATCAATGCGTCCAGCTGCAGGTCCGGATGCCAGGACAGCGCGAACCGGAGCGCCATCTCAGCATCGACACGAGCGGCGGAGACACGCCACTCACCAAGTCGGTCCGGCCCCATCTCCATCCAACGTGCCAGGCGCGAGAAGCTGCTCGGTTGGCAGAGTCCGGCCATAGGGCCGCCGTCATCGCGGTGCTGGCCTGGGACAGCCGCCCCAACTGCGTTCCCAGGACCTGTAGGCGGGCCTCAGCGGCGGCGATGATCTTCGGGAAGGTCCAGGCCACCCGCGGATCCGTCCCGGACCCAACAACGTCGGTCGGGTCGCGCTGATGGCGGATGGCTTCCTCCGCCAGCCGCTGCGTCTCTGGGAAGGCCCCTGCCGCAAAGGAAGAAGCGAGTTAGAAGAAGAAGAACAAGGAAGAAAGGCTGGTGAGGGAGTCCTGGATTAGGGGGTGTCCGGATGGCCGGACTATACCTTCAGCCGGACTCCTGGACTATGAAGATACAAGATTCAAGACTTCGTCCTGTGTCCGGAAGGGACTTTCCTTGGCGTGGAAGGCAAGCTTGGCGATACGGATATGTAGATCTCCTACCATTGTAACCAACTTTGTGTAACCCTAACCCTCTCCGGTGTCTATATAAACCGGAGGGTTTTAGTCCGTAGGACAACATACAATCATACCATAGGCTAGCTTCTAGGGTTTGGCCTCTCTGATCTCGTGGTAGATCTACTCTTGTACTACCCATAACATCAATATTAATCAAGCAGGACGTAGGGTTTTACCTCCATCAAGAGGGCCCGAACCTGGGTAAAACTTCGTGTCCCTTACCTCCTGTTACCATCCGGCCTAGACGCACAGTTCGGGACCCCCTACCCGAGATCCGCCGGTTTTGACACCGACATTGGTGCTTTCATTGAGAGTTCCTCTGTGTCGTCGCCATCAGGAAGGATGCCTCGCCCCGTCTTTAAAGACGGCACCGTTGCTAAGGGGGCTTTGGCTGTCGGCCAAACCCTCCAGCTAGGTGGTTTTCTTATGACCACCTGTTCGGCTTCTGCGCCGACGATGACCTCTCGAGCCGTCGAAAACAATCTTCATGTCACCTCGGAACTCGCCAAGCAGTTAGATCCAATGGAGCTCTCCTCCATAAACGAGCTCTTGGATCGCATCGCCGCCCTGGGAATCGCTACGGATTATGACCAGATTGGGCCTAAACCCGATGTGAGAGAGATTAACTCTACCCAAGTCACCCATCACGTTGCCGTGGTAGAGGAACAGTGCGGCGACCCTTCATCTATCTTAAGGACTAGCTACGTCCGGATTCCCGATCCCTCCAAGACAGATACCCGCGGAGGGGAGGATATCACTCAAGACCTGAACTTAGAGTCAGGCGATGAGCTGGATTCATTGGACAACATCCAGGAATCCAAATTTTTGAGTTCGGAAATTCCTCGGCCTCTGAGCCTCAGATGGGGTGAGGCTTCGGATTTAATTCCGCCCACCCACCCGAACATAAGCGATCTATCCCAAATCAGGCAAGAGCCCGATGAAACAGTACATCATTACTGGGCCAGATTCCTCCTGGTTAAGAACAGGGTAAAGGACTACCGCGAGGAAGACGCAATCTCAATCTTCTGTAATAATTGCACGAACAAGGGAATTCTCAACGCCATAAGTCGCCGTGATATTACACGCTTCGCTGACTTGGCATCCATTGTACGAAAGTACTATGCGATCCGGCCCTGGAAAACCGAAATTAAATTTTGGGACGATCCGGCCCTAAATAAGAACCCAGTCCGAAATAAAAGGGTGCATCATCGCCAGACACCCGGGTCAAACACCAAAAAGCAAAAACCCTCTATAGGGCATGGAACCGTACTGGAAGGATGGCTTAATTGACCCTGTAAAATTCATAGTACAGAGGACGCCACACCAACTCACAGTCTTAGAGCATGTTGGATACTCCGGCAGGTGGCCAAAATTGGCGAAGATCTCCTAATTCTGAACAGCCCGAGCACCAGCCGCATTGGTCCTCATTCCAATAGTGGACGGCTTTCGTCTTACCAAGGTACTCATGGACGGCGGCAGCGGATTGAACCTCATTTATGAGGAAACCCTTCAAAAAATGGAAATAGACTGGAACCGCATTGAGCGAAGCAGCACAACCTTTAGAGGAATAATCCCCGGTCGGGAAGCGCACTGTACATGAAAAATCACACTAGATGTGGTGTTCGGCACGCCGGATAATTACAGGTCGGAAGAGGTCACGTTCCATGTGGCTCCGTTCAGCAGCGGTTATCACGCTCTGCTAGGGCGGGAAGCGTTTACAATCTTCCAAGCAATACCCCATTACGGGTACATGAAGCTCAAGATGCCCGGTCCTAACGGGATCATCACTCTCGCTAGTGATCCGAACATAGCACTCCGCGCTAAAAACAAAACAGCCGCACTGGCCCTCGAGGCACTATCCGAAGCCCTAGCGGCTGAGGAACTGACTGCGCTGCGCTCTATGGTGAATAGGGACGATGTGGTACTCAACAAAATATCCAAGTCCACCTCCTTTAAACCGGTCGACGAAATAGTCAAATTCCAAGTCCATCCAACGGACCCCAATAAAATAGCTTCCATCGGGGCACAGTTAAACCCTGATGTAGACGCCGCACTGCGAGAGTTCCTACGTGAGAACTGGAACATTTTCGCCTGGCACCCGTCAGACATGCCAGGAATCCCGTGCAGGCTGGCCGAGCATAGCTTAAATATCCAAACAGGATTCAAACCTATCAAACAGGCTCTTCGGTGTTTTTCCGAACCTAAGAGACAGGCCATGGGAGAGGAGCTAGCAAAGCTATTGGAGGCTGGATTCATCAGAGATATAAAACATCCAGACTGACTAGCAAACCTGGTGATGGTACCAAAGAAGGACAAATCTTAGCGCCTTTGCGTTGAATTTAAAGACCTTAACAAGGCTTGCCCAAAGGATCCCTTCCCCCTCCCCCGCATCGATCAAATTATCGACGCCACCGCAGGAAACGATTCGTTGTGTTTCCTCGACGCATATTCTGTCACATCCCTAGCTTCTGGTGTTGCCTAGTGTTTGCATCTTGCTTGCATCATGTTTAAATTTCTGAAAGTTGAATTGGGGAAAGCTGAAAGCCTCACAAATCATTTCAAAAAAATGATCAACATTAAAAATTGCTTCAAATAAACCCAAGAAAATGTTCCTGTTAAAGCTATAAAAATATTGGCAAGAGGTAAAATTCAAACCAATATTTTTGGAGTCACAAAAATATTTATTTTGGGAATTTGAGTTAATCCAATAATTATTTGCATTGGATTTATATAGGTGATATATTAACTATATGTCCAATAATTCTGATAATTGTTGAGCGCTTTGGAATAATCCATTTAGTCCCTGCAAAAATTGTCAGAAGCAGAAAAATTAGTTTGGTTCAAAAACCAAATTAAAACAAATGTTAGAAATAGAAAAACAGAATAAATTAGAAAGGACAGAGAGAGAAGGCCAGCCACTTACCTGGAGCTAGCCCAGTTGGCCCAGGCCACCAACCCCCTGCCAGTCGTCTCCTAGCTTCTGCCAGGAGGACGACGCCGTGTCAACGCGCGCACAACCGAGCTCCACCTCCTGCTCCCCTTCGCCATGTCCTCGCGATGCCACGGAGACGCCCAGAGACCCCTGTCCTCTCTCTCCCTCGCCCGCAACCTCTCCCCTTCCCTCTGCTCTCTCTCCCTCTCACCACCGAACGCCACCGTCACCGCCGTTCGCCGTACCCAAGGCCACCGACCACCCCTCGCCCTGCCGCTGAGCCTAGGAGCTCCGCCGCGTCTGCCTTGCCCTCTCCACCAAGATACGCGACGCCCGGAGGCCCTGCTTTGTCGCCACCATCGTCGTCTTCACCGACGAGCACTAAAGATCGCCGGCTCCGATTCGGCGTGTCCAAAGCTTCCCCGACTTCGCCGTCTTCCCCGCTAGCCCTCCGTGAGCTCTCCTACGTTTCCCCTCTCTCCCCGTGGTTTTCCTGCGCTGTAGCCGTGCTAGCCACCGTACCGAGCGCCGCCGTCTGCCATGGACGCCGGGCATGGTGCTGCCGTGTTGTTGCACTCAGTCCGACGAGCCTAGTGAGCTCCTAGCTGCCCCAGGAGTCCGTATAGCCCCTCAGCCAGCCCCTAGCACTCCGTAGCCTCGCTCCGCCCAAACCCGTAGCTCCGGCCGCCGCCCAAGTGGTCGCCGCCGTTGACCCCGGCCTCCTAGTGCCCAGCTGCGTGCACCCCTAGATGCGCAGGAGCACGGGCTCCCTCCTGGTGCCCTCAGCGCGACCAGTCGCGGCCTGTAGCGCCGCCTCGACCAACTCCGGCGAGATCCCGCCGCTGCTGTGGTCGCCGGCGTCACCTGCTGATGTGGCGCCGGTTTATTTAGCACTAATAACCCCGCTAAACACCCCAAGGGCCACTGCCATGTGGGCCCCAGTTCATGTTTAGGTTAGATCAATTTTCTATTTAGATTAGTGATAACCCTGTGGCCCACGTGTCAGCGTTGACTTTGACCTAGTCAGCGTTGACTGGACCCACCTGTCTGTGGGACTAACCAGTGTGAGTCACTGACATGCAGGTCCCACTGGTCAGGTTTGACCTGGACCGGGTCTGTTGACCTGCTGAGGTCAGCATGACGCAATGCTGACGCAGTAATAGGTTTTTCTGGATTTTTTTCTTACTCAGGAAATTCCAGAAAATAGTATAAACTTCTAAAATTCATAGTAAATCAACCGTAATTCCAAATGAAATAAATTATATATGAAAAATTATCAGAAAAATCCAAAGAATCTGAATATGGTATTTTCATGCATGTTTGAACAAGTTAACCTCACTGAATAGGACAATTCATGATTATGGAATAATTGGTAATAGGTTTGGAGTTGGAATTTGATATAGTTTTGAATTCCACTTCAATTAAAATGAATTTCTGTTGCATTAGCCCAAAACACATTCATATTGCCATGTCATAGCATGCATCATATTGTTGCATATCGTCATGTGTTGATTTTGTTCTTTCTCAGTTGCCGGTGTTTGCCCCCCCCCCCCTAGTAGACGTTGATCCAGCGACGAATTTGATGACACCGATGAAGAGCTATACTATCTTCAGAAGTGCCAGGCAAGCAAAAACCCCTTGTTCATTCCGATACAATCCCACTCTCTCGCTTCTGCTCTCTTTTACTGCATTAAGGACAACACCGATTCAACTGTTACATGCTGCGGTAGTTGAACCCCTTTCCTCTGCATGACCTGTCATTGCCACAGTAAATAGATGAAACCCACTAGCATGAGTAGGAGTTGTTTGAGCCCTGATGTGCCTACTCATTCATGCTTGTTATCATGCCTGCTACTGCTTAGAGTTGAGTCAGGTCTGATTCATCGGAAATGAATTGGAATGTGGTGAACATGTTCTACCGTTGAGAGCTAAGCTTGTGAACACGATTTGGTAAAGGTAGCGGTGAGAGGCCATGTAGGAGTACATGGTGGGTTGTCTCATTGCAGCCGTTCTCAGGAACCGAGTTCTGTGTTTGTGATCCATGAACAGCTACTACCACGCATTGGAATGCTTAAGTGCCCCTCTCGACTTATTAATCAATCTGATCTCTGTCCAGGAGTTGCAAATAGTTTCCGGCGTTTGTAGGTAGTGTTAGTAGTCTACCAAGTGGCACCCGGTACAAGTGGGCTTGGGACAGACTAGGCACAGTGGCACGGTGTACCAAGTGGCACCCGGATGGTGGGCTTGGGAACCCTGCTCACATCGTTTGGGGCCGTGAGCGACACCCCGGCCAGATCTCCTTGCGGATGGAACCCGAATAGGCTTTAAACCTGGACTAGAGACTTGTTGGTTAGTCAGGTCGTGGCCGACTCCCTCGCCAGGCTTCCGCTTGAAGGTTGCCGACATACACGATGTGTACATGGTGGTAAGTGGCGAGAGCGTGTGTGAAGAACTACACCCCTGCAGGGTTTATCATTATCTATTCGAATAGCCGGATTCCTCGGATATGGAAACTTGGACCCCTTGCATAGTTCATAGACAAGTGAAAGTGGATACTCTAAAATGCGCAAGATAAGTGTGAGTGCTATGGATGGCATTCTCGCAGGGAGACGGGAGCGGATCCATAGTGGTGTATTGGTATGGTGAATTTGTGGACTCGTGTGCGCCACCTCAAAGAGTTACTTGCAGTCGGGATAGCCATCGAGTCAAAGCTGGCCTGCTGCAGTTAAACTCCACCACCCCCTTTGTTGATACTGATGCATATGTAGTTAGTTCTGATGTAAGTCTTGCTGGGTACATTTGTACTCACGTTTGCTTATTTTATGTTTTGCAGAGAGACTTCAGTCCCGCTAGTAGTTCCGCTTGGACTTCGATGTTTAGCTTGCTACCTCAGCTACGATCTTGTACCTTGGGAGGGTCTTGTAGATAGTCAGGCTTCTCAGCCTTTTTCATTTGTAGATGTATGTACTCAGACATGTTAAGCTTCCGCATGTGTGCTTTGACTTGTATGCTCTGAATGTTGGGTCATGAGACCCATGTTTGTAATATGTCGCTCTTCGGAGCTTAATGAATAAATACTTGAGTCGTAGAGTTATGTTGTGATGCCATGTTGTATTTACACATATCGAGCATATTGTGTGTATGATTGAAATGCTTGGTATGTGTGGGATCCGACAACCTAGTTGTTTATCCTTGGTAGCCTCTCTTATGGGGAAATGTAGTCTTGTGCTTCCATCAGCCATAGTAGTCTGCTACAGCCCGGTTCACCGGAGTCCTGCTAGCCTAGCACTACTGCTCAGGACACTTGACTGGCCGGCATGTGTTTCACTTCGTTCCTGTGTTTGTCCCTTCGGGGAAATATCACACGGTGACATCCGGAGTCCTGCCTAGCTTGCTACAGCCCGGGTTCCCAGAGTCCTGTTAGCCCAGTGCTACAGCCCGGATTCACACGCTGTTGACCGACATGCTCGATGTGATACATGTATGCATGTCCCCATAGGTTGGTGCCACTTTGGGTTCACGACTAGCCATGTCACCCCGGGTTCTCTGTCATATGATGCTAGCGACACTATCATATACGTGAGCCAAAAGACGCAAACGGTCCCAGGCCATAGTAAGGCAACACCCGCGGGAATACCGTGTGTGAGGCCGCGAAGCGATATGAGGTGTTACATGCTAGATCGATGTGACTTGGAATCGATGTCCGGACAGCTTTGAAGAAGTACACCCCTGCAGGGTTTATCATTATCTATTCGAATAGCCGGATTCCTCAGATATGGAAACTTGGACCCCTTGCATAGTTCATAGACAAGCGAAAGTGGATACTCTAAAATGCGCAAGATAAGTGTGAGTGCTATGGATGGCGTTCTCGCAGGGAGATGGGAGCGGATCCATAGTGGTGTATTGGTATGGTGAATTTGTGGACTCGTGTGCGCCACCTCAAAGAGTTACTTGCAGTCGTAGTTCAGGATAGCCACCGAGTCAAAGCTGGCCTGCTGCAGTTAAACACCACCACCCCCTTTGTTGATACCGATGCATATGTAGTTAGTTCTGATGTAAGTCTTGCTGGGTACATTTGTACTCATGTTTTCTTATTTTATGTTTTGCAGAGAGACTTCAGTCCCGCTAGTAGTTCCGCTTGGACTTCGACGTTTAGCTTGCTACCTCAGCTACGATCTTGTACCTTGGGGGGGGGGGGGGTCTTGTAGATAGTCAGGCTTCTCAGCCTTTTTCATTTGTAGATGTCTGTACTCAGACATGTTAAGCTTCCGCATGTGCTTTGACTTGTATGCTCTGAATGTTGGGTCATGAGACCCATGTTTGTAATATCTCGCTCTTCGGAGCCTAATGAATAAATACTTGAGTCGTAGAGTTATGTTGTGATGCCATGTTGTATTTACACATATCGAGCATATTGTGTGTATGATTGAAATGCTTGGTATGTGTGGGATCCGACAACCTAGTTGTTTATCCTTGGTAGCCTCTCTTATGGGGAAATGTAGTATTGTGCTTCCGTGAGCCATAGTAGTCTGCTACAGCCCGGTTCACCGGAGTCCTGCTAGCCCAGCACTACTGCTCAGGACACTTGACTGGCCAGCATGTGTTTCACTTCGTTCCTGTGTCTGTCCCTTCGGGGAAATGTCACGCGGTGACATCCGGAGTCCTGCCTAGCCTACTGCAGCCCGGGTTCCCGGAGTCCTATTAGCCCAGTGCTACAGCCCGGATTCACACGCTGTTGACCGACATGCTTGATGTGATACATATATGCCTGTCCCCATAGGTTGGTGCCGCTTTGGGTTCATGCCTAGCCATGTCAGCCCGGGTTCTCTGTCATATGGATGCTAGCGACACTATCATATACGTGAGCCAAAAGACGCAAACAGTCCCGGGCCATAGTAAGGCGACACCCGTGGGAATACCGTGCGTGAGGCCGCGAAGCGATATGAGGTGTTACATGCTAGATCGATGTGACTTGGAATCGGGGTCCTGACAGCTTTGGTATCAAAGCCTGACTGCCTGTAGGATTACCAAGCCAAACTGGTCGAAGTCGTGTCTAGAAATGCTTTAGTTATATAAGGGAATTCATTGTGGATGGGAATGTAAGGCTCTTTTTACTCCTTATCCTCATGACCTTCTGATCTGAGTCATCTTATCTTTTCTACGGGATTAAGAACTAGGCTTCTCTTCTATCTCTTAGGATGACGTGTTACTAAACCGTAGTTGCCTAGGATTGTTGAGTTCAAGCCTCAGTTCAGTTCCTACTACCTCCATATGTTCATAGCCGGCCTCAGAACCTTGATATTGCGATATTGAGTGGTTATGCCACCATTTTTGCAGGATGTCTCAAATCATTTTGAGCATTTACAGCCGTTATGCTGTCCGAGTCATTTTAGGTTTCTAAATAATCTAATGCATTTGCAAATCCTTCCTCCGTTCCCGATGTCCTTTTGGTCAGAATAAGCAAACTAGCCAGAGAGTTGAGGTACTCTGCTGCCTCGACATATATGTTGGAGCTATTATTATGACCCTAGGTGTCTTAGAGAGTCACCTAGTAATCTAGCAATGTTTTGTGTTCCCAGTGTGATGAATCTGGCCACCATTCTCGAAAGCATCCCGTGATGCCACTTAGTAGTAGGCATTCTACTCTTCGGTTTTGAACCCGAGATTCACCCTACTTAATGTTGTTAGTATTTGCTAGTTCCCTTAAGATATTAGTAACCTTGTGATAGTCCTCGAGGCCCGTGGTATATCGTTCTTCCAATACCATGAGCCAATATGGCAGAAGTTCTATTGAACCAAAAGATCACAACCAGAGTGCTCTTGATGAGTTCTTCATTCTATATTGTGACTCTGCCAATTCTATCTTTCTGCATGGGTTATCCGGAAGAAATATGTTGAACTCGTTCGACATACTAATCTATGCATCCACAACTCAGAAAGTTATATGTTCCTTTGAGTTGTCCCCCTTTAGTTATATTCCGACCTTTCATCTATCAATTGATAGTCAAGAGTATGTGAGCATTCGTTCATCGGTGCCTATTATTCTTGTGGTCCGTCGTGCCGTTCTATTTCAGAATGACTAGGAGAAACAAACTCCAGTACCTCATCCATATCCAGGATTGGGTCAAAGTAGTTGTATTTCGCAGATCAAAATGCCCATCCAGCTTTTGCTTTGTTCTACCTTGGAGTGTTACCATCTTTATGTCAGGAATGTCGTGAGAATTGCACCGCCTCCTATGAACTCTTGACGCAGTGATACTTCTCTCCATCATTATTCATTCCTCGGTCCCGTGTTGTTGTAATCGGAATGACGACGAGTGAACCATGATGTGTGAAATCAATACTCCTAGCAACTGTGTTGCTTGGTAGTTATGGACATTATTATCATTCTTACCGTGTTGGTTATCGAATCACTATTCTAGGATTGATCGTGCTATCTTGTCCTTATTTCTGGTGCACTATTCGATCAATGAGTTAGGATTATGTCAAACCCTTGCTCTATTGGTCACATCGTCTTGCCTCGCAAAGCAAGATTGTTCTCGAGCTTAGTAACATATCGGTGGTTCGTGAATTTCCGAATATCTTCTCGGAAGTGTTACCAGGTTGTCACTTGACCGCTATGTTGAGTTCGTGATCAAGTAGGTTTCTAGTAAACCACTCCTTCTCCAAGAATCTGTGTTGGATACCCCTGAGCTAGTTGGTCAAGCTAAATAACAACTTGGAGAGTTGGAAGAAAAAAGCTTAATCCACTTATTTCACTCCAAAGGGGATATCTTGTGTGTGTGTGTTGACGAGAGATGATACCTTCATCGATTGTTCCTCGTGATCGGTTGTTGAATCTATCATCTTGTCCAAACCTTGATTTGAGTGTGGGCTATCGTCAAATCAAGTTAGAGCCAACGATATTCATAATGTTGTCTTACTCGTGGTTGTTCCTCGAGCATACACCATTACATCCTTTGGTCTGACCAATACTATCACATTGTTCACATAATGGTGGAATTCCAGTGATATGGAAATTCGATGAGTTGCTGTTGAGCCCATCAGCAGCATCTTGTCTCCTCCATGATTCATGTTGAACATTGAGCTAGTGTTGGAACTTTTTCAAGCATTGCCTTCGTGTTTAGCTCATGAGGTATATGTTTGGGTGAAAGAAGTGACTTTCTCTAAGTTCACGTGCATTAGGTGTAAGTTGCCGCCATGAATTTGAGAGAGGATTGTTTTGTTTCCCTTGGAATCATCCCAAATCAGTCATACATATGTGCGAAGTATTCTATGGTTTGGTAGATTAATTACCTCCACTCCATATGTGTTCCTAGCACACCAAGCCACTGATTGATTTCTTCAAGGAGAAGAAGTTCCTTTTTAAGAGCTAACCCGGGCTTAATCAAGGACTTCGTTATCCGCAATGATGGTTCCCCACCTGAACTCGGTAGTGTTTCATTGTAAGACTACTACGTGGTCATGCTTGTCTGGGACAGCGTGTTCACATGTTTGTAGCAGAACCAACTCATGTTTTGGAGCTTACCACCATAGTCTATTTCCTGAGAATCCTGCAACGTCATCTCGTCGACTTGTGTTGCAAACTTTCATTTTTCTCTCTAGACTTGATGAGTCTGGAATATCCTGACACCAACCAGATCTGAATCTCAGGCAGATACGATGGTTGGAACGTTTTCCAAGAACTATAAAATAGGTCTCTATGTAACCGGTAAAGTGGATGTCATGGCCAACACACCCAGCCAGAAGACCTATTATTGTAGTATCTTGATTGGGGAAGTTGGCCACCTCCCCATAAGGATTTCGTAGGATTTACTCCAGAAGTTGTTCTTTATGGATCCTTTGTATTCCGAAGTCGGACCACTACTTGATGGCTATGTTGATGCTTTAAGCATGACTGTAGTAACGAGTACAGCAAGGAGAACATTAGAAGTGGAGTGCTAAATGTCTCTCGGCCAATCATCCATATTTTGTTTCCTTGGCCTCGCTAAGGTGAAATCTGAGAAAGGGTTGTCTTTCTATGCATCTGCATTGTCCATCTCTATTCATCAAGGTAGTAAGATGTGTTGCTAGTATCCTCGATACGGATGTTGGTAGAACCTTGATGAATATGGAAATGCTCAAGTTCTTGAGAGCACGCGCAAGCAAAATCATCCATTGCATTGTCTTCAACCAGGTAGTCCACATCATTCATTCTAGTTCGAGTATGCCATTTCTTCGAGCTCCTTCACACAATCGTTTGTGATTGCCTGAGGCTAGTATAAAGAGTTTCAATGATCTTTGTATCAAAAGTAATTCATTTTGCCACTTAAGGGAAATGCTCTACGAGTCACCTTTCCCTAAGGTGTCCCGTTATGGAATCATGGCAATTACCTCCTCGCTACTTTGAAACCATGCACCAACCTACTCCAGCGTAGAATTGTTGCCTACCAATTTGAACCCTTGTCATCTATTACCTTCCATCTCTCTTGATGTGTGTTTTGCCTCACAGCTCCAGAGATGTTATTATGTCTCATTCCATGAGTTGATCTTGTGATCATTAAGATGATCCTAAGTTGCTCGAACCGCAGGAAGGTCAATTCTTCTTAAATTCTCCCTTTCTACTCGTTGTCAGGTTGGATGTAGTTCTCAAAGCAAGACGTCGAGATCAAGGTGATGCAATGAATCAACATCCTCGAGAAAGACATCTGGATCGTGAAGATTGTGTTAGCTTGTGTCCCTCTGTCTTCTTACCTCACGACTTGAATCTCGGGACGAGATTCTTGTTTACTAGGGTTGAGCTGTCACATCCCTAGCTTTTGGTATTGCCTAGTGTTTGCATCTTGCTTGCATCATGTTTAAATTTCTGAAAGTTGAATTGGGGAAAGCTGAAAGCCTCACAAATCATTTCAAAAAAAATGATCAACATTAAAAATTGCTTCAAATAAACCCAAGAAAATGTTCCTGTTAAAGCTATAAAAATATTGGCAAGAGGTAAAATTCAAACCAATATTTTTGGAGTCACAAAAATATTTATTTTGGGCATTTGAGTTAATCCAATAATTATTTGCATTGGATTTATATAGGTGATATATTAACTATATGTCCAATAATTCTGATAATTGTTGAGGGGCTTTGGAATAATCCATTTAGTCCCTGCAAAAATTGTGAGAAGCAAAAAAATTAGTTTGGTTCAAAAACCAAATTAAAACAAATGTCAGAAATAGAAAAACAGAATAAATTAGAAAGGACAGAGAGAGAAGCCCAGCCACTTACCTGGAACCGGCCCAGTTGGCCCAGCCCACCAACCCCCTGCCATTCGTCTCCTAGCTTCTGCCAGGAGGACGACGCCGTGTCAATGCGCGCGCAACCGAGCTCCACCTCCTGCTTCCACCTCCTGCTCCCCTTCGCCCTGTCCTCGCGATGCCACGGAGACGCCCAGAGACCCCTGTCCTCTCTCTCCCTCGCTCGCAACCTCTCATCTTCCCTCTGCTCTCTCTCCCTCTAACCACCGAACGCCACCATCGCCGCCGTTCGCCGTACCCAAGGCCACCGACCACCCCTCGCCCTGCCGCTGAGCCTAGGAGCTCCACCGCGTCTGCCTTGCCCTCTCCACCGAGATACGCGACGCCCGGAGGCCTTGCTTCGTCGCCACCATCATCGTCTTCACCGACGGGCACTGAAGATCGCCGGCTCCGATTCGGCGCGTCCGGAGCTTCCCCGACTTCACCGTCTTCCCTGCTAGCCCCCCGTGAGCTCTCCTACGTTTCCCCTCTCTCCCCGTGGTTTTCTCGCGCTGTAGCCGTGCTCGCAACCGTACCGAGCACCGCCGTCCACCATGGACGACGGGCATGGCGCTGCCGTGTTGTTGCGCTCAGTCCGACGAGCCTAGCGAGCTCCTAGCTGCCCCAGGAGTCCGTGTAGCCCCTCACCCAACCCCTAGCACTCCGTAGCCTCGCTCCGCCCAAACCCGTAGCTCCGGCCGCCGCCCAAGTGGTCGCCGCCGTCGACCCCGACCTCCCTGTGCCCAGCTGCGTGCGCCCCTAGATGCGCGGGAGCACGGGCTCCCTCCTGGTGCCCTCAGCGCGACCAGTCGCGGCCTGTAGCGCCGCCTCGACCAACTCCGGCGAGATCCCGCCGCTGCTGTGGTCGCCGGCGTCACCTGCTGACGTGGCGCCGGTTTATTTAGCACTAATAACCCCGCTAAACACCCCAAGAGCCACTGCCATGTGGGCCCCAGTTCATGTTTAGGTTAGAACAATTTTTTGTTTAGATTAGTGATAACCCTGTGGCCCACGTGTCAGCGTTGACTTTGACCTAGTCCGCGTTGACTGGACCCACCTGTCTGTGGGACTAACCAGTGTGAGTCACTGACATGCAGGTCCCACTGGTCAGGTTTGGCCTGGACCGGGTCTGTTGACCTGCTGAGGTCAGCATGACGCAATGCTGACGCAGTAATAGGTTTTTCTGGATTTTTTTCTTACTCAGGAAATTCCAGAAAATAGTATAAACTTCTAAAATTCATAGTAAATCAACCATAACTCCAAATGAAATAAATTATATATGAAAAATTATCAGAAAAATCCAAAGAATCTGAATATGGTATTTTCATGCATGTTTGAACAAGTTAACCTCACTGAATAGGACAATTCATGATTATGGAATAATTGGTAATAGGTTTGGAGTTGGAATTTGATATAGTTTTGAATTCCACTTCAATTAAAATGACTTTCTGTTGCATTAGCCCAAAACACATTCATATTGCCATGTAATAGCATGCATCATATTGTTGCGTATCGTCATGTGTTGATTTTATTCTTTCTCAGTTGCCGGTGTTTGTCCCCCCCCCCCTTAGTAGACGTTGATCCAGCAATGAATTTGATGACACCGATGAAGAGCTATACTATCTTCAGAAGTGCCAGGCAAGCAAAAACCCCTTGTTCATTCTGATACAATCCCACTCTCTCGCTCCTGCTCTCTTTTACTGCATTAAGGACAACACCAATTCAACTGTTACATACTGCGGTAGTTGAACCCCTTTCCTCTGCATGACCTGTCATTGCCACAGTAAATAGATGAAACCCACTAGCATGAGTAGGAGTTGTTTGAGCCCTGATGTGCCTACTCATTGATGCTTGTTGTCATGCCTGCTACTGCTTAGAGTTGAGTCAGGTCTGATTCATCGGGAATGAATTGGAATGTGGTGAACATGTTCTACCGTTGAGAGCTAAGCGTGTGAACATGATTTGGTAAAGGTAGCGGTGAGAGGCCATGTAGGAGTACATGGTGGGTTGTCTCATTGCAGTCGTTCTCAGGAACCGAGTTCTGTGTTTGTGATCCATGAACAGCTACTACCACGCATTGGAATGCTTAAGTGCCCCTCTCGACTTATTAATCAATCTGATCTCTGTCCAGGAGTTGCAAATAGTTTCCGGCGTTTGTAGGTAGTGTTAGTAGTCTACCAAGTGGCACCCGGTACAAGTGGGCTTGGGACAGACTAGGCACAGTGGCACGGTGTACCAAGTGGCACCCGGATGGTGGGCTTGGGAACCCTGCTCACATCGTTTGGGGCCGTGAGCGACACCCCGGCCGGATCTCCTTGCGGATGGAACCCGAATAGGCGATAAACCTGGACTAGAGACTTGTTGGTTAGTCAGGTCGTGGCTGACTCCCTCGCCAGGCTTCCGCTTGAAGGTTGCCGAGATACACGATGTGTACATGGTGGTAAGTGGCGAGAGCGTGTGTGAAGAACTACACCCCTGCAGGGTTTATCATTATCTATTCGAATAGCCGGATTCCTCGGATATGGAAACTTGGACCCCTTGCATAGTTCATAGACAAGTGAAAGTGGATACTCTAAAATGCGCAAGATAAGTGTGAGTGCTATGGATGGCTTTCTCGCAGGAAGACGGGAGCGGATCCATAGTGGTGTATTGGTATGGTGAATTTGTGGACTCGTGTGCGCCACCTCAAAGAGTTACTTGCAGTCGTAGTTCAGGATAGCCATCGAGTCAAAGCTGGCCTGCTGCAGTTAAACTCCACCACCCCCTTTGTTGATACTGATGCATATGTAGTTAGTTCTGATGTAAGTCTTGCTGGGTACATTTGTACTCACGTTTGCTTATTTTATGTTTTGCAGAGAGACTTCAGTCCCGCTAGTAGTTCCGCTTGGACTTCGATGTTTAGCTTGCTACCTCGGCTACGATCTTGTACCTTGGGAGGGTCTTGTAGATAGTCAGGATTCTCAGCCTTTTTCATTTGTAGATGTATGTACTCAGACATGTTAAGCTTCCGCATGTGTGCTTTGACTTGTATGCTCTGAATGTTGGGTCATGAGACCCATGTTTGTAATATCTCGCTCTTCGGAGCCTAATGAATAAATACTTGAGTCGTAGAGTTATGTTGTGATGCCATGTTGTATTTACACATATCGAGCATATTGTGTGTATGATTGAAATGCTTGGTATGTGTGGGATCCGACAACCTAGTTGTTTATCTTTGGTAGCCTCTCCTATGGGGAAATGTAGTCTTGTGCTTCCATGAGCCATAGTAGTCTGCTACAGCCCGGTTCACCGGAGTCCTGCTAGCCCAGCACTACTGCTCAGGACACTTGACTGGCCGGCATGTGTTTCACTTTGTTCCTGTGTCTGTCCATTCGGGGAAATGTCACGCGATGACATCCAGAGTCCTGCCTAGCCTGCTATAGCCTGGGTTCCCGGAGTCCTGTTAGCCCAGTGCTACAGCCCGGATTCACACGCTGTTGACCGACATGCTCGATGTGATACATGTATTCCTGTCCCCATTGGTTGGTGCCGCTTTGGGTTCACGACTAGCCATGTCAGCCCGGGTTCTTTGTCATATGGATGCTAGCGACACTATCATATACGTGAGCCAAAAGACGCAAACGGTCCCGGACCATAGTAAGGCGACACCCGTGGGAATACCGTGCGTGAGGCCGCGAAGCGATATGAGGTGTTACATGCTAGATCGATGTGACTTGGAATCGATGTCCGGACAGCTTTGAAGAAGTACACCCCTGCAGGGTTTATCATTATCTATTCGAATAGCCGGATTCCTCAGATATGGAAACTTGGACCCCTTGCATAGTTCATTGAGAAGAGAAAGTGGATACTCTAAAATGCGCAAGATAAGTGTGAGTGCTATGGATGGCGTTCTCGCAGGGAGATGGGAGCGGATCCATAGTGGTGTATTGGTATGGTGAATTTGTGGACTCGTGTGCGCCACCTCAAAGAGTTACTTGCAGTCGTAGTTCAGGATAGCCACTGAGTCAAAGCTGGCCTGCTGCAGTTAAACTCCACCACCCCCTTTGTTATACCGATGCATATGTAGTTAGTTCTGATGTAAGTCTTGCTGGGTACATTTGTACTCACGTTTTCTTATTTTATGTTTTGCAGAGAGACTTCAGTCCCGCTAGTAGTTCCGCTTGGACTTCGACGCTTAGCTTGCTACCTCAGCTACGATCTTGTACCTTGGGAGGGTCTTGTAAATAGTCAGGCTTCTCAGCCTTTTTCATTTGTAGATGTATGTACTCAGACATGTTAAGCTTCCGCATGTGCTTTGACTTGTATGCTCTGAATGTTGGGTCATGAGACCCATGTTTGTAATATCTCGCTCTTCGGAGCCTAATGAATAAATACTTGAGTCGTAGAGTTATGTTGTGATGCCATGTTGTATTTACACATATCGAGCATATTGTGTGTATGATTGAAATGCTTGGTATGTGTGGGATCCGACAACCTAGTTGTTTATCCTTGGTAGCCTCTCCTATGGGGAAATGTAGTCTTGTGCTTCCATGAGCCATAGTAGTCTGCTACAGCCCGGTTCACCGGAGTCCTGCTAGCCCAGCACTACTGCTCAGGACACTTGACTGGCCGGCATGTGTTTCACTTTGTTCCTGTGTCTGTCCATTCGGGGAAATGTCACGCGATGACATCCAGAGTCCTGCCTAGCCTGCTATAGCCTGGGTTCCCGGAGTCCTGTTAGCCCAGTGCTACAGCCCGGATTCACACGCTGTTGACCGACATGCTCGATGTGATACATGTATTCCTATCCCCATTGGTTGGTACCGCTTTGGGTTCATGACTAGCCATGTCAGCCCGGGTTCTGTGTCATATGGATGCTAGCGACACTATCATATACGTGAGCCAAAAGACGCAAACGGTCCCGGACCATAGTAAGGCGACACCCGTGGGAATACCGTGCGTGAGGCCGCGAAGCGATATGAGGTGTTACATGCTAGATCGATGTGACTTGGAATCGATGTCCGGACAGCTTTGAAGAAGTACACCCCTGCAGGGTTTATCATTATCTATTCGAATAGCCGGATTCCTCAGATATGGAAACTTGGACCCCTTGCATAGTTCATTGAGAAGAGAAAGTGGATACTCTAAAATGCGCAAGATAAGTGTGAGTGCTATGGATGGCGTTCTCGCAGGGAGATGGGAGCGGATCCATAGTGGTGTATTGGTATGGTGAATTTGTGGACTCGTGTGCGCCACCTCAAAGAGTTACTTGTAGTCGTAGTTCAGGATAGCCACCGAGTCAAAGCTGGCCTGCTGCAGTTAAACTCCACCACCCCCTTTGTTGATACCGATGCATATGTAGTTAGTTCTGATGTAAGTCTTGCTGGGTACATTTGTACTCACGTTTTCTTATTTTATGTTTTGCAGAGAGACTTCAGTCCCGCTAGTAGTTCCGCTTGGACTTCGACGCTTAGCTTGCTACCTCAGCTACGATCTTGTACCTTGGGAGGGTCTTGTAGATAGTCAGGCTTCTCAGCCTTTTTCATTTGTAGATGTCTGTACTCAGACATGTTAAGCTTCCGCATGTGCTTTGACTTGTATGCTCTGAATGTTGGGTCATGAGACCCATGTTTGTAATATCTCGCTCTTCGGAGCCTAATGAATAAATACTTGAGTCGTAGAGTTATGTTGTGATGCCATGTTGTATTTACACATATCGAGCATATTGTGTGTATGATTGAAATGCTTGGTATGTGTGGGATCCGACAACCTAGTTGTTTATCCTTGGTAGCCTCTCTTATGGGGAAATGTAGTCTTGTGCTTCCATGAGCCATAGTAGTCTGCTACAGCCCGGTTCACCGGAGTCCTGCTAGCCCAGCACTACTGCTCAGGAAACTTGACTGGCCAGCATGTGTTTCACTTCATTCCTGTGTCTGTCCCTTCGGGGAAATGTCACGCGGTGACATCCGGAGTCCTGCCTAGCCTGCTACATCCCGGGTTCCCGGAGTCCTGTTAGCCCAGTGCTACAGCCCGGATTCACACGTTGTTGACCGACATGCTCGATGTGATACATGTATGCCTATCCCCATAGGTTGGTGCCGCTTTGGGTTCACGACTAGCCATGTCAGCCCGGGTCCTCTGTCATATGGATGCTAGCAACACTATCATATACGTGAGCCAAAAGACGCAAACGGTCCCGGGCCATAGTAAGGCGACACCCGTGGGAATACCGTGCGTGAGGCCGCGAAGCGATATGAGGTGTTACATGCTAGATCGATGTGACTTGGAATCGGGGTCCTGACAGCTTTGGTATCAGAGCTTGACTGCCTGTAGGATTACCAAGTCAAACTGGTCGAAGTCGTGTCTAGAAATGCTTTAGTTATATAAGGGAATTCATTATGGATGGGAACGTAAGGCTCTTTTTACTCCTTATCCTCATGACCTTCTGATCTGAGTCATCTTATCTTTTCTACGGGATTAAGAACTAGGCTTCTCTTCTATCTCTCAGGATGACGTGTTACTAAACCGTAGTTGCCTAGGATTGTTGGGTTCAAGCCTCAGTTCAGTTCCTACTACCTCCATATGTTCATAGCCGGCCTCAGAACCTTGATATTGCGATATTGAGTGGTTATGCCACCATTTTTGCAGGTTGTCTCAAATCATTTTGAGCATTTACAGCCGTTATGCTATCCGAGTCATTCCAGGTTTCTAAATAATCTGATGCATTTGCAAATCCTTCCTCCGTTCCCGATGTCCTTTTGGTCATAATAAGCAAACTAGCCAGAGAGTTGAGGTACTCTGCTGCCTCGACATATATGTTGGAGCTATTATTATGACCCTAGGTGTCTTAGAGAGTCACCTAGTAATCTAGCAATGTTTTGTGTTCCCAGTGTGATGAATCTGGCCACCATTCTCGAAAGCATCCCGTGATGCCACTTAGTAGTAGGCATTCTACTCTTCGGTTTTGAACCCGAGATTCACCCTACTTTATGTTGTTAGTATTTGCTAGTTCCCTTAAGATATTAGTAACCTTGTGATAGTCCTCGAGGCCCGTGGTATATCGTTCTTCCAATACCATGAGCCAATATGGCAGAAGTTCTATTGAACCAAAAGATCACAACCAGAGTGCTCTTGATGAGTTCTTCATTCTATATTGTGACTCTGCCAATTCTATCTTTCTGCATGGGTTATCCGGAAGAAATATGTTGAACTCGTTCGACATACTAATCTATGCATCCACAACTCAGAAAGTTATATGTTCCTTTGAGTTTCCCCCCTTCAGTTATATTCCGACCTTTCATCTATCAATTGATAGTCAAGAGTATGTGAGCATTCGTTCGTCGGTGCCTATTATTCTTGTGGTCCGTCGAGCCGTTCTATTTCAGAATGACTAGGAGAAACAAACTCCAGTACCTCATCCAAATCCAGGATTGGGTCAAAGTAGTTGTATTTCGCAGATCAAAATGCCAATCCAGCTATTGCTTTGTTCTACCTTGGAGTGTTACGTTCTTTATGTCAGGAATGTCATGAGAATTGCACCGCCTCCTATGAACTCTTGACGCAGTGATACTTCTCTCCATCATTATTCATTCCTCGGTCCCATGTTGTTGTAATCGGAATGCCGATGAGTGAACCATGATGTGTGAAATCAATACTCCTAGCAACTGTGTTGCTTGGTAGTTATGGACATTATTATCATTCTTAGCGTGTTGGTTATCGAATCACTATTCTAGGATTGATCGTGCTATCTTGTCCTTATTTCTGGTGCACTATTCGATCAATGAGTTAGGATTGTGTCAAACCCTTGCTCTATTGGTCACATCGTCTTGCCTCAAAAAGCAAGATTGTTCTCGAGCTTAGTAACATATCGGTGGTTCGTGAATTTCCGAATATCTTCTCGGAAGTGTTACCAGGTTGTCACCTGACCGCTATGTTGAGTTCGTGATCAAGTTGGTTTCTTGTAAACCACTCCTTCTCCAAGAATCTATGTTGGATACCCCTGAGCTAGTTGGTCAAGCTAAATAACAACTTGGAGAGTTCGAAGAAAAAAGCTTAATCCACCTATTTCACTCCAAAGGGAATATCTTGTGTGTGTGTGTTGACGAGAGATGATACCTTCATCGATTGTTCCTCGTGATCGGTTGTCGAATCTATCATCTTGACCAAAACTTTATTTGAGTGTGGGATATCATCAAATCAAGTTAGAGCCCACGATATTGATAATGTTGTCTTACTCGTGGTTGTTGTCGTGGTTCTAAGTCTGACAGTAATGTAGGGGGTAAGTATGGAGAGGCGAGATCTTAGCTATGGAGAAGTTGTAGGGACGCAAGGTTTACGAGTTCAGGCCCTTCTCGGAAGAAGTAAAAACCCTACGTCTCGGAGCCCGGAGGCGGTCGACTGGATTATGTGAGTATGAGTTACAGAGGTGCGAACCCTTGTCTCGGAGGAGGGGGGTGGCTTATATAGAGTGCGCCAGGACCCCGGCCAGCCCACGTTACGAAGGGTTCAATGTACATTAAGGCAGGGCGTTACTAGTAACGCTAGTAATAAAGTGCTATGATGACCATAAAAGCTATTTAATGACCGACCTTTAGCGTGCGGGGTGACTTTAGGTCTCCTGGCCGTCGAGTGGTTGGATCTTGGTCAAGTGATCGCTTCTTGGTCGAGTGACTTCGAGTCTGTCGAGTGGAACACCTTCAAGTCGATTGAAAGATGATTTCTTCTAGAGATGTGCTTGGGTAGGGCAGTTAGGAGAGGTCCATGACCCTACCCTAGGTACATAGCTTCATCATTGGCCCCCGAATGGATCGAGGTTTGAGTGGGGAAGGAGTTGAGGACCTCTTCGACTCGTTTTTCATGCCGTGAGCATATCTTGCTCTAGATCAACGGACCCGAGTGATGGCAGCAACCTCCTTTTCAGTCGCCTTGATCCATTCTTAATTCTTCGTCGAGTGAGTTTCTTTACTTGTAAGGCTCCGAGTGACGCTGCGGAGGAGATCTGTGGTCTGGCAAGTTATTTGCTGCCCGCGGATTTAGTGGGATCCGAATTTTGGGAAGCGCGCGGGACGGGGGAGGCCGCAGTAATCGGACGAGATAGAGCGGAGCCGCCTCGATCCCCGCGCCACCTTTTTCGCCACGTATCGCTCGTGCGGTCGTTACGGGATTTGACAGAGCCATCTGGGCCTACCTGTCAGCCACCCGGAAGCGGCCTCATATAAGGCGTTGGACCGGGGTCTCCCGAACAGTGCGCCCCATTATCTCTTCCCCTCCTCACGCCTCTCCTCTGCGCTCGCTCTCGCTCCAGCGCCACCGCACCACACGCGTCTCGTCGGCGACAATAGTGAAGGAGAATACAGCGGCTCTGGAGCGGGCAAAGAAGGCAACGGCGAGGTCAAAGGGGAAGGCGACGAGCCGAGGCGAATCTTCCTCGCGGACTGGCCTGCCGAGGGGTTGGATCCAGGGCGACTGGATCCACTCGAGGATCTCCAAAGAGGACCTCGACGACCTGGCCGAGGGAGGGCTGATCCCCTACGACTCGGCGCGGCTTCCGGGGAAGGAATCCGAGCCGCAACCCAGGGAGGGTGAGCGCGTTCTTCTTGCCACCCACGTCGATCGTGGGTTTTCCTTGCTTCCTCATCCTTTTTTCCGAGGGTTTCTGAACTTCTTTGGGGCTCAACTCCACCATTTTACCCCCAACTCAATCGTTTATCTTGCCGCATTCATTTCCTTGTGTGAGAACTTCTTGGGTTGTCGACCTCACTGGGGTCTTTTCAAGCATATTTTCACTTGTCGCTCCCAGACAGTGAAAAAGGCTAATCCGAGTGATGAGAGGACCCAAGTGATCCAGATGTGTGGGGGTCTTGGCATCCAGACGAGGGGAAAAAGCTCCTTTCCGGCAATGATTCTTCCCGATTCAGTTCACGGATGGCAGTCGACCTGGTTCTACTGCAAAGACCAGTCAACGCCAGGGCAATCGACTGGCCTCCCTCCCTTTACCATGGACCGAGTGGAAAAACCCTCCCCTCTGAAGGTGCTCCCGGAGGAGAAGGCGCACGTGAAGGTATTGGTCAACCGAGTGGTCCAGCTCATTCGTGACGGGGTCACTAGTATGGATCTCTTGGAGGTCTTCCTTCAGCGGCGCATCCAGCCTCTCCAAGCCCGAGACCACCCGATGTGGATGTATTCGGGTCTAGAAGACTCCACTCGGATCCACCCGGAGGAGGTCGATGACGACACGCTGGATAAGTGGCTGTCGAGCATTACCGGGAACAAGGACAACCCCAGGGGAGCCAGGAGAGTCCCTCCATTCGACCAGTCTCATGCACCAGAGAAGGTCTGATCTTGAGTTTTTGCTTGTAATCTGAATTCACTCGCGCAGGTATCTGTATTGCATCGACTGACTTTGTTCTCCCTGCTTTCTTTCAGGCCATTATTGAAATGTATTTGATGCCCAACGGGGAGCAAGAGCAAGCTCTGGAAGGCGAGGCGAGTGGTGGCGAAAGTGGCGAGTGGAGTTCCGATGGTGAAGGGGATGGAGGAAGCGACGACTCGAGTGATGAGGAAGAAGTCGAGCCGCCTCCTCGCATAGAGAGGCGATCCAAGCTTGGCCAGGATCGGACGAGTGCCTGCGACAAGGCGACTGCTCAGGCTGGTCAATCTTTGAAGCGTCCTCGGATCTCTTCACCAACCACGACTGAGAAGGCGCCAAAGCACCCCAAAGTTGCAGAACCGAAGACTCGAAAGGCGCTGCCGAAGATCAAGATCGATATCCCTATCGCCTCCGCGTGAGTGTCTCTCCTTGTATTCACTCGACGCTCCGCGCTATTTGTTTTTCTTGTTTTAACTGGACAAGCTTTGGAATTGTTAGCGCTGCCACTTCCGGGACCTCAGCTTACAGGGATGATGATGAGGTGATGGAGGATGCGGTCACTTCTAATCCGGGTATGATTTCTGCCATACTATCTTTCTTTGGTCGATTCAATTGCATTGTGCATCATTGGGTGACGTGATTTTGGCAATTTGAACTTTGTACAGCTCCCAACATTATTGACCTCCCTGATGATGATGAAGAGCCCGAGAGGTCTTTGATGAGGAAGAGTAGGCGAGCTCCTGTAAGTGAGGCGCTGCAGTCAACGCCGAGGGAGGAACCAGTCGTTCAGGATGCTGGTGACGTCAATCGGGGTTTTGTTACCTTCGCGGAGCCCCTGTCGAGTGCCTTGCCTTCTTCTTCGACTTCTTAGGCCCCTGTCGACCCGCCTTCACTTTTTGCAACTCATCATTTCCCGGAGGACGAGATGGTTGCTGCTAGGGAAGCCATATGCCAGGCGGGCATTATGATGGAGAAGATGAAGATGGTGCGGGACGCCAGCCAAGCCGCCTATGATGCCAGCTCGGCTCTCCAGAGCAATGTTCAGGTTAGTTGGTCGCCGCTTGTCCTGTTAGGATATGCTATCTGAAGATTCTTTCCGAAAATCTTTTCATTTGTACACCCACTGGGTGTGTCGATTGAATTTTTTGGACTAGTGGGGGCACGCTGAGTGCACCCACTGGGTGTAGTCCCCGAGGCTACGGCGGACTACTGGCAGTCGACTGTAGTCTTTGTATTTTGTCGAGTAAAACCGAACTGGTAGTTTGTTTCTTCCGCTCGACTCCGGCGGGCCGGTCGAGTGGAATCAGAACCGGTGGGGGCACGCAAAGTGCACGCACTGGGTGTAGTCCCCGAGACCATGGTCGACTGCTGGCAGTCGACTGTGGTCTGAGTTCTACTTTGTCTCTCTTTTTTTTTGAACTCGACTCCGGCGGGCCGGTCGAGTGGAATCAGAACCGGGGGGGGCACGCAAAGTGCACCCACTGGGTGTAGTCCCCGAGACTATGGTGGACTGCGGGCAGTTGACTATAGTCTTAGTATTTGTCGTTTTTTTGCTGTGGAATAATGTCTCCCCTTTGATTTCGGAAATTTTGTGATCTTGGAGCTCGCTTTGCTGATTTGGAAAGTCGGCAGATTCAACTGAAACTTGACTTGGAGCTGGCCAGGACAGAACTGCAGACGGTCAGAGACGGCGCCGCTGGTAAGACAATTCTGTCGACTGGTCAGTTTTAGGCTCGAGCACCCTTCTGCTATTTCTGAATCAATCATCATTTCTTTGCAGAAAACCTGAGAGAGGCTTTGGCGAAAAAGGATCAGGATTTGTCTGCTGCCCAGAAGGAGGCTGACGACAGGACCGCTCTGGCCGAACATAAGCTGGCTTCAGTCGGCCAGTTGGAAGAAGAGAATACCAAGCTGAAGACTGCTCTGAATGAAGCCAACAGGGAGTGCACACGTTGGAAGAAGGAGAACCTCAACCTGAACGAAAAGATGGAAGGCGTCGCTCGTAGGAGGGACGATCTGGAGAGCTACCTGAGGAGCCTTGCCAAGAAGTTGTATATCAAGCTTGAAGGTGCACATTTAGTTCCGACTGATTTTTTTTGTGTCACTCAGTGTATGAAGATTGACTTATCCTTGGATCATGAATGCAGAGTTTTGCCAGAACTTTGAAGAAGAGACTGGGAGGATCGAACCAGGTTTGGATCCAATCAACTCTCTAGTGAAAGATGAAACTGCCATGAATCTGCTCCGACTGGAATCTCGCATCGACGGTGCCGTGGACTACTTGGCTCGACTGAAGTTCTCCATGTCACGGATCGACCCGGCACTCTGGCCAGAGGCTACGCTCTGGAACGATCTTGAGTCTCTGATGGCTCGACTCAACGGAATCCCTGACCGAGTGTAGGAGTGGAAGAAGTCTTCTGCTCGTTGTGGCGCTGATGTGGCTCTGTCCATGGTTCATGACCATTGCAAGGAGGTGCGACAAGACAAGCTGGCCGCAATCAAGGTCGCAAACACCCAGAAGCACGACTTCCAAACTTTTATGGAGACCTTCATAGCTGTCGCCCCTCAGATTGCCGATGGTGTCGACCTGGACGAGTTCGTTGAGCCTGCCAGCCCTCCTCCCGCAGAGTGAACAAACTCTTGTGTCCTACCTTAAATTTGCCTCGGAATGCCGAGTGGTTTTTGTAACCATTAAACTTTTTCGGGCTGCGTGCCCGAGTACCTCGATCCGTGATCCAGAACCTTTAGAATTTTATCTGAACTTGGTTTACCGTTGAATATCTTTATGAATCTCCTGCTGAGTGAACCCAATCTTTATTCGGGACAACTTTCTACAGCGCAGTTCCGAAGGAGGGGGAAGCAGTCGACCCATGTCTTGTATTTGTGGCGAAGCCCCCCAGGGGCGGGCGGCGGTCGACCCACACCCTGTTGCTGCAGAGTGGGACGGAGGGCACATTGTATATGTGGCGAAGCTCTCCAGGAGAAGGTGGCAGTCGAGCTGCCCCTCGTCGTCCTTGAGGATTGAGATGTGTTTTGGGAGAACTTAGGCGAGTACTGGACGGTAGCTAAGCCCCCGAGTGAGAGGATCGCTCTCCACTCGGTAGGATTTTTTCGAACTTAGGCGAGTGCCTGACTGCAGCTAAGTCCTCAAGTGAGAGAACTTAGGCGAGTACTGGACTGCAGCTAAGCCCCCGAGTGGGAGGACTGCTCTCCACTCGGTAGGATTTTTTTAAACTTAGGCGAGTGCTTGACTGCAGCTAAGTCCTTAAGTGAGAGAACTTAGGCGAGTACTGGACTGCAGCTAAGCCCCCGAGTGGGAGGATTGCTCTCCACTCGGTAGGATTTTTTCAAACTTAGGCGAGTGCCTGTCTGCAGCTAAGTCCTCAAGT